>NC_053153.1:67088055-67388055 GCF_016808335.1 Panicum virgatum
CTGAATGCAAGTAATCATATTGGAAAAGGTGAAGCTGTAGGTTACTACATCTTCCCAGTGCTGAGATGTGCCTTCTACTGTGGTTGTCTTGAAGTAGGGGGCGCGAGAGATCTAATGAAGAGAGAGGAACTTCCATACGTGTTCGCGCTCATCATGATCAAGACTTGGAAGCTTGCATCAATGGCACGATGTAATATACATTCAACATTCACTGTTTTGCCATGTTTTATTGTTTAGCATTTTAATAGTTCTTTATTTCAATTGTTGATCTGTTGCCTCAAGATATAAGGGTTGTAATATTTTTATTAACAATGAATTATGTGAACTGCTATTGAAAGATTGATTATAGCCAGCCCATATTTTCGGTTGCTGCAATTTCCCTTAATACTACATGCTTGCATGAGTCGAACAATTTAATCTATTTAATAATAATAAACAATATAATATTTATATTACTATATATTGTGGTTTACTACCATATTGACCGAGATTCTTCATTTTTTTTTGTTTTCATTGGCCACACAATTAAAGCATCATAGCAAACTAGCAGGCCATTAATAAATTAAGATGGTGTGTGATCTGAATACAGAGGGTGGGGAACTGTTAGTAGGTTATGTGACCTGAGAAGCTTGGGTTCAATGGAATATGTGCAACTGTAAATGTACTTGTGAACGCTCATATTGAATTGTTTATAGAATTTTGCTCCTGGCAGATCATTTTTAAATACATCCTTGTTGCATGTACATGAAATATCTTTGATATAAATATAAAAGTATTGTCTATTATATTTTCTATAAATATAAATAATTTATTTGGTAGCCCGTGCGTGTTGCGCGTGGACCCTACTAGTAAAACATAAAAATCCTGAAAAACTGCAACGAGTTCGCTCGGGGTCATGCGCAGACCCCGAGCAGCACCCGGTTCGATGGAAACTTCTGAAGGATGAAGAAGGAAGGCGTTCGATGGGCGGCCTATCACAGTACTGGTTGGCCCAGGCCCACGAGCAATTTGGGATCCGTCTGTTGCGAGCCTGCGACTGGTTTCACCCAAAGCAGCGGCACTGCACCACCTGGTTCTCCGATCACCTACCTCCTCGGCCGGTATTGGTCTCCGGCTCTCCGCCGCCGCCGCTAGCCGCTCTTCACACCCCACCCCACCCCCTCTCCAAAGAAAACATAAAGTTCAGGTGATGGCCGAGCGAGGTCCCGGCCTGGTCCATCCATTCCACTTGTGTCTTCCACGGCTTGAGGATTGAAATTTTGGGCCGGACACGAAGCATCAGGACCAGGACGGGGACCAAAATGCCCTGGATTCCTGTCAGAGCACTCGGCAGCCACCAGCAACCGAGCCACTTGTTTTCTGTTCGAACCATCGGAATGCATGACAACCGCCAGACTTGTCGCCCGTGCATGCTGCATATGGACGTGCGTGCTGCTCCAGATAAGGCCACGGCCGCCATGGCTCCATCCTCATGTCCGTCTGTTTCGCCAGGGCAGGGCCGGCAAGGCACAGTGGCCGGACCCGGGCGGACCCCGGAAGACCGGCTGGATTTCCCGCGGCCGTTCGGTGCACGGCCATGCCTGGACGTCAGCAGCATGACGTCGTGGATCGCCCGACACAGGCACCGTGCCCTGCCGTCGTCGGGGCAGGAGGAGTGCAGTGCAGGACAGACTCGTCGTCACCAGTTCGCCGGCTTTGTGTACCTACGTTGATTAAGACTCCACGGCGTGTTAAAATCACGCGAAGACTATGACTATTGGAACCTACTAGTGTTTTTTCTGGCCAAAACTATACGGGTTGCTTGATCCGACCCGTCCCTTTGCTTGATGGTCGCAGGTGCAGGCACAGTTTGGATGAAGAAAACGGCTGCTGACTACCGTTCGGGTTCAAAAACGACTGCAGGTAAATGATGCCACCACGCTTAGCCTGAATGATTGTCCATACTAGTTAGGCTGTTGTTTTTTTCTAGAAAAACACATTGACTGCCACTAGTACAGAAACACCCTATTCACAACCGTTGTCTAAAGATCCTATTAGGGTCTGTGATGGTAAAAAAAATTGTGCCCCGCCGAATTTAAACCTATGACCTCTTGTCTTGCGTAGTTTCTTTGTCACCGCACCTACATTGACTTTATATGTGATGAGTTACTTTTCAGCTAAACTGTGGAGGATCCTTTAGTTCCACCAACTAGTGTGCTATTTTCTGTACTAGTGTGCCTGCCCTATCTTCCTTTGATTATTTTCAACTGACTAGAGTACATAGCTATAGCACGCACTGATTGGTACCAGTACTCCAATACATGAATAGTACGAGTACCAGATCGTACTAGCAGTACTCAACGTTCAGTACTGGCAGGTGGTACAGATGACATTGAAACCAGGGAATCTTTGTGTTGCCGGCCCGGCCCGCAGGTACCGACACATAGCTAGGGCCTGAAAATAGCAACACACACGTGATTCATGCTTCGTTTCTCCGGCCTCCATATGTTTAATTGGGCACCGCACCGTCGATGATGATGATACCCAAACAAATTAAACGCTCCCTGCCTCCTCTTGAATACGCTCGCTCCATATAAACATCATTTGTTTGGTCGGCTGATCCTTCAAATCTGATCATGCATGTGCTTAACTTATAGCTCGGACATGATGTATCAAGCTACTCCCTGTAATCTACTCTGAGATACACAACTAGTATAATGGAACAAGCCGAGTTAGCTGACCGAGCCACAATGGCGTCTAGGACTCTCCAACTCCAGATTAACAAAGAACCAAAGCCGCATCAACAGGCCAAGGAGAAAACGACGCCGATTCGTTTCCGAATTCTGCATCGATTTCATTCAGTTCAGTTCAGAATTCACGTCTGAAACACCTTGCTGTGGAGTCAATGGCCGGCAGGGGTTGGCCGTGGATAGGAGCTGCCCTCACGCACAGGAACATGCACGCGAATCTTTCGAGCAATCGCGCATTCGCGCCTTCCCCAATTATTGCCAAATCAACGGCGGCGCTGGTTGGCCTCTCTCTCTCTCTAGATTATGGGTTGGCCTTTCTCTGCCCTCGTCTTTACTCCTCCCGTTTTAATTTAATTTTTCTTTGGTCAAGGTTTTTGCATCTCTGCAGGCAGGACCGCGAAGAAAGTTGTTGATGCTCGCTTGCAGCCTTGCAGGTTAGCATCACATCAGAGTATCAGACCCGATCTGGACGCCTTATTTGCGCATTAAATATGACGATGGCCTCCTCTTTTCTTTCTTTTTTTTAGGGGAGGTTATTTTGCTGATATTTTTTTGGGGTGGACTATTGTGGCCTCCCTTTCATGACGTAGGCATGGATGTTCTGGTACATTGTACAAACCCGCTTCATTCCTGAGAGACAATGGATTCTTCAAGTCTGTTAACAACGAGCTAGCTAGATGCTTCCATTTCGCCGTCGCTTTCTGTTTAAAGAGAGAGTTTTGAGGCAGTTGGGATTTGGTAAATCCATATATATACTACGTACTAGTAGTATTTTCTATGACTTCAGCTGGTGCGCGCGTATTATGGGGGGCTATCTAGTAGATTAAGGTTATTTGACTTTTTTTGCACTGAAACTGATTTTCATGGACCTATCTTCAAATAAATAAACCTTCACGACATGAAAGACATGTTTCAGTTTATTTGAACTAACTAGCTCGCTTCCTGCAAAAATTCCAGGAGGCTCGCTAGTCATCATTTCATAAAAATGGTTAAAAATGGTAGTTACCTCTTGTTTGCAGTCTACTCCCTCCGTCCCAAAAAACCAAGTTAATCTATGATTTAAAATTTGTCCAAAAATAAGTCATTTTACCCCCATTTAGAAAGTGCATATGCGTGCAAGAATCAATTAGAGGCAAACATGGTCATTTTACCTTCTTGTTAATTTGTCCTAAAATTTCTAGAATAACTTATTTTTTTAGGGACGGAGGAGTAATCGCCTTTCTAGTGATATATTTTTGGAAGAAAAAAGTCTAAATTACTACCCTAAACTGTAGCCAAAGTTTGGATAACCCTCTAAATTATTGTTTGATTCATTTTACCCCCAAACTTTGCACTTTGGTTCAAATTACCCCTAATACAATTTGTCTTTTTCATGTCTCTGTGCATAGGTGGAGTCTTAAGCTGAAATTTTACAAGATAATAGTACACATCATAACACATATTGTAAAAATATGTCATAATTTTTATTATTATTTTGATAGGTTAGGATATTTAATAATAAATTAATCATTGGAGTTCAAAATTATGAAAAATAAAGATGAAAAACTTATAACAATTTTTTAATATGCATTGTGATGTTCACTACCACTCTATAAAATTTTAAATTAAAATTCAACTTGTGTGTGAGAGAAACAAAAAAGGCAAATTGTATTATGGGGTAAATGGACTAAATTGCGCACTTTAAGGGGTAAATTGAACCAAATTATAGTTTAGGGGGTTATCCAGACTTTGGCTATAATTGAGAAGAGTAATTTAGACCTTTTACTTTTTGGAAAGAGAAGGGTCACAGTAGAAGAGAGGCAGCTGATGCTGTGCATGCAAGGACAAACCGTGCAATGCATGCCGTTACAAACTTACAATCTTCAGTGGTGGTAATGATAGCCGATGACTGACCCTCAAGTGGCACATCAAATCAGTTTTCCCTGTTAAGGGTTAGGTCGTCGATCCCAACCTTAGCAGCTAGTGCTCCGTGCCTCCTGGGGTCTTATCTGCCCTGATGAGCACCAAACCAACCATATGCTTCCTTTGAACAAACCTCCAAAATAGCCGAAAACATTCTAATTGTCCTCAATTAGCCAGCACGCTGCTCCGCATTTGTTTTCTCACCATATCACAAAAACGATTAGGGATTGTTGCGGAGAGAACGTACTGGTGGCCGGTGGAGAGGTTGGCTGAAATTGATGGACAGATAACCGAAGGGAAGACGACGCGCACCCCAGGCCGTATTAGCCCTAGCTAAACCTCGCGCAAAATCGAGTCATCTTGAGTGGGACGTTGCTTCTGTTTAATTTATTAGCGAGCTTGGCGAGCTCTCGAGTCTCGTACGTGCATGCACCTTGTTGCGATCCGCATGGATTTGACCAAACAGTGGCAAGCCAGAGAAGGCAAGCCAGCGTGCTGCGGCACGGAAATGCATGGAACGACCGGCCAGAGGGAGCGGGCAGCCGAATCATTGGTTGTTTCATTGCGTGAACATGCACGCATCGATGAGACAAGGATGATGATGATGTTTTGTCAGCCAACAGCCAGTGTTGTACTGCGAGGCTTCTGAATTCCAAACTCCAATGGGGCCTTATTTTCTCCGTACTTTTGTATGTGTCTTCTTGGGTCATGCAGCATTTCCGGACAACTTCATCACACTTAACTGAAAAATTAAACGTGACCTTTAAAAACGTCGTCCAAGAAGAGCCTGATTATAAACCGCCTCAATTATGTCTCGAATTGCTAGGCGGACAATTTTTATTTATCAAGGCGGTCAAGACAAACCGCCTCCGTAAATTGGCAGGGATGGCGGCACGGCGGCGCGTCCCTCCCCTCCCATCATCCGGCTGGCACGCCGGCGAGTAGGGGCCGTATCCTGCCTCCCTCGACGGCGCTTTGTGCGGAGCACCACGCCAGAGCTGGTGGTTGCGGGCTGCGGGCCTAGCGCGGCGATGGTGGCGTGGTTCGAAACGGCGACCTGGAGCGGCGGCGGGCCGTGGAGTGGGTTTGGCGGGCCTGTCCACGAGCTTGCTATTTTTTTGTTTCTTTATTCAATTAACCGAGGCGGGCAGACAACCTCATCAGAAAATACGTCATTACTATGACCTTGGTTCCGAGGCATTGCGAAAAATGTCTCGGTTAAGCGTTTTTGCCCGCCTCGGTTAAGATTTTGTGGTAGTGTCAAGTCATTTTGTCTAAAATTAACCAATCTTTTTTCTTATGAAAAACATGTTTCTATGTGATGAAGCATGACTGTGACACCAGTTTCAAATAGTGCTCTTCTGCCCTGAAAACTAGTTCAAAACATATATACACCCTTCCCCGAGACATTTTTCGCAATGCCTCGGAACCAAGGTCATAGTAATGACGTATTTTCTGATGAGGTTGTCTGCCCGCCTCGGTTAAGATTTTGTGGTAGTGTCAAGTCATTTTGTCTAAAATTAACCAATCTTTTTTCTTATGAAAAACATGTTTTCTATGTGATGAAGCATGACTGTGACACCAGTTTCAAATAGTGCTCTTCTGCCCTGAAAAACTAGTTCAAAACATATATACACCCTTCCATTTTATAGCATAGGTCGTTTTAGTTTCCTTTTAAGTCAAAATTTGATCAAATTTATAGAAAAATATATACATCGACATCTGAAATACGAAATAAATATATACTCAAGATATTATTGTTGGATCTAATGAAACTAATTCGTTGTTCTAGATCATTTTGAACAGAAAATCGTGTTTGCCTTTTTCAGAGCATGCATGTGATTCATCCGGTGAAATTAAATAATACTCCTTGTAGCGTATTACGTATACATTATATTGTCAGAATCAAAGCACGACTATTGATAACGCAAACTCATAGAACACTCAGCTCTTCCCATCTGCTGGCCTTTTGTCTCATCTCTCTTTTTTCTTTTTGTCTCATCTCTTGTATGCCGTGCGGCCTCGAGTGCCACGCTATCGATCATTGGGGATGCAAATTAACAAATCTTATCGTTCTTTGATTATATAAAAAATACTTTTTGTTTGTTAACCGGGCTTTGACTTTTGGCGTGTCTTGGATTGGATTAGTCGCTGCTTGCTACATGTTGATATGTGCGAAAAGTACAAGGCTTTGATTGAATGATTGAAAAGCGTTATCTGAAGGCACCAAAGAGGCAAAGAAATATATAAATCAATTTATATTCAGGTTGCGGATTAGGGACACGATTATCTCATGGATGGACATGTCACATGTGCCATCATTAGATTGGAGGAACGAGGTAATATCCTTTTGATTTTTCTGTTTTGATTTTATTGCTCCTGCTGACTTGTACATCAATGCTAAGCAAAAACTAACCACTGTGTGAGTTTTTATTATCCTTGAAGGTAAACATTGTCTTAATCGATTAAAAAAAAGAGCCGTCTTTGTACGGAAACAACTAGGCGTTGATCTAGCATATGAATGAAGCAACTGCTTCGCATCGAGAGATGCAATCCCGTATTGGACTATAGCTCATGGTCATGGAGTAGAGAGGACGACGCAACCAGGGCAATGAACCATCCATTTTCAGGCATGCATGATGCGTGGGTGATGAGTGTGAAGGCGACGTTGCTGGCTACACATCTGCAAAAATATACAAATGGGTTGGTTTTGGCATAACGGTCATGCGTCATGACTAAAAATATTTACGGGTCGGGTCCGTAAATATTTACGGGTTCTCAAAAGTTATGCGTACTTCATTCCACCATTTATTTTAAAATAGAACGATTGTAAAATACAGCATTTTTTTAGATTACGGAAGTGTTTTTGGAGATAAAACTAAATTGAAGGTTTTCGCACTTCTAACATAAATATCTTAAAGTTATGATAGTTTAGGTTTTGAAAGTGTTGACGCGATATTATACAGATCGTGGAGTATTTGTACCGGAGGTAGGTATTGGCATCTTTTTTGTGTAGATATGGACAGTTCTGGATATGGATCGATATGCAGAGCCAAAACTGAAGTTAGCCTAGGTTATTAGTACTATTCATCAGGAGCTATCGTAGGGCAAAGCCAGAGCAATACTATTCTCAAGCACCGTACCAGTAGTAGGAATGATCGGAAAAACCCGGTGAGAAACCACACGTCGTGACAAAGTGAGCTGCGCACAGAACAAAACAAAACAAAACAAAACAAAACAAAACAAAAGCTTACCGCTTGCTAGCTAGTACGCGTAGCGCGGTGGTCCGATGAACCGTGAATGGGAGGGGAGGGATGCCAGTGGAGCAACCGGAGGGGAGGGGGAACGGCGGTAGTACTGGTCGTCGTCGACAAAACAAAGCTGTACAGCGACGTGCAATGAGGAGAAGCGCCAGGGCCGCGCGCGCGCGGACCGGAGCTCTCGCGGCCGACGCCGAGTCGCTAGCTTGCTAGCTGCCGCGCCGTGCCGCGAGCTAGCTCGGTCGACCGATCGATGTGTTGGTGATATGTCCAAGAGCCCATCGTCATAATACGGTTTAAAGGCCCAAGTGGATATTGATCCAAGAGGGATTAGGGTTACTAATGGGCCTATGAGATAGAAGCCCATTAGTACGCCCTATATATATGAGGGAGGGGCTAGGGGGGGCGATGACCTGAGCCGCGCCCTCCCTAGCCGTCGCCCTCCCTCTCTCTCGGCCGCCGCCCTTGCCGTGCGTGCGGTGCTAGCACACCGACGCTCGGCGTTTCATCCCCGTACGTGTGGACTCCGTGGAGGCGCTGCTGCGACTGCTGTGCTGATCGGCTGCTGGGATCAAGTACGAGGAGCTCGGTTCGTGGGACGTGATCGACTACTTCCTCTACATCGACGCGCGACTTCTTCCGCTGCGCTGCGCGTCTAGTGGTAACGATCTATGATCTTCTACTCGCAAGTATCTTGGGTTTATGCGGTAGTATGCTAGCGTAGCCTACCCGTTCCCTACAGTGGTACCAGAAGCCATCTTGCGTAGTTTTGGTCTGGATTTTTGCATAGGTGATATGTGTTTGTAGTAGATTGGATCTATTACTTTTGCACGGTTTGATTAGATCAATTGGTCATAAGGGTTAAAAACTGGAGCGAGTTGATTGCGCGGCTGTGACAAAAGATTAGTTTGTGTTCTTTCTCTGTTATGCATACGACATGTCCCTACCGGTGGAATCACCATCGGGACTAACTGTGTGCATAGTCAGTAGATTGAACCAACAGATCAAGGTCATGTGTAGATGCAGTCTTCTCAAGTGCAAAGTTGCACGGTCAAGGTGATTGACCTAGTGAAAATTGAGGCATTATGAATGGCTCGGATTTGAGGTGATGCGATCACTTTGATGAGATTTTCATAGGGATTCCATAGATGCGATCTGTGTAATTCCGTGAGTTTCTGGGCGCTGCCCTAAGACCCGCGGGGACCGCCGTTGCTTTCTCGCTGTAGCGGCTTCCCAAGCGCTACTTTGGTAGAACACGTCGTACGCCTAACTTGTTTTTGCAGGGTGTGATGTGAATGGTATGGCCTCAATGTCATGTGATGATGTATGTGATGATTGTGCGACCTGCTGTCGCAAGTTGACACAACCGGGTTGAGGTTGCACCATTATTGTATAACGACCTGCGTGTCGACTTGTGATGTTTGAATCCTCATGTAATTATTTCACTAGCTATTAGATGTAGTAGCTTAGTATCTTTTCATGGAGGTTTCAATCATGATGGCGATGATGATCACCACAAGGCAGGACGGATGGCAATGGAGGTCACCTTGGAGCCATGGCGATGGAGCCCATTGTGATGCAAGAGGCCATACTATTCACAATATAATATGATTATATGCCTGTGATGTTTATTTTCCTGTCATACTATTCTTTCATGCTTTTACATATGGTGGATGCTTTAATCATGATAGAATAGCTTCCTCAGAAAAGTTTGAGTTTTTTATGCCTTTTACCAATAGCTGCACCTATAAATTTTGATCGTTGTGTGGTAGGTTTACCAAAGTAGAGTACCCTCAGCTATCACTTTTGTATAGGGTGGATGTCGGACATTCACAAGCATAGTATTGGTTTACTCAGCAAGCTATCAAAACAGTTTTGGCTTTAAGGCATAGGGTTGGGGCCGGGCATTGGATGCCACCCAACAAACAAGAGTCGCATAGAGATGTGATTAGTAATTTGTTACTTACCTGATCACTACTTTTCTAGCCGTGATGCTAAAGCTCACTAGAATTTTAGTGATTATGGATCTTGAAACCACTATATGTCATTAGAGGGAAGATGACTTTGATATAGTAGGTTGTCTTTTGTTAAATCAGTTAATGAAAGTCTTTACATAAACTTAGTGCTGAAATCTTGCTTTACTTTAATGTTGTAGATCATGTCTGCCAGTAACAATTCCGCTTTCAATTTGCGTTCTGTTCTTGAGAAAGAAAAGTTGAATGGAACAAACTTTATTGATTGGTACCGCAACCTGAGAATTGTTCTCAGGCAAGAGAAAAAGGAGTATGTTCTTGAGCAGCCATATCCTGATGATCTCCCTGACAATGCAACTGCTGCTGATCGCAGAGCTTATGAGAAGCACTGCAATGACTCACTTGATGTCAGCTGTCTGATGCTCGCCACCATGTCCCCTAATCTGCAGAAGCAGTATGAGCATGCGGATGCTCATACCATGATCGAGGGCTGCGTGGGATGTTTCAGAACCAAGCCAGGACTGAGAGGTTCAATATCTCAAAATCCTTGTTTGCGTGCAAGCTGGCAGAAGGTAGCCCATCAGTCCTCATGTGATCAAAATGATTGGTACATTGAGACTTTGGATAGACTTGGTTCTGAACTTCACCAAGACTTGGCTACTGATGTTATTCTCCAGTCGCTCCCGGCGAGCTATGAGCCTTTTATCATGAACTTTCAGATGAATGGCTTGGATAAAACATTGAGTGAGTTGCATGGGATGCTAAAAACAGCAGAGGAGAGCATTAAGAAGAATCCCAATCATGTGATGATGATTCAGAAGGGGAACAAAAGAGGAAGCGTTGGACGCCTCCTAATCCCAAAGGTAAAGGCAAGGAAAAGAGTTCCGGTGGTGAGTCCTCAGGCTCTAAGCTAAAGCCAGCACTTAAGGCCAAATCTGGCCCTACTTCTGAAGATGAATGCTTCCACTGTCATGAAAAGGGACATTGGTCTAGGAACTGCAAGAAGTACTTGGAAGAAAAGAAGAAGAAGGGAAGTGAGACTTCCACTTCAGGTATAAATATTATAGAAATAAATATTGCATTATCTTCTAGTGAATCATGGGTATTTGATACTGGATCGATGATTCACACTTGCAAATCGTTGCAGGGTCTAAGTGAGACTAGAAGATTTGCAAGAGGCGAGTTGGACGTTCGGTCGGCAATGGCGCAAAGGTTGCGGTGTTGGCGGTCGGCACCTACCACTTGTCTCTACCCTCCGGATTAGTTTTGGAATTAAATAATTGTTATTGCATTCCTTCTTTGAGCAAGAACATTATTTCTTCTTCATGTTTGGAAGAAGTTGGTGATTTTAAGATTGTAATTGAGAACAAACGTTGTTCTATCTTTTGCAATGGTATTTTTTATGCTCATTGTCCATTGGTGAATGGATTATATGTTCTTGATCTTGAGGATAAATCTGTCTGTAACATTAATACTAAGAGGCTTAGACCAAATGATTTGAATCCCACTTTTATTTGGCATTGTCGCTTAGGTCATAAATGAGAAGCGCATTGAACCAACTCCATAAAGATGGATTGTTAAGCTCATTTGATTTTGAATCATTGACACATGTGAGTCTTGTTTGCTTGGAAAGATGACCAAAGCGCCTTTCACTGGTCAGAGTGAGAGGGAGAGTGACTTGTTGGGACTTGTACATACCGATGTATGTGGACCAATGAGCTCAATAGCCAGAGGTGGTTTTCAGTACTTCATTACTTTCACTGATGACTTTAGTAGATATGGCTATATTCTACTTAATGAGGCACAAGTCTGAATCGTTTGAAAAGTTCAAAGAATTTCAGAATGAAGTACAAAATCAATTAGGCAAGACAATTAAATTTCTGCGATCTGATCGTGGAGGAGAATATTTGAGCCTTGAATTTGGTGATCATTTGAAGCAATGTGGAATTATTCCGCAGCTAACTCCGCCCGGAACGCCTCAATGGAATGGGGTATCCGAACGGAGGAACCGAACCTTGTTGGACATGGTTAGGTCCATGATGAGCCAAGCTGATCTTCCATTGTCATTTTGGGGTTATGCTCTTGAAACTGCTGCGTTCACACTGAATAGGGTTCCAAGTAAGTCTGTTGAGAAGACACCATATGAGATATGGACTGGGAAGCGTCCCGGATTATCTTTTCTCAAAGTTTGGGGATGTGAGGCTTATGTCAAACGTTTTGATGTCAGATAAGCTCACTCCAAAGTCAAACAAATGTTCTTTGTGGGGTATCCTAGGGAAACCAAAGGATATTATTTTTACAATAAGGCGGAAGGCAAAGTGTTTGTCGCTCGCAATGGTTTTCTTAGAAAAGGAGTTTCTCTCAAAAGGATTTAGTGGGAGCAAGGTGCAACTTGAAGAAATTCAGGAAACACCCGAAACTGTTTCAGCACCCACTGAAGATCCACGGGATGTGCAAGATGTTGCAACCCGTAGTTGAGGCACCAGCCCCACGAAGGTCTATAAGGGCACGTCGCGCTACTGACAAGCTCAACTCCTTATTACGGAGGAGCGCCATGTATTATTGATGGAAAATGATGAGCCCTTGACCTACAAAGAAGTAATGCTGGGAGACTCCGACAAATGGCTTGAAGCCATGGAATCCGAGTTAAAATCCATGCATGATAATCAAGTTTGGAACTTGGTCGATCAGATTGACAGTGTAAGACCTGTCGACTGTAAGTGGATTTTTAAGAAAAAATTAGACATGGATGGAAATGTTCACATCTATAAGGCACGATTGGTGGCGAAAGGTTTCCGACAAATTCAGGTGTTGACTATGAGGAAACCTTTTCGCCTGTCGCAATGCTAAAGTCTGTTCGGATTCTCCTAGCAATTGCCGCATATTATGACTATGAGATATGGCAAATGGATGTCAAACCGCTTTTCTTAATGGACATCTAAGTGAGGATGTGTATATGACACAGCCTGAAGGTTTTGTCGATCCTAAAAATGCTGGGAAAATATGTAAGCTTCAGAGGTCCATCTATGGATTGAAGCAAGCTCTCGGAGTTGGAATATCCGTTTTGATGAAGTAGTCAAGGGTTTGGCTTCATCAAGAATGAAGATGAGCCTTTGTTTGCAAAAAGGCTAGTGGGAGCGCACTTGTGTTTCTGGTCCTATATGTGGATGACATATTACTGATCGGAAATGATATTCCAATGCTTGAAGCCGTTAAAACCTCATTGAAAAAGAATTTTTCGATGAAGGATTTAGGAGAGGCGGCTTATATTCTGGGTATTAGGATCTATAGAGATAGATCAAAAAAGGCTAATTGGATTGAGCCAAGACACGTACATTGACAAGATATTGAATCGGTTCAATATGCAAGATTCCAAGAAAGGTTTCTTGCCAATGTCACATGGCATTACTCTAAGCAAGAGTCAGTGTGCTACGACACCTGATGAGCAAAAGAGGATGAGTACGATTCCTTATGCTTCAGCCATAGGGTCGATCATGTATGCTATGCTTTGCACGCGCCCAGATGTTTCCTTTGCTCTAAGTGTTACGAGCAGGTATCAGTCAGATTTCGGTGAACCTCACTGGACAATTGTAAAGAGTATCCTTAAGTACTTGAGAAGAACTAAGGATATGTTCCTAATATTTGGAGGCGAAGATGAGCTCCTTGTAAAGGGTTACACCGATGCTAGTTTCAAACAGACAAAGATGACTCCAAATCGCAATCCGGTTTTGTTTTCTGCCTCAATGGTGGGGCAGTGAGCTGGAAGAGTTCCAAGCAAGATACGGTGCTGATTCGACGACAGAGGCCGAGTATATTGCAGCTTCCGAAGCTGCAAAAGAAGCTGTTTGGATCAGAAAGTTTGTTTCTGACTTGGGTGTTGTTCCTAGTGCGTCCAGTCCAGTGGACCTCTATTGTGATATAGTGGTGCCGTTGCACTAGCAAAGGAGCCTAGAACAACTAAGAAGTCCAGACATATACTGCGAAAGTATCACCTCATCCGTAACTTTGTTGAGAGAGGTGATGTGAAGGTTTGCAAGGTGCACACGGATTCAAACGTTACTGATCCGTTGACGAAGCCTCTCCCACAACCAAAGCATGAGGCGCACATGAGATCTATGGGTATTAGATACTTACATCAGTGATTCTAGTGTGCGTGGGAGATTTTGTGTCATGAGTATGTTATGTAATGATAAATAATTGTTATTGTTCCATGGATGATTATTTTACATTGATTATCAAGTATGTGACTTGTTCGTGAAACTCTTTGTTGAAAATGATATGATTCTAAATTATCCCTAGTTTATGTCGTTGTGTGGGACAACAACGACGTTGAGACTAGCACATGCATTAATTGATGATCATGTTTCACGGATCATGGATATGGAGATATCGGATTAATGATGTGGACACATGTTGGTGAACATGGTGTTGGATTGACCCACTCCAAGACAATGTTGGGATTGTTATTTTGTATGTGCCATCAGTTGTTTCTTGAGTGTTATACCTACTGAATCCTTAGACCTGAGATCGCCATTGTTTCTCACTGTGTGTAGTGGTGCATCTTGGGGCTGCTAAACGCTACTCCGTGACTGGGTAGTTACAAAAGCAGCTTACAGGTATGTCATGAAACATGGAATGGGATGTGAGCGGATCAAGATGGAATTTGCCCCTCCTAGATAACGGGAGAGATATCTCTGGGCCCCTCGAGATAGTTGGATTTGAAAGTGCATGGCCATGCCAAAGTGATTAAAGAGTTAATCATGATGACTAAAGGTTAGTTATGAATAGAATCCACTATTAGATCGAGAGAATGGTCGAGCTATCACAAAGGTGGCACGCATCTCGCTTTGAGCTTGACTGGTATCGTGTGTGGCAAAGGGATCGGTGTATGAGTATATCTATGGTTCGGCCGATATGATCTTTATGTGTATTTGTGAGTCACTATGCCCTGCTAGGTGCCGCTATTGACTTGTGATTCGGAAATGATTTCCGATCACGACCACCTACACATGAACCTAACGGGTCACACACTTAAGCGGTTTGGAATGTTGGAAAGCTTGCATGTATGATTGTCTCTAGTGCAAGTGGGAGAATGTTGGTGATATGCCCAAGAGCCCATCATCACAATACGGTTTAAAGGCCCAAGTGGATATTGATCCAAGAGGGATTAGGGTTTACTAATGGGCCCTATGAGATAGAAACCCATTAGTACGCCCTATATATATGAGGGAGGTGGCTAGGGGGGCGATGCCTGAGCCGCGCCACCTCCCTAGCCGCCGCCCCTCCCTCTCTCTCGGCCGCCGCCCTTGCCGTGCGTGCGGTGCTAGCACACCGACGCCCGGCGTTTCATCCCCGTATGTGTGGACTCCGTGGAGGCGCTGCTGCGACTGCTGCGCTGATCGGCTGCTGGGATCAGTACGAGGAGCTTGGTTCGTGGGACGTGATCGACTACTTCCTCTACATCGACGCGCGACTTCTTCCGCTGCGCTGCGCGTCTAGTGGTAACGATCTATGATCTTCTACTCGCAAGTATCTTGGGTTTATGCGGTAGTGATGCTAGCGTAGCCTACCCGTTTCCCTACACTACTGTACAAAAAAGAAAATGAAAAAGGTTTGTCTATAGCTATTAGAAAAAAAAGGTATATACTCATTCAGAAAAACTAGTGACATCTATTACTAGATTCATAAAAAAGGTGTTTGAAACCCTCTAGATCTCTGCATCCCTATTCAAAATACTTGGACATTCAAAGTTCAATGATCTGTGAAGATAATACAGCTACCAGAATATAACTGAAAATAAAAACTGATATGGATTGGCTATGTTTGACTACCATGAATCCGTACCGACGATACTGGTGCTCTACTTTTTATATGCAGTCTAACTTGATCTGTAACACCCCCACCCCCTACAGTAGATACGAATAGCCGCGAAACCAGAATCACACCTGAAAAAAAAAACAAAAAAACACCCAAATCTCTTATCAACAAAAAAGGAAAAAAATAAGAAAAAACGCCGTTACCCCCGTGAAGCTCGCCGCCGCCGCTAGGGGCGAGCGCCCGGGGAGGTCCCTGCCGCCGCTGTCACGGCTCCCTTGAAAGGCCGTCGCGCCTCCTGAGGAAGGCCGGTGTCGCGCCGCACCGCTCGCGGAGCTCCACCAACTGGAGACGCCGCCGCCGCCGCTTCGGGAATCCTACCGTCGCGCCGCACCTCCCCTGCCGCTAGCGCTCCGCACCGCTCGCTCCTGGGGCCGAAGCTCGCGGAGCTTCCCTTGGATTCAGATCTGAAGCAAAAAGAGAGAGAGATGAAGGGGAGAAAAAAAAGAAAGGAGAAGAAGCGCTCGGTGCTTTGAATGAGGACGACGGATGGATGAAGCTAGTAATAAGTGATGAATTGATGTGGCTGTGGGACCTACCCACGTGAGTAGTCAAATCGACCATGAGAAGCCGAACATCCGGTCACCCGAAGAACCAGCTTTGCGAGCAGTGGGCCTGATCCCAGGAAACATCTTTTCCCAGGAGTATGTAAGGCCGTGTTTAGTTTTTTACATGTAAAAATTTTGCGTTGAAATTTTGTTAATTTGAAGTACTAAATAAAGTCTATTTACAAAACTTTTTTGCACAGATGGATTGTAAATGCAAGACGAATCTAATGATGCTAATTAATTCATGATTAATTCATGATTAATGGATGGGTACTGTAGCATCACTGTTGCAAATCATGGATTAAGTAGGCTCATTAGATTTATCTCGCGATTTACAGTCCATCCATGCAAAAAAATTTGTAAATAAACTTCATTTAATATTCTATGCATGTGTAAAAACATTCGATGTGACGTTTACGGATAAAGATCTAAACAGTACCTAAATTAACCTGGTCTGTTGCGGTTACTGCAGACGTGGTAGCGGAGGAGACATCCTCGGCCGAGGTATGAACCAAGTGGGAATTACCATGGGGCTCATCAGCTCGTCGACAAACGTGGCGCAAGTCGCTCTGGAAGCTGTACCTGTACAGAAGTATGCGACCAAGAGGCTGCTCCTCTCTCTCCTTGTTCGCGCGCCGGAGGAAGAAGTAGGCGCACCCGCCTGTCACCTCCGCGCTGCCTGTGAACTCCCGAGCGTCCATGGCGAAGCTACTCCTGATGCCGAGGAAGAGGCAGAGATGGTCAGTGTCACCGCGACTGCGCCACCCGTCGTCCTCGGCCCGCATCGCGTGGACTCGGACGGACACCAAGTTCGGCCTCGGCCGCAAGACGACATCGACGCAGAGGAGCTCGCACGAATCTGTTGCTCCCACGAGGCCGCGGCGGCAGCTCCGCGACGCGGCACGCGGCTCCGGGGACAACCGCGGACGACCACAGCGCCGCGGCGCGGCGTTCGTCATCGTCCAACTCCAAGCGCCACCCCACCGCGTAGGGCACGTACACTTCCTCCCAGCTGGGCTCGCCGGGCCGCATCTGGATGGCCGCAAAGGAATAATCCTCCCGGTGCCGGAGAGGGTGGAACACGACGGCGCCGTTGCTCGAGACGACGGCGCCGCTGGCGCTTCCCCACCTGATGTCGCGCCGGGACTTGCTCTGGGGCACCGGAGGCAACGAGGCGGCGTCGTGCCCGTCGAGCGGGTTGACGAGCGCGGCCGTTCGGCCCTCGTCGGGGACGGCGAGGACGCGGCCGCCGGAGGCGTCGGACCCCTTTATCGACGTGCCTCCGATGGCGGGGAGGGGCAGGAGGTGCCGAGTCCTCCTCGTCGAGAAGGGCGAGCAGAGGAGCACGCGGGGGTCGTCGATCGACGAGTCGTACGCCTCGATGATCCACGGGAGGAAGCTAGGCGCGCGGGCCGGCGGCAGAGCCTCGTGCCACGGCCTGCACGCGGCGCGGAAGCGGACGAAGTCGCCGGCGTCGTGCAGGCAGGGCGATGAGGGGTCGTCTTCGTGTCCGCCGCTTAACTTTAGCACCGGCAGCTTTGCCGGAGCTCCTTGCGGCGGGCGTGAAGAAGGTCGAGGAGGAGGAGAGGACTATGGCTGAGGAGCGTTTTTCTCGGGCCATAGAGATCACACACCTCTCATCGCCGGTAACCAGGCCGCACGTTCATGGAGTCGAAGATAGAATCGGCACGCGTTTCTGGGCGCGTGGGAGTGATCCTGAGTTGGAGGAGGAAACTGACGAGGAGAGCGAGCAGGAGGACGACTGTGAGTCCGTTTCATCGCCGGAGTTCATCCGAAGGGCGATGGAATTGGGCTTCACGGTGCCAGAACTTCTGCAGGCTGAAAACGAGATGCCATCGCCGACCAGTCAAGTACCTATCGTGGAGGGGTCCATTGCAGCGAAGATCCTCAACACGATGGTTAAGCATGCTTCATCAAAACCTGCCCGACGGCCATGGCGGGGACCTCTGCCGCCACCACGGGTATCCCCGAAGCGAACATTGGGAGATGCCATCGAGGCAGCAACGGTATGTCCTGGTTCTTCTTCTCGTTCATGGATTTCTGGTTCCTCTCCAACAGCTTCTACCGGCCGATCTCGGCGATCGCCGGAGACGGCGCAGGTGAATAACTCGCGATCCTTGTTTTTCGGATCTGGGCATTCAAGGAAATTTTCAAAATTCAAAAATAATCCGATTCTGGGGTCTGGTGTTGGCCCATCTGATTTGGATTTTCCTTTCAAAGCATGCACAAAAAGAATGGGCCGTCAGATTTTAATCTTGGGCCCAGATGTACCCTACTGTCCTACTGCTGGCCTGGTTTCCCTTTTTGCAAGAACAGGCACAGGTGGAAAAAACCCTAGAGCACCACACGCTCGTTCACGTTTCGTCGCCGCCTCGTCCTACGTCGAGGTCGCTCGTCGAACCATGGAGAACGGTGGTGCGCAGGGGGGGATCTCATGGGAACCAGCTGCGAAGTGGTGGCGCACACCGCGGCAACGGCTGCGGACAAGGCGGCATGGTTGGCCGCGGTGGCGGCGGCTTTCACGCCACTAACCAGGGCTTTCACCCTGGCTACGGTGGTGGTGGTCGTGGCTATTCGGGCCGTGGCGGCGGCCGCTACGGCGGCGGTCGAGGACGTCACGACGGCAGCAACTTCGGAGGTCGTGGAAGGGGAGGCGCTAGTGGTCGCCGCGGCCGCGGTTATGGCCAAGCCCATGGCGGTCACCTAGGCTCTGGAGACCAGCAGATCGAGGATGCACTTAGGGGACAACCTATTGTTTCCCAACGTGCATGGCAACGGGACACAAACCCCAACGCTACCTACTGATGTTGCTGCTCTTCTTCAACAAGCTCTTGCATCTATTCACCAGGGAGCACACCTGCCTCCAGTTAAGGACAACGTCAATGCCATGGCGAAAACAACCAAGCCAAAGGAGGGTAACGATGCTTCTGAACTCGTGCCAATTCACAAGATGTCTAAAGCAACTCTGTCAAATGAGGCACCTGAATCATCTGCCCAAGCGGCAACTAGAGATAGCAGTGGCAAAACGCCGTACTGCTATCGATGTCTCACAAAAAGGCCATGTTCGAGAGGATTGTGATGCTGAGATGTATTGTGATATATGTGATTGCATTGAGCACTTCACATCCAGATGCCCAAAATTCCGTGGAGATAGGCCATGTGCTATACCCTGTGGGTATGCAGTAGAGGGATTGAGTTTCTATCATATCCCACAATCAGTTACACCACAACAGAGAAGTGATCCAAGGGCAACAGTAATCAGAGTTACAGTGACACGTGCCCAGGAGCTGCGCGCCACACTCGAGCAGCAGCGTACCGCGCGTGGTGCACATGCCCAGGTGGCGGGACGTGTTGCCTGGGAGCGCATCCTGGCCGACGACAACGTCGACAAATCTCCGGAACTGAAGACGGCTGGCGAAAAACTCGTCGCTGCGGCCTATCTACTCCAAGCTATGCCCAAACCATCGACGCCTTCGGGCCGCAACCTGCGCCGCGAGGCACAGGAGCTCATCGAGCAAGCTGCCGTGCAGCAGACCGAGAGTTCTGCGTCTCGTATGCGCTTGAAAGCCCCGGAGCAGCCTGATGGGACTGCGCATCTGGACCGCGAGGTTTCTGTGCACACACCACCACCAGGGAAGAGCAAGGCAGCCGTTGGCCCGGTACGAAGGCACCCTCGGTGCATGAGCGCGTTGGCAGAGTTCCCGTAAGAGAGCGAATCCGTGACACGCGCGGGCATGTCGGCGACGGCGACGCCCGCAACATCATCGAGGCAGGAGGTACACCCCTCGACGGGGTGGACGCTTCGACCCCGAGCATGACAGGGATGAGTCACCGGAGCCTCCGGGCACCCGGGTGTTCAGCCGGGAAATCCGAACTGCATCTTTTCCCCCGCGCTTTCGACAACCCCAACACCCTCGTCAAGTACTCGGGCGAGACCGACCCTGCAGTCTGGCTCAACGACTACCGCCTAGCGTGCCAGCTAGGCGGCGCGACGGAGGACGCGGTCATCATCCGCAACCTTCCTCTTCACCTTGCTGACGCCACATGAACGTGGTTCGAGCATCTGCCTGCGGATCAGATCCACAACTGGGCCGACTTGGTCCAGATCTTCGTGGGCAATTTCCAGGGCACATACGTGCGCCTTGGGAACTCTTGGGACCTCAAAGGGTGTCGTCAGAAGCCCAACGAGTCCCTACACGATTACGTGCGGCGCTTCTCCAAGCAATGCACCGAGCTCCCCAGCGTCACCCACGTCGAGGTCATCAACGCCTTCCTCGAGGGTACGATGTGCAGGAACCTGGTGCATGAGCTCGCGAGAAGCCGTCCGACCAACACCAACGAGCTGTTCAACGCTGCCACCAACTACGCCGCCGGCGAAGAGGCTGTTGGTAACATCTTCGACGACAAGCCAAGCAAGCGCAAGGACGATGCGCCCGCGGAGGGCAGCAACGTCAAGCCCAACGCCCTCGCTAAGAAACAGAAGCGGGGAAGGAAGGGAAAGAAGCCGGTCCCACTGAACCAGCACGGGTCGGGGCGGGCAGAGGACTCCGAGGAGGCCTTCGCTGCCGCCCCGGATCGCAAAGGACCTCGAGGCCCCCCTCGAGGCGGTGGCGGCCAGTTCGACGATATGCTTAAGATGCCGTGCCCTTACCACAAGGGCCCAGTTAATCATACCCTCGAGCAGTGCGAAATGCTCAAGAAGTACTACAACCGCGTCGCGCATCGTGACGAAGACAAGAAGAAGGATGCTGGCGACAAAGGTGGAGATGACGAGTTCTCCCCAGTGGAGAACGCCTTCTTCATCTTTGGAGGAGCAACGACGAACATGACTTCTCGGCAGCGCAAGCGCGAGCGCCGGGAAGTTTTCTCCGTCACCAAGGCCACGCCATCCTACCTCGATTGGTCGAAGGATACCATTTCCTTTGGCCGCGAGGGCCACCCCGACTACATCCCGCATCCGGGACGGTATCCGCTTGTTGTCGATCCCATCATCGGCAACACACGCTTCTCCAAGGTGCTCATGGACGGAGGCACCAGCCTCAACATCATGTACGCCCACACCATGGAGCTCATGGGGATCGGACTGGACAAGCTTCGCCCCAGCAAATCGCCATTCCATGGCGTTGCGCCGAGGAAGCGAGTCTAACCCCTCGGACAGATCGATCTACCTGTATGCTTTGGCACGGCAGCTAACTTCCGCAAGGAGGTACTCACTTTTGAGGTGGTGGGGTTTCGAGGATCCTACCATGCCATCCTTGGCCGTCCTTGCTACGCCAAGTTCATGGCCGTCCCCCAACTACACCTACCTCAAGCTCAAGATGCGGCCATCATGCTGTGCCGCGCACCCTCGTGTGTAACGCGTTTCGGCAAGGTTTCTATTGGCCCACCGCGGTCGCCGACGCCACTAACGTCCTGCGGACCTGCGAGGGTTGCTAGTTCTACGCTCGAAAGATACACCTCCCGGCCCATGCTCTGCAGACCATCCCCATCACGTGGCCGTTTGCCGTGTGGGGACTGGACCTCGTCGGTCCGCTGCAGAAGGCGCCCTGAGGCTTCACCCACTTGCTGGTAGCGGTTGACAAATTCTCCAAGTGGATCGAGGCTCGACCCATCGGCAAGATCAAATCTGAGCAAGTAGTTCTATTCTTCACCGACATTGTCTTCATGTTCGGGGTCCCGAACTCGATCATTACTGACAACGGCACCCAGTTCACAGGCAAGAAGTTCTTGGCGTTCTGCGACAGTTTCCACATACATGTGGACTGGTCGGCTGTGGCACACCCACAGATGAACGGGCAAGTGGAGCGTGCCAATGGCATGATCCTCCAAGGACTGAAGCCAAGGATCTTCAACAAGCTGAACAAATTCGGCCGGAGGTGACTCACGGAGCTACCCTCGGTCATTTGGAGCCTGAGGACGACCCCAAGCAGAGCCACGGGCTTTTCCCCGTTCTTCCTCGTCTATGGCGCCGAGGTCATACTCCCCACTGACTTGGAGTACGGATCGCCAAGGCTCAAGGCATACCAAGAGCAACAAAACCAGCGAGCTCGCGAAGACTCACTGGACCAAGTGGACGAGGCTCGAGACATGGCGCTCCTCCACTCTGCGCGCTACCAGCAGTCCTTACGAAGGTATCAAGCGCAGAGGGTCCGGCGCCGAGACCTCAACGAAGGAGACTTGGTGCTGAGGCCTCGACAGGACAGCAGGGGCCGCCACAAGCTCTCACCTCCATGGGAAGGACCGTACATAATCGACGAGGTGCTCAAACCCGGCACGTACAAGCTGGCGAACGAAAATGACGAAGTCCTCACCAACTCTTGGAACATACAACAGCTACATCGCTTCTATTCTTAGCATTCCAAGCTATTTGTACATCATTTGTACTCGCATTTTCATTTTCCCGAAATAATAAAGAAGTACACATTACTTGTTTATTTTTAGGAACCTTCCGGGCCCTCGAAGCTCGGATCCGCGCTAACACTGAGGTACGCTCGGCTTTACCCTCGGCAAAGTCGAGCCTCTACGGGGGGAACCCCCGAACGTCCCCAAAAAGTCGCCAATGTTTTTCGAAATATTTCCGTCTCGCCTCTAAGCTTCTCGTATCCTTGGAAAAAATGGACGCGAGGCATAAGCAACTACGGTACGGGGCCGGCCGAGTCGTGGGGCCGCCTACGCCTCCGGGATACGGCACCCCCCTCACCACCCTACGCCTACATTGCTTATGAACGCGAAATTCCTCGCAGACATTTATCTAAGTCACATACGAGAACACGGAAATAAAGTAAAGAAACATAGGCTCGAACGCACAAGGCCTCGATGGGCCACACAGTCAATTCAACGAAAATAAATCTCTTATATTCATAGGATGCGATTACAAAGCGCGACTATGATATATTCACTAATCTATTACACGGGCTTCGAGGCCCAGATTTCCTACAGGCTACCATCCCCCCCTTGCGGGTCTTCAGGGGCGTCGAATTCAGCAATGGGAGGGATGTCGGCTTCGAGCTTCTCAGCAAGTACGGTGGCGAACTCCTCTGTGGCTGCATCGGCTTCGTCCATAATGGCCGACACGGCGTCCGCATCAGCGTCATCGGGAACAACGTACCCCGACGACACCCTCTGGAGATCCATGAGGTAGTGTGTCGAGGCCACGGCGAGAGCCCGCAGGACACCGAGGCGGAAGGTGCTCTTGGCGTGTTCGGCGATCCGACCGCCTAGCGCGCGCAGGCGGCTGATCACCGAACTGCCCGAGACAGCACCCTCCCCCTCGAGCTCTTGACACATGCTCACGGCGGTTTGCTCCAGCTCAGCAAACTCCATTTGCGCCGCCGTGAGCGCTGTGTGGACTGCTTCCTTCGCCGTGGACTCGTCCGCCACCTTCTGCCTCAGCTCTGGGCAAAGGAAATCAACGTAAGCTATGAAAGGAAACAAATCGACGAAAACTCGAAGGTACTCACCTGTGATGTTCCTCTGTGCCTCCTCCCTCTGGGCTCGGGCGGCCTCTGCGAGCAAGGACAAGGAGGCTTCCTTCTCTTTGAGGGCAGACCCGACGTTCTGGAGGGCCACCCCCTTCTCCTCGAGGGCCTCGCCCATTTCCCGGAGGGTCCCGGTGAGCGCGACCATGGCCACCTCCTTGTGGAGGAGCTCGGTCTTTTGCTGCTCGAGCGATGTCCCGAGGCACTGTAGCTCGGCGCTCTGCGCCTCGGCTTCCCGAGCCTTCTCCTCGAGCACCGTCTGGAGGCGTTGCAGCTCGACAGCTTGCGCCTCGGCTTCCCGAGCCGTTTGCTCCGCTGCTGCCTTCTGGACGTCCCACTCACCGGTAACCCGCGCCAGTTCCTCCTCCAGCGCCTGCTGACGCGCTCCCAGATCCGCCATTTTCGTGTTGGCGTCGATGTTCTTGAGCACCAGCTCGGCGTTGAGCTGCCCGAGCTGGCTCATCTGGGAGTACATCCGGGTCATCTCGGCGCTCTTTTCGCGCGAGATGTCCCTCAGCCGCTGCAGGTGGGAAAGCGTGGGTAAAAAACACGTTAAGGACGAATCGAATCCGAGCAATTTTCAGGGGAAAGCATTTACCTAGCTGACCTGGTAATCCGCCCCCTGATGGAGCTGGAACGCGCGGTCGAGAGCTTGCAGGATATCGCGGCCGACGCCAAACTGCGTGTTCCAGGCCTCCTCCTCCTCTTGCTCCTTGCGGAGGAACTCCGAGGGGATCCCGGACGGGACGATCGCCCCGAGATGACGCCCCTCGGACGTCCCCGCCTCGAGCACGCCCGCGCTGGCCGACGCGAACTCGGCGATGTGCGACGCGGCGCTTGCCGCAGCAGCGGGGTCGATGTCCATCGAGTCCCCGTACCCCTCGCTGCTGTCCGGCAGCTCCACCACCGCCGCCACGCTCCCTTGCGCCGTTGGCACGGGCACTACCGCGACGATACCCTCGTTCGGCGTGTCGGCGTTCCGACCCGTGGGGCCTGAATCCCAACTAGTAAATGCTGCGTGTTTCCTCGTCCCAGATGATGATGCAAGAGGCAATCACAGTAACGCACGGTTTTATCCTGGTTCCGGCCGCGGGGCCGTACGTCCAGCAAAGGGGGTGTGCGAGGGCACTGTATTATCTTGCACCCGAAGTGCTCGTAGTAGGGGATACAAGCGAGGCGAGAGAGGGAGAGAAGCTCCCAAGTCTCTGCTAGAGGTGGAGTTGGTTGAGATGAGTGCTCAGTCGTGCTGAGAGTCCTCTGAGGGGGAGTTCAGAGAACTTACTTCCAACCTTTGATTGGAGAGAGTCGATCAGCCTCTCCAAAAGGAAGCCCACCCTCTCCTTTTATAGTTGTAAGGAGGGGCGGCGTACATGAGTGTAGGGGCGCGGAAGTCGTCGTTTTCCCCTGAATCGCGGGTACAGTGGTCGAGCACTGTAGGAAGTGTACTGTGGGAGGGCGACGCACGTCGCCGTCATCCTGGGCTCCGTCCTTGGTCTCGTGGAGATGGCGGCGGCCGTCCTGCAGAGTCCCAGCGGTAGTAATGGCGTGGGACGGTCTCGGACCCCCTGGTCGGGGTGCGAGTGTGCGCACTAGAAGGTCCGGGGGCGCGTGGAAGTCCCGGACCCCACAAGAGGGAGGTCCGGGACCGTCCGCGCATGCGGAGTGCCCCTCCCGGAAGGGCACGTGACATCGCCAGACCCCTTCCCCAGGGGGAGGTGTGTTCGGATGGTTGATGTCGGCGTGACAGTAACGGGGGCGGCGCCAACTTGTCTTGTACCGCGTTGAATGCTCCACAGTGCTGCTATAGCGGCTGGGGTGGCAGAGCGGTGACCGGGGTCAGTGGACGGGACGCCGGTCACATCCACTGCGGGGGGTGGCAGTCTGACGCCGCCCGTCCTTTGAGCCGTGGCAGAGTAGCTGGCCTTTAATGCCTTTGTACGGCGGTCGGTTGGGCGGCGGGGCCACTTGTCCCTTGTGCCGAGAGATGGCCTCGAGCGAGGCGGAGATTGGCCACCCGCTCGAGGGCAGGTCCGCTGTCCTCGAGCGAGGCGGAGACTGGCCACCCGCTCGAGGGCAGGTCCGCTGTCCTCGAGCGAGGCGGAAATGCGATTGCGCTGTCGAGGGTCCGAGGGGAGCCCTCGAGCGAGGCGGAGATGAGTGACCCGCCCGAGGATAGATTCGCTACCCTCGAGCGGGGCGGAGATTGTTCGGTGGGCCTGAGAGGGGTGTGAATGGGCCACATGCTGGGCTTCTTTGAGTCCTTTCCTCTCTTCCAGATTTGGAAGGAGGCCGGGGGCCTTTGTGGGCCCAGTTGCCTTAACATGTGTTTGTGTTTTCGAAAGTGGTTTTAGTACTCCAATTAGGGTGTCCCTAATTGTGGCACCCGACAGTAGCCCCCTAGGCTTTGGTCGAGTCATGGGATTCGTCCAAAGGGTAATTCGGCGGTTTCTCTCTCGACGTGTTTAGTCAAAGTCGCGCACCTGCTGGGCGCGCCTGAGCGCGGGCCCGGCGGGTGCGACCACACGCCGGTCGGGATAGTACGCCCGTGGGGGTGTACTTCGAGGCGCGCGCCTCTTTGTTTGTTTGTTTGAAGGACAAGACGTGTCCGCGCACTGAGGGGGGCCAGGGCGACGGTGGCACCCGCTGCTTGGCAGCTGGTGCTCCCATCGTGCTGTCCCGTACGTAGGGCCTTGGCCCCAGCGTTCCTGGTTGCTTTACGGCGCGCCGTTCGAGGGCATCCGGCCATGGCCGATGCTGCACCGCTTAGCATCCGGGGACTCAGCTCCGCTTTATTTCGTTCGGTCGTGTCTCGGCGCAGGGACCGAGGACATCCTTTGCTCGTGGAGCGCCGCTTTGTCACGGGCGATACAAGCCTCCGCTCTTCGGAAAGCTCGAAGCTTTGTGCCCGGCACATCTATAAATAGGGGTCGTGGGATTTCCCTTCTTCTCCAGCCTTCCGACTCTTTCTTCCAGCATTGCCTAAATCTTGTAATGTTTCCATTGCCTTTTTGCGACCGGCCCCCAGATGGGGTGGCCTGGCTTTTTTAAGCTTTTGGCGCTAGAAGAATGCTTGCGAGCGGTTGGGGAAGACCGGAGTGGGCGTGCGCACCATCCCTCAGCTTCAGTGGGATTAGCGGAAGAGCATTGGGCCCGTGGGGTCCTGCTCCTGCGATGTCCCCTAGCCTGAAGGGGGATGGAGACGCCTAACCGGGGCGCTGGCGCCAGGTCTGACGGCTGTTTTTCGCATCGCCCCCCCCGGCGACAAGGTTGCTCTCGGGGAGACGGTGCGGAGGGCGCTGTCCGCCAGCTTGACCCCCCGCGCGGTCTTCGGTGGAGGAGACACTAGAAGAAGGCTTGCGAGGAGAGCGTCCCGCTAGACCCGTGAGGTCTGGGGGCCGCTTCTCGCATCCCTAGCAGCCCCGCCGCTGCGTCAGCTAGGGGCTTGGTGCCTTTCTTCGTCGCTCGCTCCTCCCCAAGACAGGGAAAATTGCCACGTAGGTGGCAATGTGTTTGTATCTTTCGATGGCTTCGCGCCGGTGATCCTTTGTAATCTTTACTTGCTTTTGAGCAATAAAGTTCCATTTCTCCTCTGCGGGGAGGATTACCGAGGGTATAGGGGTGTATAGAGAGTCACGACCCTCGAATATGTGTGAAGTCACCTTCGCGGGGGCGCGTCAGTGCACCCGCGGGTGTAGTCCCCGAGGCCTTGGAGGTGAGTTTGTGCTCGTCCAAGGGCTATAAACGTTGTCCCGCTGGGTAGCTCTACTGGGATGGCCGTCCAGCGTCTTTTTCAGCCGGCATCGGCACTTTTTCAGCCGGCCTCGGCACTCTTAGTGCTGGTACGGCGATCTGGCGTTCAGCTTTAGCCGTTAGGGGGACGTACGCTAATAGCGGTGGGTTCGGTTTACGCGTGGAGCTTCATAAGTGATGGTTGTCGATTTATTCGAGGGTGTGGTTTTGAACCGTGGTGTGCGAGGAGCCCCCGAGCCTAGGCCCGTGTGAAGGCGTTCAGGGGAAACCCTCGACTTTAATTACGACCCTCGTCGCCCTTCCGCATGGAGGAGGGGTGAAGCGCACCATGCTACCCATGCCCGGGCCGCGAGCTATGGCTGCTTCAGTGAGCTATTAGCGGGTTGTTCAAGTGGACGTCCGTGCCCCGTTCGATAGGGGTCGGCTCGTGGTCCATAGACACGTCTCATAAAGCGCTTGCGAGGGTTCACTAGGCGGGGCTCGGACCCATTCGATAGGGTCCGAGGGCTCGACGCTCTCCCTCGATGGGATCCCCCTTCTAGGCACCCTCGACTGGCCTTGAACACTGCGTAGGATGTCTCGAACTCCGCATTCGAGGGTAGCTTGTATGGCACATCCCTGCAGTCCCTGACTCCGGTGATCTGGGGCACCTGTCGAACCCCCCGAAGGGCCAGGCTTCGATCCCTTGATCAGTAAGGCCTCGAAATGCGATTCCTTCGAGGGTAAAGAGACCCCTGAAGGAATATTCCGTCTTGGTTTGAAACGACGCAGAGTCGCAAGTCGTGCGCGCGGGTCTTCCGCTGGTGGTGGGCGAACGTGGCCCGATTCGTGCGGTGCGGCGTGGGCGCGCCTTTTCGGGCGTCGGCCTCGGGCAGACGGAGCGGCGTGGGCGGCGGCTGACGGATGGGATAACACAATAGTCGCGTCGCGCCCGCCGGTTACCGTACCGCATTTATCGCCGCGTGCGCGCGTGGGGAACTCCGCGGTCGTGGGGCCTACCCGTCAGTGATAGCAAAATCTACCGCATTGAATGCGGTAGATTTGGGCCGTGGCTGTGGCTGTGGGTGTGCCCCCCGTGGTACATAAATATGGAGAAGAAGGGGATGTTTTGGGTTCACCTGGCCATTTGCCTTCATCCTGTTTCGCCTTCTCCGCCTCCGTCGCCTCCTGAACCCATAGCCTAGAGCGAGAAGGAGAAAAGGAGAAAGAGAGAGGAAGAGACTTAGCCATTTTGGAGCCTTCCTTTTTCCATCCCCCCTCGACTCTCGGAGATGTCGGATATCCAGGAGCCCTTGCCATGGGGGAAGTCCTCCGCCACCATCGCGGTGCTGGAGCAGCTGGTCGCCGATCGGCTGCTGCCGCGGAACCCCGACGCGGGGGCGCCGGCGTGGATTTCCCCGCGCCCGGACGAGTCTGAGCCGGAGCCCCCGCAGGGCTATGTTGTGAGCTTCGTGCGCCTCCACGAACGGGGCTTCGGCGTCCCCGCCAGCAAGTTTATGAGGGCGCTGTGCGAGTACTACGGAGTGGAGCTGCACAATTTCAGCCCCAACTCCATCTCGCAGGCGGCGGTCTTCGTCGCCGTCTGCGAGGGGTACCTCGGCATCGACGTCCACTGGGATCTCTGGATCCACCTGTTCCGCGGCGAGCTCTTCGTCGAGAACGCGCGGAACCAGCCAAGGCGGTTCGCGCGCGCCGGTGGCTTGACGCTCCACGTCCGCCCGAATCGGCGGAACCTTTACATCACAAGCAAGATGACGACAAACAACTCCGGGTGGAGCCGAGGGTGGTTCTACCTTCGAAACTTCAGCGGCGCGCTCCCGGCGTTTACTAACATGGTTCTTCGGGAGCGTCCGGCGAAGTGGGACTGGGGGGTGTCACCCCCAGCCCAACAAGCCAGGCTCGAGGGCCTTACCGATGCGCTGGCGCGTTTGGCGAGGAAGGGATTGACAGCGGCGGACGTCATCGCGAACTTTCACCGGCAGAGGGTGATCCCTCTTGTGGAGAGGGCCCTGCCGATTTACCGGCTCATCCCCGGGAGCAAGGTCGAGGGCTCGAGGACGTCGAGCAAGCTTCTCTCCCACACCAACGCCGCCCGAAGGGCGAAGTATGCGGTGGCGGAGTTTCCCCAAGATCCCGCGGATCTTTGGAGGATCAAGATGCGTCCCGAGCCGGGGTATATTTCCCTGGTGAGTTTTGGCTTCGAACTCGTCGTGCATCGTGTAGTTCCCCTTTCCTGACCCCATCTGTGTGTATTGTACAGGGTTTGAGATGCGGCACCTCGAGGCCTCCGGTCTTAGAACAGCGCCTGATCAATCGCCTCCACGCGGAGAAGATGAAGAGGCGGAAGGACGCGGTGGAGGCCAAGGCCGAGAGGAAGAGGAAAAGGAAGGCGGCGCACGACAAGGCGCGCCAGCTCGCTCGGGCAGAGGGGAAGCCGCGACCCGCCACACCTGAGTCCTCGGAGGAGGACGAGGAGGAGGACTCGGAGGAGGCCTCGGATGCCGAGGACCGCGCGCCGAGGGGGGACGGGGAGGGCGCGAGCCCCCTACCGTTCTACCTGTGGGACGAGGAAGAGGGAGCAACCGTGGCACCAGAGGAGCCGGGGGCCGTAGCGGGGTCATCGGCGAATCCCACCCTCGAGGGTGCGATACGGGGGTCATCCTCGCCGGCGACCGGCGAGGGGCCGCCTGCGCCCCAGGTGCTGATCCGCGGCCACGAGGCCGCGGCGGGAGAGGAGTCGTCCGTGCTGGCAGCCTCGAGCCATCGGGCTGACACGAGGGGGCGCCCTCGGGGCAGTCTTCGAGGGACAGCCCGATGCCCCAGACTCGAAAGAGCGCCACGAGGAAGAGGAGCATGAGTGCTCGATCTGGGTAAGCATTTTGGATTTCGTTTTTTGTTATGTACTTGGTAAATTTCTCGATCCCGCTCAACTCGTGCCTCTTGACTTCCAGCCCCGGGGCCGTTCCCAAGGATGCAGTGCGGCTTGCCCCGGCCAAGGCTCTCAAGACCGGGGCTCGCAGCACTCCACACACGGCGCCGCAGCCCCCGCCCGCCTTGGATCTCGAGGCGGCGGCCGCTAGGCTACGGGAGGCAGTGGCCCGAGGGGCCCAGGCGGCGCAGCAAGCCCGGGAGAAGGAGGGTGACGCTGGTCAGAGTGACGCCGGCCACCGTGGCGTCGAGGCGGCTGCTCAAGCGACCGACGCCGAGGAGACCGGCCAGGGCGGTGCCGGTGGCGCCGCCCAAGCGGTCATTGATGTTGAGGCCGGTCAGGGCGACGCAGATATCGCCGCCCGGCCGGACATAGGAGGAGAAACTGGCGGGGGCGCATAGGAGCACCCAGCCGGCCAAACTGCGGAGGAGACCCCCGTCTTCGAGCCTTCGAGGGCCGAGGGCGAGGGTCTCGCAGAAGAAATGGCGCAAGAGGCGCCAGCGGTAGAAGGAGACCCCATCTCGGAGCCCACCGAGGCCCGAGACGAGGGTACCGCCGCGATAGTGCCCGTGCCCACGGCGCAGGGGGGCGCAACGGCGGTGGTGGAGCTGCCAGACAGCAGCGAGGAGTACGGGGACTCGATGGATATTGACCCCGCTGCTGCGGTGAGCGCCGCCGCAAATATTGCCGAGTTCGCGTCGGCCAGCGCAGGCGTGCTCGAAGCGGGGGCGTCGGAGGGGAGCCACCTCGGGGTTATCGTCCCGTCCGGTGTCCCCTCAGAGTTCCTTCGCAAGGAGCAGGAGGAGGAGGAGGCCTGGAACAAGCAGATGGGCGTTGGGCGCGAGATCTTGCAGGCCCTCGACCACGCTTATCAGCTTCATCAGAACGCGGATTACCAGGTCAGCCAGGTAAATATTTCCCCCCGAAAATTGCTCGGATTCGGTTTTAGCTTTTACGCGTCCTCACCCACACACTCCCCCTTTGCAGCAGCTGAGGGAAATCTCGCGCCAAAAGAGCGTCGAGATGAACCGGCTGTACTCCCAGATGAGCCAGCTCGGGCAACACAACGCCGAGCTGGTGCTCAAAAACATCGACGCCAACACCAAAATGGCCGATCTGGGAGCGCGTCAGCAGGCGCTGGAGGAGGAGCTGGCGCGGGTTGCTGGTGAGCGGGACGTCCAGAGGGCGGCAGCGGAGGAGAAGGCCCAGGAGGCCGAGGCACAAGCTGCCGAGCTGCAGCGCCTTCGGACGGCGCTTGAGGAGAGGGCTCGGGAGGCGGAGGCGCAGAGCGCCGAGCTGCAACGCCTCGGCGCCACTCTTGAGCAGCAGAAAGCCGAGCTCCTCCACAAAGAGGTGGCCGTGGTTGCCCTCGTCGGGACCCTCCAGGAACAGGGTGTGGCCCTCGAAGGGAGGGAGGTGGCCCTCCAAAACATGGGGGCTAGCCTTAAGGAAAAGGAAGCCTCCATTTCCTCGCTCGAGGAGGCCGCCCGTACCCAGAGGGAGGAGGCGCAAAAGAACATGGCGGGTGAGTACCTTCGATTTTCCGTCGTTTTGCTTTCTTTCGTGGCTAATGTTGATTTCCTTTGCTCAGAGCTGAGGCAAAAGGTGGCGGATGAGACCGCGGCGAAGGAAGCGGTCCACACCGCGCTCACGGCGGCACAGATGGAGTTTGCTGAGCTGGAGCAGACCGCCGTGAGCGTGTGTCAAGAGCTCGAGGGGGAGGGCGCCGTCTCGGGCAGTTCGGTGATCAGCCGCCTGCGCGCGCTAGGCGGCCGGATTGCCGAACACGCCAAGAGTACCTTCCGCCTCAGTGTCCTGCGGGCTCTCGCCGTGGCCTCGACGCATTACCTCATGGATCTCCAGAGGGTGTCGTCGGGGTACGTCATTCCCGATGATGCCGACGCGGACGCCGCGTCAGTCATCATGGATGAAGCTGACGCAGCCGCAGAGGAATTCGCCACCGTCCTCGCCGAGAAGCTCGAGGCAGACATCCCTCCCATCGCTGAATTTGACGCCCCTGAAGACCCGCAGGGGGGGATGGATGCCTGTAGGAAAGTTGGGCCTCGAAGCCCATTGTAAATAGATTAGTGTTTATCATAGTCGCGCCTTGTAATCGCACTTTATGAATATAAGCGATTTGTTTTTGTAATTTGAATGTGTGGCCCGTCGAGGCCTTGTGTGTTCGAGCCTGTGTTTCTTTACTTTACTTCCGTGTTCTTCGTATGCGACTTAGATAAACATCTGCGAGGAAGTTCGCGTTCATAAGCAACGTAGGCGTAGGGTGGTGAGGGGGGTGCCGTATCCCGGAGGCGTAGGCGGCCCCACGACTCGGCCAGCCCCGTACCGTAGTTGCTTATGCCTCGCGTCCGTTTTTTCCAAGGATACGAGAAGCTTAGGGTCGAGACGGAGATATTTCGAAAAAACATTGGCGACTTTTTGGTGACGTTCGGGGGTTCCCCCCGTAGTAGCCCCCGAGGGAGGCTCGGTTTTGCCGAGGGTAAAGCCGAGCATACCTCGATGTTCGTGCGCGCCCGAGCCCTCGAGGGTCGGGAATGTTCCCAAAAAGCAATAAGTAAAGCGTACTTCCTTATTATTTCGGGAAATTGAAAATGCGAGTACGAACAATATACAAATAGCTTGAAATGCTAAGGATAAAAGCGACGTAGCTGTTGTATATTCCAAGCGTTGGTGAGGACTTCGCCTTTTTCGTTGGCCAGCTTGTACGTGCCGGGCTTGAGCACCTTGGCGATTATGTACGGTCCTTCCCATGGAGGTGAGAGCTTGTGGCGGCCCCTGTTGTCTTGTCGAAGCCTTAGCACCAAGTCCCCTTCATTGAGGTCTCGGCGCTGGACCCTCTGCGCTTGATACCTTCGCAAGGACTGCTGGTAGCGCGCAGAGTGGAGGAGCGCCATGTCTCGAGCCTCGTCCACTTGGTCCAGCGAGTCTTCGCGAGCTCGCTGGTTTCGTTGCTCTTGATATGCCTTGAGCCTCGGCGATCCGTACTCCAAGTCAGTGGGGAGGATAGCCTCGGCACCATGGACCAGGAAGAATGGAGAAAAGCCCGTGGCTCTGCTCGGGGTCGTCCTCAGGCTCCAGATGACCGAGGGTAGCTCCGTGAGCCACCTCCGGCCGAACTTGTTCAGCTTGTTGAAGATTCTTAGCTTTAGTCCTTGGAGGATCATGCCGTTGGCACGCTCCACTTGCCCGTTCGTCTGTGGGTGTGCCACAGCCGACCAGTCCACACGTATGTGGAAGCTGTCATAGAACGCCAAGAACTTCTTGCCTGTGAACTGGGTGCCGTTGTCGGTGATGATCGAGTTCGGGACCCCGAACCTGAAGACGATGTCGGTGAAGAATTGGACTGCTTGCTCGGATTTGATCTTGCCGATGGGTCGAGCCTCGATCCATTTGGAGAACTTGTCGACCGCCACCAGCAAGTGGGTGAAGCCCCCGGGCGCCTTCTTCAGCGGACCGACGAGGTGCAGCCCCCACACGGCGAACGGCCACGTGATGGGGATGGTCTGCAGAGCATGGGCCGGAAGATGTGTTTTTCGAGCATAGAACTGGCAACCCTCGCAGGTCCGCACGACGTCGGTGGCGTCGGCGACCGCGGTGGGCCAGTAAAATCCTTGCCGAAACGCGTTGCCCACGAGGGTACGTGGCGCGGCGTGATGGCCGCAGATGCCAGCGTGGATGTCGCGGATCAGCTCCTTGCCCTTGGGGAGGGGGATGCATCGCTGCAAGACGCCCGAGGGACTGCGCTTGTGTAGCTCATTGTCGATTAGAGCGAAGGACTTGGCCCTCCTGGCGAGGCGCCGTGCCTGAGCACGGTTCGAGGGTAAGATCCCTCGAATCATCCAGTCAAGGTACTGGACGCGCCAGTCTCGCGAGGTGGGGGCCTCGTCGACTTCCATTGCTTCGGCCTCGTCCGCGGAGGTGGTCCCAAAGTCAATGTCCATGGGCTCGACCCTGTCCGCCGGGGGGTTCCCGCCGGGGGACCCGGTGGACGAGGGGCCCGGCTCCGGCGGGTCCTCGAATTCGGCGGAGGGCTTGGCGATGTCGCGGGCGAAGATATTCGGGGGGACAGTGGTCCGCCCCGAGGCTATCTTGGCCAGTTCGTCGGCATCCTCGTTGTACTTGCGCGGGACATGATTGAGCTCGAGACCGTCGAATTTGTCTTCGAGGCGGCGCACCGCGTTGCAGTATGCCTCCATCTTCGGGTCGTGATAGCTGGACTCTTTCATTACTTGGTCGACGACAAGCTGAGAGTCACCGCGCGCGTCGAGGCGTTTGACGCCGAGCTCGATGGTGATGCGGAGGCCACCGAGGAGGGCCTCATACTCCGCCATGTTGTTCGAAGCAGGGAAATGCAAGCGGATCACGTACCGTATGTGTTCTCCGAGGGGTGAGATGAATAGGAGGCTGGCACCGGCGCCAGTTTTCATCACCGACCCGTCGAAGTACATAATCCAGCATTCGCCCTGGATTTGTGCCGAGGGTAGCTGAGTGTCCGTCCACTCAGCCATGAAGTCAGCCAAGATTTGGGACTTGATCGCTCTGCGGGGGGCGTAGGCGAGGGTCTCTCCCATCAGCTCCACAGACCATTTGGCAATTCTACCCTCGGCTTCCCGGTTGCGGGCTATCTCTCCCAAGGGGAAAGACGAGACAACGGTGACGGGGTGAGCCTCGAAGTAGTGGCGCAACTTGCGTCGAGCTAGCACTACTGTGTAGAGCAGCTTCTGAATCTGCGGATAGCGTGTCTTGGTTTCGGACAACACCTCGCTGATATAGTACACCGGCCGCTGGACGGGCAGAGCCTGACCCTCCTCTTGTCTTTCAACCACGATCACCGCGCTGACCACTTGGGTCATCGCAGCTACGTACAGATAGAGGGGCTCGCCGTCCGTAGGTGGCATAAGAATGGGAGCATGAGTGAGCGATGCCTTCAGCCTTTCGAGGGCTTCTTGAGCTTCGGGGGTCCACGTGAAGTGCTCGGTTTTCCTCAAGAGTCGATACAGGGGTAAGCCTTTCTCGCCGAGACGCGAGATGAAACGGCTAAGGGACGCTAGGCATCCCATGACCCTCTGTACCCCCTTCAAGTCTCGGATCGGTCCCATCCGAGTGATGGCCGAGACTTTGTCAGGGTTGGGTTCGATGCCCCGCTGGGAGACAATGAAACCCAAGAGCATGCCTCGAGGCACCCCGAATACGCACTTCTCGGGGTTAAGTTTTACCCCTTTGGCCCGTAGGCAATCGAATGCGATCCTGAGATCGGCAACCAGGTCGTCCGCCTTCCTGGATTTTACAACGATGTCATCGACATATGCCTCTACGCTCCGCCCGAGATGGTCTCGGAAAACGTGGAGCATACACCGTTGATAGGTAGCTCCGGCGTTTCTGAGGCCAAAGGGCATCGTAACGTAGTAGTACGTGCCAAAAGGTGTGATAAAAGAAGTCGCGAGCTGGTCGGACTCTTTCATCTTGATTTGGTGGTAACCGGAGTAAGCATCAAGAAAGGATAAGAGCTCACATCCCGCAGTAGTATCTACAATCTGATCAATTCGTGGCAAGGGAAAGGGAACCTTCGGACATGTCTTATTTAGACTAGTGTAGTCCACACACATCCTCCAGTTTCCACTCTTTTTCTTCACTAATACTGGATTAGCTAGCCACTCGGGATGGAATACCTCTTTGATGAATCCGTCCGCCAGAAGTTTCTGCAACTCCTCGCCGATCGCCCGGCGCTTGAGCTCGTCGAAGCGTCTTAGGCGCTGCTTCACCGGCTTGGAGTTGGGTCGGACATCAAGAGAGTGCTTGGCGACCTCCCTCGGTATGCCAGGCATGTCCGAGGGGCTCCACGCAAAGATATCTGCGTTGGCGCGGAGGAAATCGACGAGCACCACTTCCTATTTGTCGTCGAGGGTGGCGCTGATCTGCAACACCTTGTCGTCGGAGTGGCTTGGGTCGAGGGGTACTTTCTTGATACCCTCAGCGGGCTCGAAGCTCCTGGCGTGTCGGTGCGTGGAGTCTAAGGCCTCGCTCGCCATTTTGTCGAGGGTGGCTGCGAGGGCCTCGTCCTCCGCTTGAGCTTCCGCACGCTCAACGCACTCGACGTCGCACTCGTAGGCGTGCTCGAACGAAGAGCCGATGGTGATGACGCCCTTCGGACCCGGCATTTTGAGCTTGAGGTAGGTGTAGTTGGGGACAGCCATAAACTTGGCGTAGCAAGGACGACCAAGGATGGCATGATAGGACCCTGGAAATCCCACCACCTCGAAAGTAAGAACCTCCTTGCGGAAGTTGGCGGCTGTGCCGAAGCATACAGGCAGATCGATCTGGCCGAGGGGTTGGACTCGCTTCCCCGGCGCAACGCCATGGAATGGCGACTTGCTGGGGCGAAGCTTGTCCAGTCCGATCCCCATGAGCTCCAAGGTAGGGGCGTACATGATGTTGAGGCTGCTGCCTCCGTCCATGAGCACCTTGGAGAAGCGAGTGTTGCCGATGATGGGATCGACAACGAGCGGATACCGTCCTGGATGCGGGACGTAGTCGGGGTGGTCCTCGCGGCCAAAGGCGATGGTATCCTTCGACCAGTCGAGGTAGGATGGCGTGGCTTTGGTAACGGAAAAGACTTCGCGGCGCTCACGCTTGCGCTGCCGAGAAGTCATATTCGTCGTTGTTCCTCCAAAGATGAAGAAGGCGTTCTCCACTGGAGGGAACTCGTCATCTCCACCTTTGTCACCAGAATCCTTCTTCTTGTCCTCGTCGCGATGCGCGACGCGGTTGTAGTATTTCTTGAGCATCTCGCACTGCTCGAGGGTATGGTTGACCGGGCCCTTGTGGTAAGGACACGGCTTCTTAAGCATGTCGTCGAACTGGCCACCACCGCCTCGAGGGGGGCCTCGAGGTCCCTTGCGGTCTGGGGCAGCTGCAAAGGCCTCCTCGGAGTCCCCTGCCTGTCTTGACCTGCGCTGGCTTGGTGGGTCCGGCTTCTTTCCCTTCTTCCCCCGCTTCAGTTTCTTGGCGGGGGCATTGGGTTTGACGCTGCCGCCCTTCGCGGGCGCATCGTCTTTGCGCTTGCTCGATTTGTCGTCGAAGATGGCACCAACCGCTTCCTCGCCGGCGGCGTAGTTGGTGGCAGCGTCGAACAACTCATTGGTGTTAACGGGTCGGCTTCTCGCAAGCTCATGCACCAAGTTCCTGCACGTCGTACCCTCGAGGAAAGCGTTAATGACCTCGACGTGGGTGACGCTGGGGAGCTCGGTGCACTGCTTGGAGAAGCGTCGCACGTAGTCACGCAGGGACTCGCGGGGCTTTTGGCGACACCCTTTGAGGTCCCAAGAGTTCCCAGGGCGAACATACGTGCCCTGGAAATTGCCCACGAAGATGTGGACCAAATCGACCCAGTTGTGGATCTGATCCGCCGGCAGGTGCTCGAGCCACGTTCGTGTGGCGTCAGCAAGATGGAGAGGAAGGTTGCGGATGATGGCCGCGTCCTCTGTCGCGCCGCCTAGCTGGCATGCTAGGCGGTAGTCGTTAAGCCAGACTGCAGGATCAGTCTCGCCCGAGTATTTGACGAGGGTGTTGGGTTGTCGGAAGCGCGGGGGAAAAGGCGCGGTTCGAATCTCCCGGCTGAACACCCGGGTGCCCGGAGGCTCTGGTGACTCACCCCTGTCGTGCTCGGGGTCGAAGCGTCCACCCCGTCGAGGGGTGTACCTCCTGCCGTCGATGACGTTGCGGGTGTCGCCGTCGCCAGCATGCCCGCGAGTGTCACGGATTCGCTCCCTTACGGGAACTCTCCCGATGCGCTCGTGCACCGAGGGTGTCCTCGCGCCGGGCGCTACGGCTGCTTTGCCCTTCGCCGCTGGGGGTGTGTGCACGGAGACCTCACGGTCCTGGTGCGCAGTCCCATCACACTGCTCCGGGGCCTTCGAGCGCATGCGAGACGCAGAACTCTCGGCCTGCTGCACGGCAGCTTGCTCGATGAGCTCCTGTGCCTCGCGGCGCATGTTGCGGCCCGAAGGAGTCGATGGCTCGGGCATAGCTTGGAGTAGGTAAGTCGCAGCGACGAGCTTCTCGCCCGCCGTCTTCAGTTCCGGAGATTTGTCGACGTTGTCGTCGGCCAGGATGCGCTCCCGGGCAACACGTCCCGCCGCCTGGGCGTGTGCTCCAGGCACGGCACGCTGCTGCTCGAGTGCGGCGCGTAGCTCCTGGGGTTGTTGACGCTGCTCGTCGAGCTTGGCTTGAAGCTCTTTGAGCTGCGCCAGCTGGGCCTGTCGCGCCGCCGAGCTTGACGAGGAAGGCGCTGCAGGCGGGTTCGCTGGTTGCTTTGCCCGCGCGTCCGCCCCGGCTTCCCCGTCGTTGCCTGGGGCGTTGTCATTTTGCTCGTCCGCAAGGTCCACCATGAAGCACTCCCGGGAAGGATCGAAATCCCCCTCGCTGGAGTCTTCGGAGCAGGTGAGGCAGTAGGCCGTCGCCAGCTGGAACGCGCGGAGAGCGTCGGGGTTGCGGGCCCCGGAGTAGTCCTCGGCCTCCTTGGCTACGAAGTTGGTCATGAAGAAGTCGATGTCGTCGGCGATCGAGCTCGCCGTCTCGGGGTAGGATTCGTCAGGAGATGACGCGATGGGGCTGCGAATCGACCGAAGATGATAACCCGGCAGATCCCCACGCTCGATGAAGTCAGCGACGGTTGACGAGGCGTGGGCGGCAGCGTTGCGCATCCCGAAGGGGAAGGGCGACGCCGAAGTCGAGTCCCCCCTGGGAGGCACTAGTGTTGCCGCAGGCGATGGTGCCGGCGCAGATGACGCCGAGGCACGCGATGGCGAAATGGTTGCCCCATTGGTCGTGATGCTGAGTTGCGACACGCCAGCCTCGACCCACGTGGGGGAGCTGTGGCGTGCCGCACGACGCCGCTCCACGCGTGCTTGTCGCGAACGCTGACCCGAGCGCCTGTTGCGCCGGGCTGGCGAAGTCGGAGTGATGAGGTTGCGTTCGGAGGAGAGGAGCTGCATGAGGTAACCGTTGCCGGTTGTCCTGAACTCGAGACTCCCGAACGAGATCGCGCGTCCCGCTGGAAACGGATCCGAAACACCCATAGGGTATGGGTTCGATCTGCTCGCCATTCCTGGAGATCAAGTGGGAAAAAGAGAGAAAAAGTCACGCAGCGCCCCTACCTGGCGCGCCAACTGTCGGCGTTCCGACCCGTGGGGCCTGAATCCCAACTAGTAAATGCTGCGTGTTTCCTCGTCCCAGATGATGATGCAAGAGGCAATCACAGTAACGCACGGTTTTATCCTGGTTCCGGCCGCGGGGCCGTACGTCCAGCAAAGGGGGTGTGCGAGGGCACTGTATTATCTTGCACCCGAAGTGCTCGTAGTAGGGGATACAAGCGAGGCGAGAGAGGGAGAGAAGCTCCCAAGTCTCTGCTAGAGGTGGAGTTGGTTGAGATGAGTGCTCAGTCGTGCTGAGAGTCCTCTAAGGGGGAGTTCAGAGAACTTACTTCCAACCTTTGATTGGAGAGAGTCGATCAGCCTCTCCAAAAGGAAGCCCACCCTCTCCTTTTATAGTTGTAAGGAGGGGCGGCGTACATGAGTGTAGGGGCGCGGAAGTCGTCGTTTTCCCCTGAATCGCGGGTACAGTGGTCGAGCACTGTAGGAAGTGTACTGTGGGAGGGCGACGCACATCGCCATCATCCTGGGCTCCGTCCTTGGTCTCGTGGAGATGGCGGCGGCCGTCCTGCAGAGTCCCAGCGGTAGTAATGGCGTGGGACGGTCCCGGACCCCCTAGTCGGGGTGCGAGCGTGCGCACTAGAAGGTCCGGGGGCGCGTGGAAGTCCCGGACCCCACAAGAGGGAGGTCCGGGACCGTCCGCGCATGCGGAGTGCCCCTCCCGGAAGGGCACGTGACATCGCCAGACCCCTTCCCCAGGGGGAGGAGTGTTCGGATGGTTGATGTCGGCGTGACAGTAACGAGGGCGGCGCCAACTTGTCTTGTACCCCAGCTGCTATAGCGGCTGGGGTGGCAGAGCGGTGACCGGGGTCAGTGGACGGGACGCCGGTCACATCCACTGCGGGGGTGGCAGTCTGACACCGCCCGTCCTTTGAGCCGTGGCGGAGTAGCTGGCCTTTAATGCCTTTGTACGGCGGTCGGTTGGGCGGCGGGGCCACTTGTCCCTTGTGCCGAGAGATGGCCTCGAGCGAGGCGGAGATTGGCCACCCGCTCGAGGGCAGGTCCGCTGTCCTCGAGCGAGGCGGAGACTGGCCACCCGCTCGAGGGCAGGTCCGCTGTCCTCGAGCGAGGCGGAAATGCGATTGCGCGGTCGAGGGTCCGAGGGGAGCCCTCGAGCGAGGCGGAGATGAGTGACCCGCCCGAGGGTAGATTCGCTACCCTCGAGCGGGGCGGAGATTGTTCGGTGGGCCTGAGAGGGGTGCGAATGGGCCACATGCTGGGCTTCTTTGAGTCTTTTCCTCTCTTCCAGATTTGGAAGGAGGCCGGGGGCCTTTGTGGGCCCAGTTGCCTTAACATGTGTTTGTGTTTTCGAAAGTTGTTTTAGTACTCCAATTAGGGTGTCCCTAATTGTGGCACCCGACACGGGGCCTTGGTGGGCTCCGAGACGGGGGCTCCTTCCACCACTGGCGCCCTTTGCGCCGTCTCTTCCTCTGCGATGCCCTCGGCCTCAGCCCTCGGGGGCTGGAGGACGAGGGCCCCTTCTTCTACATGGTCGGCAGGGCGCTCCTGCGCGCCCCCGCCAGTTTCTCCTCCCGTATCCGGTCGGGCGACGCTGGGCCACCGGCACCGCCCCGACCGGTCTCCTCGGCATCGTCAGCCTGAGCGGCTGCTTCAACACCGCTCTGGCCGGCGCCGCCCTCCTCCTGTACTCGGGCTTGCTGGGCCGCCTGGGCCCCTCGGGCTACGGCCGCCCGCAGCTCCGCCGCCTCCGCCACGAGGTCCACGGCAGGCAGGGGCTGCGGCGCCGTGTGCGGCGTGCTGCGTTCCCCGGTCTTGAGAGCCTTAGCCGGGGCAAGCTGCACCGCATCCTTGGCGACGGCCACATGGCTGGAAATAAAGGAACACAAGTTGAGGACAACAGGATCGAGAAATCCACCAAACACGCAACAAAAACGAAACCCAAGTTTACTTACCTGGATCGAGCACTCATGCTCCGCTTCCTCGTGGCGCTTCTTCAGGCCCGAGGCACCATGCCGCCCCTCGAAGACTGCCCCGAGGGCGCCCCCCTCGTGTCGGCCTAGTGACTCGAGGCTGCCAGCACGGACGACTCCACGCCCGCCGCAGCCTCGTCGCCGCGGATCAGCACCTGGGGCGCGGGTGTCTCCTCACCGGCTACCGGAGGCGACGGCAACCGCTCCACACCCCCGAGGGATGGGCCCGCCGAGGACTCTGCCTCGGCCCTTGTCTCCTCCGGCACCGCCGGTGCCCCTTCGTCATCCTCCCACTCATAGCTCGGTGGGGGGCTCGCACCCGCTGCCGCCTCGTTTCCCCCCAGAGAGTGGTCCTCGGCATCCGAGGTCTCCTCCTCGTCCTCCTCCGAGGACTCGGGCGTGACGGGCCGCGGTTTCCTCTCCGCGTGAGCGAGCTTGCACGTCTTGTCGTGCTTCGCCTTCCTCTTCCTCCTCTCGACCTTTGCCTCTGCCGCGTCCTTTTGCCTTTTCATCTTCTCCGCGTGGAGGCGGTTGATCAGGCGTTGTTCCGGGACCGGGGGCTTCGAGGTGCCGCACCTCAACCCCTGCAAAGCACGACCGAGATGGGCTCAGGAAAAGGGGGCTACACAACACACACCGGATTCGAAGTCAAAACTTACCAGAGAAATGTACCCCGTCTCGGGGCGCATCTTGATCCTCCAAAGATCCTCGGGGTCCTAGGGGAACTCCGCCACCGCGTACTTTGCCCTCCGGGCGGCGGTGGTGTGGGAAAGCAGCTTGTACGATGTCCTCGAGCCCTCCACCTGGCTCCCGGGGGTGAGCTGGAAGATCGGCAGGGCCCTTTCCACGAGCGGGATCACCCTCTGCCAGTGGAAGTTTGCGATGACGGCCGCTGCCGTCAACCCCTTCCTCGCCAGATGCGCCAGCGCGTCAGTGAGGACTTCGAGCTTGTCTTGTTGTGCTGGGGGCGACACCCCCCAATTCCACTTCGGTGGCCGCTCCCGGAGCACCATGTTGGTGAATGCCGGGAGCGCGCCGCTGTAGTTCCGAAGATAGAACCACCCTCGGCTCCACCCGGCGTTGTTTGCCGTCATCTTGCTGTGGATGTAGAGGTTCCTCCGGGAGTGATGCACGGAACGTCAGGCCACCAGCGCGCGCGAACCGCCTCGGTTGGCCCCGCCCGCTCTCGATGAAAAGCTCGCCGCGGAACAGGTGGATCCAGAGATCCCAGTGCACTTCTATCCCGAGGTACCCCTCGCAGACGGCGACGAAGACCGCCACCTGCGAGATGGAGTTGGGGCTAAAGTTGTGCAGCTCCGCTCCATAATAATCGCACAGCGCCCGCATGAACCGGCTGACGGGGACGCCGAAGCCTCGCTCGTGAAGGCGCACGAAGCTCACGACATAGCCCTGCGGGGGCTTCGGCTCAGTCTCGTCCGGATGCGGGGAAATCCACGCCGGCGCCCCCGAGTCGGTGATCTGTGGCAGTAGCCGGTCGGCCACCAACTGCTCCAGAACCGCCACGGTGGCGGAGGATTTCCCCACGGTAATGGCTCCTGGATGTCCGACATCTCTCCGAGTCAAGGGGGGACAGGGGAATGAACACTCCGGGATGGCTAAGGTGCTCTCTCTCTCTCTCTTCCTCGCCTTCTTGTTCCTCCCTTTCGCTCTTGGCTGCGGGCTCAGGATGCAGGGGAGGCGGAGAAGGCAAAGTGAGATGAAGGCAAACAGCCAGGTGAGCCCAAACATCCCCATTCTTTTCGTTTTTTATTCACCACGATGGGCGGGTCCTCCACCTCAGGCCGAATCTGCCGCATTGAATGCGGTAAATTTCGCTGTCGCTGACGGCTGGGTCCCGCGACCGCAGAGTCTCCCACGCGCACACGCAGCAATAACTGCGGCACGGTAACCGGCGGGCACGGCGCGACTGTTACACTATCCCATCCGTCAGCCGCCGCCCACGCCGCTTCATCTACCCGAGGCTGCCGCTTGAAAAGGCTTGCCCGCACCGCACCGCACGAATCGGGCCACGTCGCCTACCACCAGCGGAAGACCCGCGCGCGTGACTCGTGACTCTGCGTTGTTTTCGAATCAAGACGGAATATTCCTTCAGGGGTCCCTTTACCCTCGAAGGAATCGCATTTCAAGGCCTTACTGATCAGGGGTCCGAAGCCTGGCCCTTCGGAGGTTCGACAGGCGCCCCAGATCACCAGAGTCAGGGACTGCAGGGATGTGCCATACAAGCCACCCTCGAACGCGGAGTTCAAGACATCCTACGCAGTGTTCAAGGCCAGTCGAGGGTGCCTAGAAGGGGGATCCCATCGAGGGAGAGCATCGAGCCCTCGGACCCTATCGAATGGGTCCGAGCCCCGCCTAGCGAACCCTCGCGAGCGCTCTATGAGACGTGTCCAAGGACCACGAGCCGACCCCTATCGAACAGGGCACGGACGTCCACTTGAACTACCCGCTAACAGCTCACCGAAGCAGCCATTGCTCGCGGCCCGGGCATGGGTAGCATGGTGCGCTTCACCCCTCCTCCCTGTGGAAGGGCGACGAGGGTCGTAATCAAAGTCGAGGGTTCCCCTGAACGCCTTCACACAGGCCTGGGCTCGGGGGCACCTCGCACGCCACGGTTCCGATCACACCCTCGAATAAGCCGACGACCGTCAACTACGAAGCTCCACGTGTGTAATCAAATCCTTCGCTATTAACGTACGCTCCCCTGATGATTAAGCTGAACGACGGGTCGCTGTACCAGCACAGAGAATGCCGAGGGCGGCTGAAAGAGTGTCGTTGCCGGCTGAAAAAAGACGCTGGACGGCCACCCCGGCGAGGCAACCCAGTGGGACAACGTTTATAGCCCTTGGACAAGCACAAACTCTCCTCCAAAGCCTCAGGGGCTACACCCGCGTGTGCGCTGACGCAACCCCGCGAAGGAGACTTCACACATATTCGAGGCCTGTAACCCTCTGTATGCCCCTATACCCTCGATCATACTCCCCGTAAAAAATAAAAGGGGACTTCATTGCTCAAATGTAAATAAAGATTACAAAGGGTTACAGCCGCGAGGCCGTCGAAAGATACAAACACATTGCCACCTACGTGGCAATTTTCCCTGTCTTGGGGAGGAACGAGTGACGAAGAAAGGCACTGAGCCCCTGGCTGACGCAACGGCCAGGCTGACGCACTGTGGAACCTGCGACGCAGGACAAGACGCGCTCAGCACAGTCCCCGTTACAATTCTGCCAACTCCGGTTGACCGGGCTCCACCTCATCATACGTATGGCCCCGGGCCCATCTTCTGCTGAGGGGGAGGTCCGGTGTCGCCACGGACCTCTCGAAGAGGGACGCCCGTCACCGTAGCCAAAGCCCCGGACCCCCCTCGAGGGGTCCGGGACTTCCACGTGCCTTCTGGACCTCCTAACGTGCACACCAGTACTCCGACCAAGGGGTCCGGGACCGCCGCGTGCCCCACCGCCACTGGAGCACACAAGACTTTGACCTGCGGGGCCCGCAGAATGCCACCACTGGAGTACGCCCTACAGCGACAGCCACGCCGTCTACAGGAGCTGGCAGGACACCGGCGCGATCTCCGTGGGACGAAGGACGATATCCAGGACGACCGCCTCGCCGGTCGCCATGCCCCACAGTGTACTTTCTACAGTATTCGACCACTGTACCCCGCGGTTCGGGGGAAAACGATGACTTCCACGCCCCCACTCATGTGCGCCGCCCCTCCTTGTGACTATAAAAGGAGGAGGCGGGCCTCCTTTAGAAGGGACGCCGACACGCTTCCAGACGTGATCCATCATCACTTACGCTCCGGCATCCCTATTCGCCACGTTCAATCCCTCTTCTAGCAGAGACTTGGGAGCCTTCCTCCCTCTCTCGCCTCGCTTGTATCCCCTACTACAAGCACTCTGGGTGCAAGATAATACAGTGCCCTCGCACACCCCCTTTGCAGGACGTACGGCCCCGCGGCCGGAACCAGGATAAATCGTGCGTTACTGTGTTGCCTCTTGCATCATCATCTGGGATGAAGAAACACGCAGTATTTACTAGTTGGGATCCGGGCCCCCGGGTCGGGACACCGACAGATGATGACAACAACAAAGGCACGAGGGAGAACAACAAAGCACCAGGCACACAACAAGGCGCAACTAATGGCAAAGAGGCCAAAGAGTCTAGAAACAAAAGTGATGCACCGGTGTTACCTGGGGGGAACTCTAATATTGCTACTCATAGGCGTAACATCCTGGTGAGCAAGGGAGCTGCCATCCGGATTATAGCACCGGCACAGCAGAACAAGCGTCCTATTTATCGTATACAAGATCCTGGTTCAGATGGCTTGCTGGTAGCAAATAGTGGCACGTCTACCATGGTCGACGAGGCACTTGGTGATAACACTGCTGCTGTCACAAATGCTGAGGCCAATGGTAAAGATTTACTGCAAGAGGGTGGCGTGCACATGGAGAATCAGGAGCTAGGTCTTAAGCTGGGCCTTGATGAGGGGGTTGCTCCAATGGGGGAGCATGGTGAAGAATCAGAGCTGGACGGTGAAGAATCAGAGCTGTACAGTGATGAAGTTGAGCGTGAACTGGAGCGCTTTGGAATGTCCGACGTGGAAAGCGCGGCGCCGTCGGTTGATGAACTGGCGGCCATCTCGGAGGCATCGCCAGTCCAAGCCATGGCGCGCAGGAGCAAGCGCCAAGCGGAGACAGCGGACGAGGTGTGCCTCGACAAGGCTGAAAAGCTCAAGGCATCACGCCTCGAAGGTGACACCAAACATCCCAACTCTTTTCTAAATTTTTCAGATGACCTTATTACTTCCAACTACAGTAGTATTGGTATTTCCCTAAGAGTTGATTTTACTAGTGTAAAAGGGTCGATAGATCATTTGAAAAAAATAGAATTGGATAGGATGCTTGAGTTACACGTTGTTGATAAAAAAACTAATGTGTTAGAAAAAGAGGAAAAGGAATTGGCTGAGGAAGAGGAGTTGGATAGATTTATTCTTAATCACTTGTGTGGGGAAATTATGGAGGAGGTAATGGATTTGGGCAATGATCAAGTAGATCTTATTGCTTCAAAAACAAAACTAAAATCCAAAAAGAGTAAGAAAGACCAAGGAATCCATATTCCAAACTCTGTATAATGAAAGGAGTTTTTTGGAACAGTGATGGGTTTAAAGACCCAAAAAAACACAAATTCATCTCAGATCCCACGAAAGAGCATAACCTCAGTTTCATCGCTATATCGGAAACTGGAAGGAAGAACTTTACATCCCCTTTTCTTAAAAATTTGTGTGCTGGATGAGATTTTCTATGGCATGTTAAGGAGCCTAGAGGACGCTCAGGAGGGATTCTCTTAGGAATTGATCTTAACTTCTATGACATAGGAGCTATAGATGAGGGCGATCACTATGTTAAATTCCATTTGTGCACCAAAATGGATGGCTTCAAATGGGCTTTGGTGGTGGTCTATGGTCCAGCACAAAACAATTCGAAAGAACAGTTTTTAACAGAGTTAGTTAACATGTGTAGTCATGAAAAGTTACCTATCCTTGTGGGTGGTGACTTTAATATTTTAAGAACTCCGTACGACAAAAATAATGACAATTTTGACAGCCGCTGGCCCTTCTTGTTTAATGCAATTATTGATGGCTTAAACTTAAGGGAACTAGAAATGTCCGGATGAAAATACACATGGGCTAACTCTTTACCAAACCCTACTTATGAAAAATTGGACAGAATTTTAATGGCCACAGAATGGGAACAGAAGTTTCCCCTATCCACTGTGATTGCCTTGTCTAGGGATATATCAGACCACACGCCTTTACTGCAAAATACGGGAGTAGCATCATCTGATAGTAATCAACCAACATTTAAATTTGAACTAGGTTGGTTGCTCAGAGATGGCTTTATGGACATGGTAAAGAAAGTGTGGTCTGAAGAAGATACAGGCTCTGCACCCATGGAAAAATGGCAAGCTAAAATTAGGAGGCTTCGGCAGTTCCTTCGGGGATGGGCAAAAAATGTAAGTGGGGCAAACAAAAAAGAAAAGAAAGACATACTTGATGCTCTTGATGAGATGGATAAAAAAGCAGAACATTCTTTTCTATCTACACGTGAAATTGATGTTAAACAATGCTTGAAGAACCGCATAGCACAACTTCTACGTGAAGAGGAAATTAAATGGTATCAAAGGGCAAAAACAAAGGATTTATTAGAAGGCGATTCTAATGCAAAATATTTCCAACTTATTGCTAATGGAAAACATAGGAAGACTATAATATTTCAAATTCATGATGGGAATCAGGTAATAAGTGGTGACAGAGATCTAAAAAAGTTTATCACCACATATTACAAAGGTCTTTTCGGTCCTCCAGAAGAAAATAATTTTCGACTGGACGAGACGCGTAAGGATGATATCCCACAACTGACAGATCTAGAAAATGAAGCTCTTGTTGAACGGTTTACACAAGAGGAAGTGAGAAAAGCTATCTTTCAAATGGAGCATAATAAAGCACCTGGGCCGGATGGTTTCCCTGCTGAATTCTATCAGGCCTTTTGGGGTACAATAAAGGATGATTTAATTGCTTTATTTGAGGATTTCCACAATGGTACACTTCCCCTTTTTAACCTCAACTTCGGCACAATAATCTTGTTGCCCAAATGTAAAGAAGCTAGTAGAATTCAGCAATACAGACCAATATGTTTGCTGAATGTTAGCTTTAAAATCTTTACAAAAGTAGCTACAAACAGAATCACCACAGTTGCACAAAAGGTTATCAGTCCTACACAAACAACTTTTCTACATGGTAGAAACATCATGGAAGGTGTCGTGATTTTGCATGAAACCATCCACGAGTTGCACAAGACAAAAAAGTTCTTTAAATAGACATGGTAATTCTTGCTGTAAATATGGAGGTGACACACTTGCGCACCGTTTAATATATATAGACCAAAAACCTGAGAAGAAATATCGATAAACATAAGATGAAAGCTTGAAAATAGTGATTATTTTTACCCAGGAAACATTTGTACAGCTTGATAGTGGTATGGGCTCGATAAGAAAGTAGTACTCCTGGAGTATGTAGCAGTGGGGGGCGTGCCTAGTTTACGGTCGCCCGTTGGGATTCGACGGTGCGGTCGATTCTCTGACCAGCGCACCTTTCCATTTCAAGTAAGAAATTATATTTCTTTCTTTCTCTTTTCGGAATACAGATTCCCGCCGCTTCTTTCCTTTTCTTTTCGGGAAACAGGTTCCGCCGCATGCGAGAAGACTAATGGCGCCCCACTCCATCTCTTTCAGGAATCTTTTTTTTTCCGGGATGTGAGATAATAGGGTGCAAATATTGGGTGGGGGAGTCAAAATAAAACTAAGTTTTAGAGTTACAATTAAAGAATTTGGAACAGTAAAAACAAGTAAAAATATATAATTTACGAAATTGACCTCGACAAAATTTACATGTTGTAAAAAAAGGAAAAGTTTGATATAAAAATTTTTGACATGACAAAATTTATAGACAATAGAGTATTGAACAATTTTGTGGGAAAAAATTATACATAAAAAAATAAATTTAAAATTAACAAAATTGAACCCGGCAAACTTTACATGTTCGAAAAGAAGGAAAAAGGTTTGACATGAAAATTTCTTACATGAAAAAATTTATAGATAATATAGTATTGAACAATTTTGTGGGAAAACCTTGTCCGCGAAAAAAGATTGGAAGAAAATGAATTTGAGAAAAAAAAACTTTACTACATGAACATCTTTAAAAAAATTGAGGACAAGTTTACTTCATCAACAAAACAACAAACAATTGGAAAAAATAGAATGATCGAACAAAAAAATGTACGCCACACCTTTACTGTCTCCATATATATATATATATATATATATATATATATATATATATATATATATATATATATATATATATATATATATATATATATATATAATAAAGGATTACAACTATTCAATAACCAACAGAATTTAGGTGCGCATAAAAAATAGAAATATTTTCTTCCTGCAAACTTTTTTTTGACGTTACTTAGTGGTCTAACAACGCAATGATGCCTGTTTGGAAATCTTCAAGTATGGCTCCTACAAAAAAAAAGTTGCAAAATATAAGATACGTAAAATATATGATATTTGAATTTGGTGAACTAACGGATGGGTATAGGCTAGGGTGGTGGGGTACCTTCTGGTCCCTGCAATGTTGTTCTCCAGAATTACACCCTGGTTTATAGAGATAGAAATAAAATTTAATTAAAAGAAATGATGAAGAAGGTGAAGACATAGGACTCGCTGATAGCCTCAGGAGATCCAGGAAGCCACTCAGTATCCTTCACAAGTACTTCTTCAACAAAGTTGTCGACGTCAAAATGAGTCAGACCTCTGCAAGCATTATGTTACAGATTGAAAAAATAAGAAGCAGTTGGCTTTAAAAGCCTAAACAAGCTTATTAGTTAGAAGGCTTTGTATCTGATCATATCTGGAAAGATCAACACATCTCCATTAGATGACTCGGTGCCATCTTTTCCTTCACAGATGGTCAATTTGGTCTGTGGCATGGTAGAATATACCAGTCATTAGCAATAAACAAAATTATTAGCAAAAACCTGCTGAATTCAATTACAACCTTTTCCTGGTAGCGAACTTTTTTTTAAAAAAAAACAAAGAACATATAGAGTTAGAGAATAAAAACTAAACCAGAACGAAAATCTAGACTCACAGAGCTCACTAGTGTTCAAGTGAATTCCTGGGCCATGTCCAAAAATGCTCAAAGCACATTTCAGGTGTCCTACGGATACTACTAAAACACGATTCATGACAAGGATCCAGAAGGAACCATAAAATCAGCAAATAACCATACGGAGGGGCCATATAAGTTTCATGTGCAAATACATTTTAAATTTTAGGATCTGAATACCAAAACGGATACAAAACATGTAAGCACCATCCAAATTGGCAGATGGGTGTGTTAAATCAAATAATTCATGGGCACTTGTGTCCAGTTAACCAAAACCAGAACATATAAATTGAAAGCAAAAGCGCCAAACTGCAAGTCTGCAACTAATCTAGACTCGCAAAGCCCAATAGCACAAAGTCAATCCTATGCCAAGCTCAAACCCCAAGCCACGATTCAGATACCGAACAGAATATACTAATATATCAATAAGAGCCAATCTTCATCAATTCCCTAGCTACAAATGAGGCGAAAAGAACTAAGGCCTTCTAGATGCAGACAATAAATTGCACTTAGAACTGGCATAAAGCATCAAAATATCAACATCGCTAAGCTACATGAAGATAGATCCATCCAGATTGTATGGCTAGTTCACAAACGAAATCATAATAACAAGCAAACAACACATCTGCCAAAGCACTAATCAAATCGACTCATCAGTGAGCAAGGACTGTAAAACCCCCACATGAACTAGCCTTGCTGTATGCAGACAAAGTCATAAACGAAACTACAATAAATCACCTGATAGCTCGAGCTAGTTGAACACTTGACAAAACTACAAAGCACATGGTGACGAAGTCAAACCTTAAAACCCAGACAACCCTAACTGGTTGGGCCGAGTATGGTAGGATGACGTGATTGGCCCTAATCAGTTGGGCCGAGCATAGCAGGATGACGTGACTGGCCCTAATCAGTTGGGCCGAGTATGACAGGTTGACGTGACGGACCCTAATCAGTTGGACCGAGTATGGCTGGTTGATAATGATTGGCCCTAATCAGTTAGGCCATGTATGACCGGAGAACGTGATTGACCCTAATCAGTTGGGACATGTATGGCAAGTCAACACTAAAACCCAAGTATGACAGGATATGGTGACTGAGTCGAACACTAAAACCCAGACAACCCTAACTCGTTGGGCTGAGTATAGTATGATAATGTGATTGGCCCTAATCAGTTGGGCCGAGTATGACAGGATGACGTGACTGACCCTAATCAATTGGGCCGAGTATGGTAGGTGGACGTTACTGACCCTAATCAGTTGAGCCAATTATGGCAAGTCAACCTTTATATATACTAAAATCAAGACATATGGTGACGAAGTCGAACCCTAAAAACCCAAACAACCCTAACTGGTTGGGCCGAGTATGGTAGGATGACGTGATTGGCCCTAATCAGTTGGGCTGAGTATGGCAAGTTGATGTGACTGGCCCTAATCAGTTGGGCCGAGTAGGGCAGGTTGACGTGACGGACCCTAATCAGTTGGAATGAGTATGGCTGGTTGATAATGATTGGCCCTAATCAGTTGCGCCGTGTATGGCCGGAGAACGTGATTGGCCCTAATCAGTTGGGACAAGTATGGCAAGTCAATACTAAAACCCAAGTATGACAGGATATGATGATTGAGTCGAACACTAAAACCCAGACAACCCTAACTCGTTGGGCTGAGTATAGTAGGATAATGTGATTGGCCCTAATCAGTTGGGCCGAGTATGACAGGATGACATGACTAACCCTAATCAATTGGGCCGAGTATGGTAGGTGGACGTTACTGACCCTAATCAGTTGAGCCAATTATGGCAAGTCAACCTTCAAATATACTAAAAATCAAGACATATGGTAATGAAGTCGAACCCTAAAAACCCTAACTGGTTGGGCCGAGTATGGTAGGATGACGTGATTGGCCCTAATCAGTTGGGCTGAGTATGGCAGGATGACGTGACTGGCCCTAATCAGTTGGGCCGAGTATGGCAGGTTGACGTGACGGACCCTAATCAGTTGGAACGAGTATGCCACCTGGAAGCTTTACAGACTTGGATCTGGAATCATAATGTTTTGCCAGCCAAATTACTAGATTGTTTGGGATGGATGAGCAGCTAAGAGCAAGTAATGACCCAAATCCACAGGATGTAACAATCTCTTTCTGAACTTTTGACAGTCTACCAACAAGTCTAGTCATCTTCGCAAGTGAGAATTGTAGCTAAATTTCTGCAAACGATAAATATAGGCAAAAAGAATTTTATGTTAAGCTGAGAATAAAAAAATGTATCAGAAAACTTTATGAGGCAGAAAAAAGATTTCAAAATGAAAAGATTATGCATAGTAAAAATATTTATCATAATAAGTTCTATCCGCAAACAAAAACTCAGAAGAAAAAGAATAGGAAAAAAATATTTTCAAACTTGCATAAAGTTTAAGATAATAAAAATATTTATCATGGTCACTACTGAAAAAATGCTTCTGAGAAAAGAATAAAATATTTTTCATAAAATTTTGGAATGAAAAAATTTAAGAGAAAAAATATTTATCATAAATTTTTTGAATAAAAAAACTTATATAGGAGAAAAAATGAATTCAATTCAATTATATAGGGAAAAAATAAAATTTAAGTAATATTGTCAGAGCTGGGTTGTATTTTGAGAAACAAAAAAATGAATTCAATTATATAGGAGAAAAAAAATAAATTTAAGTAATATGCAAAAAAAACCTGAATATGGTTTTTGTTGGAATGAGCCTCAGAATAATATGCAATTGCTTTGTCATGATACTAGTAGATTTAAATTTTGGTGCATAAAAAAAATGAGTAGAAAGAAAAATGTCCATTGAACTATACTCATCAGAAAGAACTTGTTCATAGAAAAAAATTATAGCTGCAAAACTTTTGAGACACTTCTATGGTGCTGAAAATGCTAAGAAAACTTCTGCCCTTGCATACAGAACTTGTCCATAAAAAAATTAACTGACGCGAGAGACAAAATTTTGTTGCAAAGAAATAAATTATGTTGAAGGTGTGAGAAAAAGTTTAGTGGAGAAACTTTTTGATGAAAAATTTACCAAATACAAAAGTTGAACATGGATGGTATAAAAGTTTGTGTGAACAGAAGCAAAAATTTTTGTCATTGTCGAAGTGATAACATAGTACCGTATAACTTTTACATGAAAACTTTTTACAGGGGGAATTTTGGTAGATGAAAAAGCTTTTTGTGATGATATAAAAGGTGAAAAAAATTGGTCAAAAGTTATCAACCAAAAAAAAAAGATGGCCGCCAGATACAGAACATATCCATATAAAAAATTAACTAACACATAAAAAAACTTTACTGCTAAGGTCTCTGATATAAACCTTGTTATAAATTTATTGCTAAGGTCTCCTAAGGCCATATGTAGCGGCATGAAAAAACAAAAACAAAAATAACAGCAGTTGTTGATGGGGGGCACATACTGAACATCCTTCCAAATTCATTGGCACTGCCGCTCTTGAAGAGCCGCCATCACAGGTGCTTGTGTGTTCATCTTCCTGAGAACATAAAGGTACAAAAAAAATGTGGAGGAGGGGGGGAGGTGTTACATTACTTACTTGGTCCCGGTAAAAAAAATCATGCACACAACATAAAAGGAACAATCTGATTATTCAGAAGTAATGGAAAAAGGCGCATGGGGAGATAAAATGGTGAAAAAGATATACTAACTCTGGAGGTTTGCTTCGATCTTTTAGCTTCATTACTTGACCGGACACCTTCCGAATTAGTATTGTCATCCATCTACTGTACAAAAAAGAAAATGAAAAAAGGTTTGTCTATAGCTATTAGAAAAAAAAGGTATATACTCATTCAGAAAAACTAGTGACATCTATTACTAGATTCATAAAAAAGGTGTTTGAAACCCTCTAGATCTCTGCATCCCTATTCAAATACTTGGACATTCAAAGTTCAATGATCTGTGAAGATAATACAGCTACCAGAATATAACTGAAAATAAAAACTGATATGGATTGGCTATGTTTGACTACCATGAATCCGTACCGACGATACTGGTGCTCTACTTTTTATATGCAGTCTAACTTGATCTGTAACACCCCCACCCCCTACAGTAGATACGAATAGCCGCGAAACCAGAATCACACCTGAAAAAAAAACAAAAAAACACCCAAATCTCTTATCAACAAAAAAAGGAAAAAAATAAGAAAAAACGCCGTTACCCCCGTGAAGCTCGCCGCCGCCGCTAGGGGCGAGCGCCCGGGGAGGTCCCTGCCGCCGCTGTCACGGCTCCCTTGAAAGGCCGTCGCGCCTCCTGAGGAAGGCCGGTGTCGCGCCGCACCGCTCGCGGAGCTCCACCAACTGGAGACGCCGCCGCCGCCGCTCGAGAATCCTGCCGTCGCGCCGCACCTCCCCTGCCGCTAGCGCTCCGCACCGCTCGCTCCTGGGGCCGAAGCTCGCGGAGCTTCCCTAGGATTCAGATCTGAAGCAAAAAGAGAGAGATGAAGGGGAGAAAAAAAAAGAAAGGAGAAGAAGCGCTCGGTGCTTTGAATGAGGACGACGGATGGATGAAGCTAGTAATAAGTGATGAATTGATGTGGCTGTGGGACCTACCCACGTGAGTAGTCAAATCGACCATGAGAAGCCGAACACCCGGTCACCCGTAGAACCAGCTTTGCGAGCAGTGGGCCTGATCCCAGGAAACATCTTTTTCCCAGGAGTATGTAAGGCCGTGTTTAGTTTTTTACATGTAAAAATTTTGCGTTGAAATTTTGTTAATTTGAAGTACTAAATAAAGTCTATTTACAAAACTTTTTTCACAGATGGATTGTAAATTGCAAGACGAATCTAATGATGCTAATTAATTCATGATTAATTCATGATTAATGGATGGGTACTGTAGTATCATTGTTGCAAATCATGGATTAAGTAGGCTCATTAGATTCATCTCGCGATTTACAGTCCATTCATGCAAAAAATTTTGTAAATAAACTTCATTTAATATTCCATGCATGTGTAAAAACATTCGATGTGACGTTTACGGATAAAGATCTAAACAATACCTAAATTAACCTGGTCTGTTGCGGTTACTGCAGACGTGGTAGCGGAGGAGACATCCTCGGCCGAGGTATGAACCAAGTGGGAATTACCATGGGGCTCATCAGCTCGTCGACAAACGTGGCGCAGTCGCTCTGGAAGCTGTACCTGTACAGAAGTATGCGACCAAGAGGCTGCTCCTCTCTCGCCTTGTTCGCGCGCCGGAGGAAGAAGTAGGCGCACCCGCCTGTCACCTCCGCGCTGCCTGTGAACTCCCGAGCATCCATGGCGAAGCTGCTCCTGATGCCGAGGAAGAGGCAGAGATGGTCAGTGTCACCGCGACTGCGCCACCCGTCGTCCTCGGCCCGCATCGCGTGGAATCGGACGGACACCAAGTTCGGCCTCGGCCGCAAGACGACATCGACGCAGAGGAGCTCGCACGAATCTGTTGCTCCCACGAGGCCGCGGCGGCAGCTCCGCGACGCGGCACGCGGCTCCGGGGACAACCGCGGACGACCACAGCGCCGCGGCGCGGCGTTCGTCATCGTCCAACTCCAAGCGCCACCCCACCGCGTAGGGCACGTACACTTCCTCCCAGCTGGGCTCGCCGGGCCGCATCTGGATGGCCGCAAAGGAATAATCCTCCCGGTGCCGGAGAGTGTGGAACACGACGGCGCCGTTGCTCGAGACGACGGCGCCGCTGGCGCTTCCCCACCTGATGTCGCGCCGGGACTTGCTCTGGGGCACCGGAGGCAACGAGGCGGCGTCGTGCCCGTCGAGCGGGTTGACGAGCGCGGCCGTTCGGCCCTCGTCGGGGACGGCGAGGACGCGGCCGCCGGAGGCGTCGGATCCCTTTATCGACGTGCCTCCGATGGCGGGGAGGGGCAGGAGGTGCCGAGTCCTCCTCGTCGAGAAGGGCGAGCAGAGGAGCACGCGGGGGTCGTCGATCGACGAGTCGTACGCCTCGATGATCCACGGGAGGAAGCTAGGCGCGCGGGCCGGCGGCAGAGCCTCGTGCCACGGCCTGCACGCGGCGCGGAAGCGGACGAAGTCGCCGGCGTCGTGCAGGCAGGGCGATGAGGGGTCGTCTTCGTGTCCGCCGCTTAACTTTAGCACCGGCAGCTTTGCCGGAGCTCCTTGCGGCGGGCGTGAAGAAGGTCGAGGAGGAGGAGAGGACTATGGCTGAGGAGCGTTTTTCTCGGGCCATAGAGATCACACACCTCTCATCGCCGGTAACCAGGCCGCACGTTCATGGAGTCGAAGATAGAATCGGCACGCGTTTCTGGGCGCGTGGGAGTGATCCTGAGTTGGAGGAGGAAACTGACGAGGAGAGCGAGCAGGAGGACGACTGTGAGTCCGTTTCGTCGCCGGAGTTCATCCGAAGGGCGATGGAATTGGGCTTCACGGTGCCAGAACTTCTGCAGGCTGAAAACGAGATGCCATCGCCGACCAGTCAAGTACCTATCGTGGAGGGGTCCATTGCAGCGAAGATCCTCAACACGATGGTTAAGCATGCTTCATCAAAACCTGCCCGACGGCCATGGCGGGGACCTCTGCCGCCACCACGGGTATCCCCGAAGCGAACATTGGGAGATGCCATCGAGGCAGCAACGGTATGTCCTGGTTCTTCTTCTCGTTCATGGATTTCTGGTTCCTCTCCAACAGCTTCTACCGGCCGATCTCGGCGATCGCCGGAGACGGCGCAGGTGAATAACTCGCGATCCTTGTTTTTCGGATCTGGGCATTCAAGGAAATTTTCAAAATTCAAAAATAATCCGATTCTGGGGTCTGGTGTTGGCCCATCTGATTTGGATTTTCCTTTCAAAGCATGCACAAAAAGAATGGGCCGTCAGATTTTAATCTTGGGCCCAGATGTACCCTACTGTCCTACTGCTGGCCTGGTTTCCCTTTTTGCAAGAACAGGCACAGGTGGAAAAAACCCTAGAGCACCACACGCTCGTTCACGTTTCGTCGCCGCCTCGTCCTACGTCGAGGTCGCTCGTCGAACCATGGAGAACGGTGGTGCGCAGGGGGGATCTCATGGGAACCAGCTGCGAAGTGGTGGCGCACACCGCGGCAACGGCCGCGGACAAGGCGGCATGGTTGGCCGCGGTGGCGGCGGCTTTCACGCCACTAACCAGGGCTTTCACCCTGGCTACGGTGGTGGTGGTCGTGGCTATTCGGGCCGTGGCGGCGGCGGTCGAGGACGTCACGACGGCAGCAACTTCGGAGGTCGTGGAAGGGGAGGCGCTAGTGGTCGCCGCGGCCACGGTTATGGCCAAGCCCATGGCGGTCACCTAGGCTCTGGAGACCAGCAGATCGAGGATGCACTTAGGGGACAACCTATTGTTTCCCAACGTGCATGGCAACGGGACACAAACCCCAACGCTACCTACTGATGTTGCTGCTCTTCTTCAACAAGCTCTTGCATCTATTCACCAGGGAGCACACCTGCCTCCAGTTAAGGACAACGTCAATGCCATGGCGAAAACAACCAAGCCAAAGGAGGGTAACGATGCTTCTGAACTGGTGCCAATTCACAAGATGTCTAAAGCAACTCTGTCAAATGAGGCACCTGAATCATCTGCCCAAGCGGCAACTAGAGATAGCAGTGGCAAAACGCCGTACTGCTATCGATGTCTCACAAAAGGCCATGTTCGAGAGGATTGTGATGCTGAGATGTATTGTGATATATGTGATTGCATTGAGCACTTCACATCCAGATGCCCAAAATTCCGTGGAGATAAGCCATGTGCTATACCCTGTGGGTATGCAGTAGAGGGATTGAGTTTCTATCATATCCCACAATCAGTTACACCACAACAGAGAAGTGATCCAAGGGCAACAGTAATCAGAGTTACAGATGGTACACTAACCATTCCTAATGTAATTTCTAAGCTCGAACGGGTGATTCCTGGGAAGTGGAAGTGGAATGTTGAGAGTGGTGGTAATAGCAACACTTTCAAAACCTTGTTTCCATCAAAAACTGAACTGAAACGCATGGCAGAATGGGGAGTTGTGCAAACAAAGTTCAATAATGCAAAGCTCAAGATAGAGGAGCGACCTCTGGGAGATAAAGCCAAGTTTGCTTTGCCAAAAATTTGGGTGCAGTTCACTGGCCTACCCAATGATCTCCATGACTTCCTAACCATTTGGGCCATTGGCTCGATACTAGGAGTCACGAAGGCGGTCGACATGAGATTTACTAGACAGCATGCAGTTTGTCGCTTGCAGGTTCTAGTACTTGACCCCAATCTCATTCCACAATTTGTAGATATCGTTATAGGTGACTACTTATATGAACTACAATTCATGGTTGAGATTAATGGGGATGCTAATAATCCGGCACCAATGGACATGGATCACCATGGAAAAGAGGATGGTGTCAGGTACCACAATTAGGGACACCCTAATTGGGGTACTCAGACCGCCTTAAAAACGCAAACACATGTTAAGCGACTGAGCCCATGAAGGCCCACGGCCTTCTTTCAAATCTGGAAGGAAGGAAATGACTCAAAGAAGCCCAGCACGCGGCCCATTCGCATCCCCCTCGAACCCGCGGGACAATCTCCGCCTCGCTCGAGGGTCCCCGTCGAGACCCCTCGACTGCGCCCTGCACCTCCGCCTCGCTCGAGGGTAGCGAACCCACCCTCGAGCGGGAAGCGCACCTCCGCCTCGCTCGAGGGTAACGAACTACCCTCGAGCGGGAAGCTCATCTCCGCCTCGCTCGAGGCTACCCCTCGGCACAAGGGACGAACGGCCCCGTCGCCCAACCGCTCGCCGTACGAAGGCATTGAATGCCCATCGCTTCTTCCACAGTGCTCAGGACAGACGGCGTCGGGCCGCCATTCCCACAGTAGTTGTGACAGGAGTCCCATCCATCACCTCCGGTCACTGCTCCGCCATCCCGGACGCTGTGGCGGCACTGTGGAACCTGCGACGCGGGACAAGACGCGCTCAGCACAGTCCCTGTTACTATTCTGCCAACTCCGGTTGACCGGACTCCACCTCATCATACGTATGGCACCGGGCTCATCTTCCGCTGAGTAGGAGGTCCGGTGTCGCCACGGACCCCTCGAAGAGGGACGCCCGTCACCGCAGCCGAAGGCCCGGAACCCCCTCGAGGGGTCCGGGACTTCCACGTGCATTCCGGACCTCCTAACGTGCACACCAGTACTCTGACCAAGGGGTCCGGGACCGCCGCGTGCCCCGCCGCCGCTGGAGCATGCAAGACTTTGACCTGCGGGGCCCGCAGAATGCCACCACTGGAGTACGCCCTACAGCGACAGCCACGCCGTCTACAGGAGCTGGCAGGACACCGGCGCGATCTTCGTGGGACGAAGGACGATATCCAGGACGACCGCCTCGCCGGTCGCCATGCCCACAGTGTACTTTCTACAGTATCCGACCACTGTACCCCGCGGTTCGGGGGAAAACGACGACTTCCACGCCCCCACTCATGTGCGCTGCCCCTCCTTGTGACTATAAAAGGAGGAGGCGGGCCTCCTTTAGAAGGGACGCCGAGACGCTTCCAGACGGGATCCATCATCACTTACGCTCCGGCATCCCTATTCACCACGTTCAACCCCTCTTCTAGCAGAGACTTGGGAGCCTTCCTCCCTCTCTCGCCTCGCTTGTATCCCCTACTACAAGCACTCCGGGTGCAAGATAATACAGTGCCCTCGCACACCCCCTTTGCTGGACGTACGGCCCCGTGGCCGGAACCAGGATAAATCGTGCGTTACTGTGTTGCCTCTTGCATCATCATCTGGGACGAGGAAACACGCAGCATTTACTAGTTGGGATCCGGGCCCCCGTGTCGGGACACCGACAGTTGGCGCGCCAGGTAGGGGATCGATGCGTGACATTTTTCTCTCTTGTTCCCATTTGATCTCCAGGGATGGCGGGCAGATCCAACCCATACCCTATGGGTGTTTCGGATCCGCTCCCAGCGGGATTCGTGATCTGGTTCGGGAGTCTCGAGTTCAGAGCAACCGGCAACGGTTACCTCATGCGGCTCCTCTCACCCAGACGCAACCCCATCACCCCGACTTCACCAGCCCGGCACAACAGGCGCTCGGGTCAGCGTTCGCGACAAGCATGCGCGGAGCGACGTCGCGCGGCACGCCACGGCTCCCCCACGTGGGTCGAGACTGGCATGTCGCAACTCTGCATCATGGCCAACGGGGCCACCATTTCGTCATCACGTGCCTCGGCGTCATCTGCGCCGGCACCATCACCTGCTGCGGCACCAGTGTCTCCCAGGGGGGGCTCGACCCCGCCTTTGCCCTTCCCCTTCGGGATGCGCAACACTGCCGCCCGCACCTACGCCTCTTCAATCAGCACTAACTTCACCGAGTATGAGGATCTGCCGGGACATCATCTTCTATCGATCCGCAATCTCATCGCATCGTCTCTCGACGAATCCTATCCCGAGATGGCGAGCTTGATCGCCGACGACATCAACTTCTTCATGAACAACTTCACGGCCAAGGAGGCCGAGGACTACTCCGGAGTCTGCGACCCCGACGCTCTTCGCTCGTTCCAGCTGGCGACGGCTTACTACCTCACCTGCTCCGAAGACTCCAGCGAGGGGGATTTCGATCCTTCCCGGGAGTGCTTCATGGTCCAACTCGCGGACGAGCAAAACGACAACGCCCCGAGCAATGACGGGGACGGCGGGGCGGACGCGCAGGCAAACCAACCGGTGGTCCTGCCTGCAGCCCCTTCCTCGTCAAGCTCGGCGGCGCGGCAAGCTCAGCTGGCGCAGCTCAAGGAGCTTCAAGCCAAGCTCGACGAGCAGCGTCAACAAACCCAGGAGCTGCGCGCCACACTCGAGCAGCAGCGTACCGCGCGTGGTGTACATGCCCAGGTGGCGGGACGTGTTGCCTGGGAGCGCATCCTGGCCGACGACAACGTCGACAAATCTCCGGAACTGAAGACGGCTGGCGAAAAACTCGTCGCTTCGGCCTATCTACTCCAAGCTATGCCCAAACCATCGACGCCTTCGGGCCGCAACCTGCGCCGCGAGGCACAGGAGCTCATCGAGCAAGCTGCCGTGCAGCAGGCCGAGAGTTCTGCGTTTCGTATGCACTTGAAAGCCCTGGAGCAGCCTGATGGGACTGCGCACCAGGACCGCGAGGTTTCTGTGCACACACCACCACCAGGGAAGAGCAAGGCAGCCGTTGCGCCTGGTACGAAGGCACCCTCGGTGCATGAGCGCATTGGCAGAGTTCCCGTAAGAGAGCGAATCCGTGACACGCGCGGGCATGTCGGCGACGGCGACGCCCGCAACATCATCGACGGCAGGAGGTACACCCCTCGACGGGGTGGATGCTTCGACCCCGAGCATGACAGGGATGAGTCACCGGAGCCTCCGGGAACCCGGGTGTTCAGCCGGGAAATCCGAACTGCATCTTTTCCCCCGCGCTTTCGACAACCCAACACCCTCGTCAAGTACTCGGGCGAGACCGACCCTGCTGTCTGGCTCAACGACTACCGCCTAGCGTGCCAACTACGCGGCGCGACAGAGGACGCGGTCATCATCCGCAACCTTCCTCTTCACCTTGCTGACGCCACACGAACATGGTTCGAGCATCTGCCTGCGGATCAGATCCACAACTGGGCCGACTTGGTCCAGATCTTCGTGGGCAATTTCCAGAGCACATACGTGCGCCTTGGGAACTCTTGGGACCTCAAAGGGTGTCTTCAGAAGCCCAACGAGTCCCTACACGATTACGTGCGGCGCTTCTCCAAGCAATGCACCGAGCTCCCCAGCGTCACCCACGTCGAGGTCATCAACGCCTTCCTCGAGGGTACGACGTGCAGGAACCTGGTGCATGAGCTCGCGAGAAGCCATCCGACCAACACCAACGAGCTGTTCAACGCTGCCACCAACTACGCCGCCGGCGAAGAGGCTGTTGGTAACATCTTCGACGACAAGCCAAGCAAGCGCAAGGACGATGCGCCCGCGGAGGGCAGCAACGTCAAGCCCAACGCCCTCGCTAAGAAACAGAAGCGGGGAAGGAAGGGAAAGAAGCCGGTCCCACCGAACCAGCACGGGTCGGGGCGGGCAGAGGACTCCGAGGAGGCCTTCGCTGCCACCCCGGATCGCAAAGGACCTCGAGGCCCCCCTCGAGGCGGTGGCGGCCAGTTCGACGATATGCTTAAGAAGCCGTGCCCTTACCACAAGGGCCCGGTTAATCATACCCTCGAGCAGTGCAAAATGCTCAAGAAGTACTACAACCGCGTCGCGCATCGTGACGAAGACAAGAAGAAGGATGCTCTCGACAAAGGTGGAGATGACGAGTTCCCCCCAGTGGAGAACACCTTCTTCATCTTTGGAGGAGCAACGACGAACATGACTTCTCGGCAGCGCAAGCGCGAGCGCCGGGAAGTTTTCTCCGTCACCAAGGCCACGCCATCCTACCTCGATTGGTCGAAGGATACCATTTCCTTTGGCCGCGAGGGCCACCCCGACTACATCCCGCATCCGGGACGGTATCCGCTTGTTGTCGATCCCATCATCGGCAACACACGCTTCTCCAAGGTGCTCATGGACGGAGGCACCAGCCTCAACATCATGTACGCCCACACCTTGGAGGTCATGGGGATCGGACTGGACAAGCTTCGCCCCAGCAAATCGCCATTCCATGGCGTTGCGCCGGGGAAGCGAGTCTAACCCCTCGGACAGATCGATCTACCTGTATGCTTTGGCACGGCAGCTAACTTCCGCAAGGAGGTACTCACTTTTGAGGTGGTGGGGTTTCGAGGATCCTACCATGCCATCCTTGGCCGTCCTTGCTACGCCAAGTTCATGGCCGTCCCCAACTACACCTACCTCAAGCTCAAGATGCCGGGTCCAAAGGGCGTCATCACCATTGGCTCTTCGTTCGAACACGCCTACGAGTGCGACGTCGAGTGCGTTGAGCGCACGGAGGCTCACGCGGAGGATGAGGCCCTCGCAGCCACCCTCGACAAAATGGCAAGCGAGGCCTTGGACTCCACACACCGACACGCCGGGAGCTTCGAACCCGCCGAGGGTATCAAGAAGGTGCCCCTTGACCTGAGCCACCCCAACGACAAGGCGTTGCAGATCAGCGCCACCCTCGACGGCAAATAGGAAGTGGTGCTCGTCGATTTTCTCCGCGCCAACGCAGACATCTTCGCGTGGAGCCCCTCGGATATGCCTGGCATACTGAGGGAGGTCGCCGAGCACTCCCTTGATGTCCGACCCAACTCCAAGCCGGTGAAGCAGCGCCTGCGACGCTTCGACGAGCTCAAGCGCCGGGCGATTGGCGAGGAGTTGCAGAAACTTCTGGCGGCCGGATTCATCAAGGAGGTATTCCATCCCGAGTGGCTAGCTAATCCAGTATTAGTGAAGAAAAAGAGTGGAAACTGGAGGATGTGTGTAGATTACACTAGTTTAAATATGACATGTCCGAAGGTTCCCTTTCCTTTGCCAAGAATTGATCAGATTGTAGATTCTACTACGGGATGCGAACTTCTATCCTTTCTTGATGCTTACTCCGGTTACCACCAAATCAAGATGAAAGAGTCCGACCAGCTCGCGACTTCTTTTATCACACCTTTCGGCATGCACTGCTACGTTACGATGCCCTTTGGCCTCAGAAACGCCGGAGCCACATACCAGCGGTGTATGCTCCACGTTTTCGGAGACCATCTCGGGCGCAGCGTAGAGGCATATGTCGACGATATCGTTGTAAAATCCAGGAAGGCAGACGACCTAGTGGGGGCCTAGGGGGTAACACTCAACCCCGAGAAGTGCGTGTTCGGGGTGCCTCGAGGCATGCTCTTGGGTTTCATTGTCTCCCAGCGGGGCATCGAGCCCAACCCTGAAAAAGTCTCGGCCATCACTCGGATGGGATCGATCCGAGACCTAAAGGGGGTACAGAGGGTCATGGGATGCCTAGCGTCCCTTAGCCGGTTCATCTCGCGTCTCGGCGAGAAAGGCTTACCCTTGTAATGACTCTTGAGGAAAACCGAACGCTTCACGTGGACCCCCGAAGCCCAAGAAGCCCTCGAAAGGCTAAAGGTGTCGCTCACTCGCGCCCCCATTCTCACGCCACCCACGGACGGTGAGCCCCTCTATCTGTACATAGCTGCGACGACCAAAGTGGTCAGCGCGGTGATCGTGGTCGAAAGACAAGAGGAGGGCCATGCTCTGCCCGTCCAACGGCCGGTGTACTACATCAGCGAGGTGTTGTCTGAAACTAAGACACGCTATCCGCAGATTCAGAAGATGCTCTACGCAGTGGTTTTGGCTCGGCGCAAGCTGCGCCACTACTTCGAGGCCCATCCCGTCACTGTGGTCTCGTCTTTTCCTTTGGGAGACATAGTCCGCAACCGGGAAGCCGAGGGTAGGATTGCCAAATGGTCCGTGGAGCTGATGGGGGAAACTCTTACCTACGCCCTCCGCAAAGCGATCAAGTCGCAAATCTTGGCCGACTTCGTAGCTGAATGGACGGACATTCAGCTACCTTCGCCACAAATCCAGGGCGAATGCTGGACTATATACTTCGACGGGTCGGTGATGAAAACCGGCGCCGGTGCCGGCCTCCTCCTCATCTCACCCCTCGGAGAACACATGCGGTACGTGATACGCTTGCATTTCCCTGCTTCGAACAACATGGCGGAGTACGAGGCCCTCCTCAGTGGCCTCCGCATCGCCATTGAGCTCGGCGTCAAGTGCCTCGATGTGCGCGGTGACTCTCAACTCGTCGTCGATCAAGTCATGAAGGAGTCTAGCTGTCATGACCCGAAGATGGAGGCGTACTGCAATGCAGTGCGCCGCCTCGAAGACAAATTCAACGGCCTAGAGCTCAATCATATCCCGCGCAAGTACAACGAGGACGCCGACGAACTGGCCAAGATCGCTTCGGGGCGGACCACCGTCCCTCCGAATATCTTTGCCCGCGACATCACCAAGCCCTTCGCCGAATTCAAGGATCCGGCGGAGCCAGGCCCCTCGTCCACCGGGTCCCCCAGCGGGAACCCCCCGGCGGACGGGGTCGAGCCCATGGACAATGACTTTGGGACCACCTCCGCGGACGAGGCCGAAACAATGGAAGTTGACGAGGCCCCCACTTCACAAGATTGGCGCGTTCAGTACATCGACTGGATGATTCGAGGGAACCTACCCTCGAACCGTGCTCAAGTGCGGCGCCTCGCCAGGAGGGCCAAGTCCTTCGTTCTAATCGACGACGTGCTATACAAGCGCAGTCCCTCGGGCGTCATGCAGCGATGCATCCCCGTCCCCGAGGGCAAGGAGCTGATCCGCGACATCCACGCCGGCATCTGCGGCCATCACGCTGCGCCGCGCACCCTCGTGTGTAACGCGTTTCGGCAAGGTTTCTATTGGCCCACCGCGGTCGCCGACGCCACTAACGTCCTGCGGACCTGCGAGGGTTGCCAGTTCTACGCTCGAAAGATACACCTCCCGGCCCATGCTCTGCAGACCATCCCCATCACGTGGCCGTTTGCCGTGTGGGGACTGGACCTCGTCGGTCCGCTGCAGAAGGCGCCCTGGGGCTTCACCCACTTGCTGGTAGCGGTTGACAAATTCTCCAAGTGGATCGAGGCTCGACCCATCGGCAAGATCAAATCTGAGCAAGTAGTTCTATTCTTCACCGACATTGTCTTCATGTTCGGGGTCCCGAACTCGATCATTACTGACAACGGCACCCAGTTCACAGGCAAGAAGTTCTTGGCGTTCTGCGACAGTTTCCACATACATGTGGACTGGTCGGCTGTGGCACACCCACAGACGAACGGGCAAGTGGAGCGTGCCAATGGCATGATCCTCCAAGGACTGAAGCCAAGGATCTTCAACAAGCTGAACAAATTCAGCCGGAGGTGACTCACGGAGCTACCCTCGGTCATTTGGAGCCTGAGGACGACCCCAAGCAGAGCCACGGGCTTTTCCCCGTTCTTCCTCGTCTATGGCGCCGAGGTCATACTCCCCACTGACTTGGAGTACGGATCGCCAAGGCTCAAGGCATACCAAGAGCAACAAAACCAGCGAGCTCGCGAAGACTCGCTGGACCAAGTGGACGAGGCTCGAGACGTGGCGCTCCTCCACTCTGCGCGCTACCAGCAGTCCTTACGAAGGTATCAAGCGCAGAGGGTCCGGGGCCGAGACCTCAATGAAGGAGACTTGGTGCTGAGGCTTCGACAGGACAGCAGGGGCCGCCACAAGCTCTCACCTCCATGGGAAGGACCGTACATAATCGACGAGGTGCTCAAACCCGGCACGTACAAGCTGGCGAACGAAAATGACGAAGTCCTCACCAACGCTTGGAACATACAACAGCTACATCGCTTCTATCCTTAGCATTCCAAGCTATTTGTACATCGTTTGTTCTCGCATTTTCATTTTCCCGAAATAATAAAGAAGTACACATTACTTGTTTATTTTTAGGAACCTTCCGGGCCCTCGAAGGCTCGGATCCGCGCTAACACTGAGGTACGCTCGGCTTTACCCTCGGCAAAGTCGAGCCTCCCTCGGGGGCTACTACGGGGGGAACCCCTGAACGTCCCCAAAAAGTCACCAATGTTTTTCGAAATATTTCCGTCTCGCCTCTAAGCTTCTCGAATCCTTGGAAAAAATGGATGCGAGGCATAAGCAACTACGGTACGGGGCCGGCCGAGTCGTGGGGCCGCCTACGCCTCTGGGATACGGCACCCCCCTCACCACCCTACGCCTACGTTGCTTATGAACGCGAAATTCCTCGCAGACATTTATCTAAGTCACATACGAGAACACGGAAATAAAGTAAAGAAACATAGGCTCGAACGCACAAGGCCTCGATGGGCCACACAGTCAATTCAACGAAAATAAATATCTTATATTCATCGGATGCGATTACAAAGCGCGACTATGATATATTCACTAATCTATTACACGGGCTTCGAGGCCCGGATTTCCTACAGGCTACCATCCCCCCCTTGCGGGTCTTCAGGGGCGTCGAATTCAGCAATGGGAGGGATGTCGGCTTCGAGCTTCTCAGCAAGTACGGTGGCGAACTCCTCTGTGGCTGCGTCGGCTTCGTCCATAATGGCCGACGTGGCGTCCGCATCAGCGTCATCGGGAACGACGTACCCCGACGACACCCTCTGGAGATCCATGAGGTAGTGTGTCGAGGCCACGGCGAGAGCCCGCAGGACACCGAGGCGGAAGGTGCTCTTGGCGTGTTCGGCGATCCGACCGCCTAGCGCGCGCAGGCGGCTGATCACCGAACTGCCCGAGACAGCACCCTCCCCCTCGAGCTCTTGACACACGCTCACGGCGGTTTGCTCCAGCTCAGCAAACTCCATTTGCGCCGCCGTGAGCGTCGTGTGGACTGCTTCCTTCGCCGTGGACTCGTCCGCCACCTTCTGCCTCAGCTCTGGGCAAAGGAAATCAACGTAAGTTATGAAAGGAAACAAATCGACGAAAACTCGAAGGTACTCACCTGTGATGTTCCTCTGTGCCTCCTCCCTCTGGGCTCGGGCGGCCTCTGCGAGCAAGGACAAGGAGGCTTCCTTCTCTTTGAGGGCGGACCCGACGTTCTGGAGGGCCACCCCCTTCTCCTCGAGGGCCTCGCCCATTTCCCGGAGGGTCCCGGTGAGCGCGACCATGGCCATCTCCTTGTGGAGGAGCTCGGTCTTTTGCTGCTCGAGCGATGTCCCGAGGCACTGTAGCTCGGCGCTCTGCGCCTCGGCTTCCCGAGCCTTCTCCTCGAGCACCGTCCGGAGGCGTTGCAGCTCGGCAGCTTGCGCCTCGGCTTCCCAAGCCGTTTGCTCCGCTGCTGCCTTCTGGACGTCCCACTCACCGGTAACCTGCGCCAGTTCCTCCTCCAGCGCCTGCTGACGCGCTCCCAGATCCGCCATTTTCGTGTTGGCGTCGATGTTCTTGAGCACCAGCTCGGCGTTGAGCTGCCCGAGCTGGCTCATCTGGGAGTACATCCGGATCATCTCGGCGCTCTTTTCGCGCGAGATGTCACTCAGCCGCTGCAGGTGGGAAAGCGTGGGTAAAAAACACGTTAAGGACGAATCGAATCTGAGCAATTTTCAGGGGAAAGCATTTACCTAGCTGACCTGGTAATCCGCCCCCTGATGGAGCTGGAACGCGCGGTCGAGAGCATGCAGGATATCGCGGCCGACGCCAAACTGCGTGTTCCAGGCCTCCTCCTCCTCTTGCTCCTTGCGGAGGAACTCCGAGGGGATCCCGGACGGGACGATCGCCCCGAGATGACGCCCCTCGGACGTCCCCGCCTCGAGCACGCCCGAGCTGGCCGACGCGAACTCGGCGATGTGCGCGGCGGTGCTTGCCGCAGCAGCGGGGTCGATGTCCATCGAGTCCCCGTACTCCTCGCTGCTGTCCGGCAGCTCCACCACCGCCGCCACGCTCCCTTGCGCCGTTGGCACGGGCACTACCACGACGATACCCTCGTACGGGGCCTTGGTGGGCTCCGAGACGGGGGCTCCTTCCACCACTGGCGCCCCTTGCGCCATCTCTTCCTCTGCGATGCCCTCGGCCTCAGCCCTCGGGGGCTGGAGGACGAGGGCCCCTTCTTCTACATGGTCGGCAGGGCGCTCCTGCGCGCCCCCGCCAGTTTCTCCTCCCGTATCCGGTCGGGCGACGCTGGGCCACCGGCACCGCCCCGACCGGTCTCCTCGGCGTCGTCAGCCTGAGCGGCTGCTTCAACACCGCTCTGGCCGGCGCCGCCCTCCTCCTGTACTCGGGCTTGCTGGGCCGCCTGGGCCCCTCGGGCTACGGCCGCCCGCAGCTCCGCCGCCTCCGCCACGAGGTCCACGGCAGGCAGGGGCTGCGGCGCCGTGTGCGGCGTGCTGCGTTCCCCGGTCTTGAGAGCCTTAGCCGGGGCAAGCTGTACCGCATCCTTGGCGACGGCCACATGGCTGGAAATAAAGGAACACGAGTTGAGGACAACAGGATCGAGAAATCCACCAAACACGCAACAAAAACGAAACCCAAGTTTACTTACCCGGATCGAGCACTCATGCTCCGCTTCCTCGTGGCGCTTCTTCAGGCCCGAGGCACCATGCCGCCCCTCGAAGACTGCCCCGAGGGCGCCCCCTCGTGTCGGCCTAGTGACTCGAGGCTGCCAGCACGGACGACTCCACGCCCGCCACAGCCTCGTCGCCGCGGATCAGCACCTGGGGCGCGGGTGTCTCCTCACCGGCTACCGGAGGCGACGGCAACCGCTCCACACCCTCGAGGGATGGGCCCGCCGAGGACTCTGCCTCGGCCCTTGTCTCTTCCGGCACCGCCGGCGCCCCTTCGTCATCCTCCCACTCATAGCTCGGCGGGGGGCTCGCACCCACTGCCGCCCCGTTTCCCCCCAGAGAGTGGTCCTCGGCATCCGAGGTCTCATCCTCGTCCTCCTCCGAGGACTCGGGCGTGACGGGCCGCGGTTTCCCCTCCGCGCGAGCGAGCTTGCACGTCTTGTCGTGCTTCGCCTTCCTCTTCCTCCTCCTCTCGACCTTTGCCTCCGCTGCGTCCTTTCGCCTTTTCATCTTCTCCGCGTGGAGGCGGTTGATCAGGCGTTGTTCCGGGACCGGGGGCTTCGAGGTGCCGCACCTCAACCCCTGCAAAGCACGACCGAGATGGGCTCAGGAAAAGGGGGCTACACAACACACACCGGATTCGAAGTCAAAACTTACCAGAGAAATGTACCCCGTCTCGGGGCGCATCTTGATCCTCCAAAGATCCTCGGGGTCCTAGGGGATCTCCGCCACCGCGTACTTCGCCCTCCGGGCGGCGGTGGTGCGGGAAAGCAGCTTGTACGATGTCCTCGAGCCCTCCACCTGGCTCCCGGGGGTGAGCTGGAAGATCGGCAGGGCCCTTTCCACGAGCGGGATCACCCTATGCTAGTGGAAGTTTGCGATGACGGCCGCTGCCGTCAACCCCTTCCTCGCCAGATGCGCCAGCGCGTCGGTGAGGACTTCGAGCTTGTCTTGTGGTGCTGGGGGCGACACCCCCCAATTCCACTTCGGTGGCCGCTCCCGGAGCACCCTGTTGGTGAATGCCGGGAGCGCGCCGCTGTAGTTCCGAAGATAGAACCACCCTCGGCTCCACCCGGCGTTGTTTGTCGTCATCTTGCTGTGGATGTAGAGGTTCCTCCGGGAGTGACGCACGGAACGTCAGGCCACCAGCACGCGCGAACCACCTCGGTTGGCCCCGCCCGCTCTCGATGAAAAGCTCGCCGCGGAACAGGTGGATCCAGAGATCCCAGTGCACTTCTATCCCGAGGTACCCCTCGCAGACGGCGACGAAGACCGCCACCTGCGAGATGGAGTTGGGGCTATAGTTGTGCAGCTCCGCTCCATAATAATCGCACAGCGCCCGCATGAACTGGCTGACGGGGACGCCGAAGCCTCACTCGTGAAGGCGCACGAAGCTCACGACGTAGCCCTGCGGGGGCATCGGCTCGGTCTCGTTCGGATGCGGGGAAATCCACGCCAGCGCCCCCGAGTCGGTGATCTGTGGCAGCAGCCGGTCGGCCACCAACTGCTCCAGAACCGCCACAGTGGCGGAGGATTTCCCCCACGGCAATGGCTCCTGGATGTCCGACATCTCTTCGAGTCAAGTGGGGACAGGGGAATGAACACTCCGGGATGGCTAAGGTGCTCTCTCTCTCTCTCTCTTCCTCGCCTTCTTGTTCCTCCCTTTCGCTCTTGGCTGCGGGCTCAGGATGCAGGGGACGCGGAGAAGGCAAAGTGAGATGAAGGCAAACAGCCAGGTGAGCCCAAACATCCCCATTCTTTTCGTTTTTTATTCACCACGATGGGCGGGTCCTCCACCTCAGGCCGAATCTGCCGCATTGAATGCGGTAAATTTCGCTGTCGCTGACGGCTGGGTCCCGCGACCGCAGAGTCTCCCACGCGCACACGCAGCAATAACTGCGGCACGGTAACCGGCGGGCACGGCGCGACTATTACACTATCCCATCCGTCAGCCGCCGCCCACGCCGCTTCATCTACCCGAGGCTGCCGCTTGAAAAGGCTTGCCCGCACCGCACCGCACGAATCGGGCCACGTCGCCTACCACCAGCGGAAGACCCGCGCGCGTGACTCGCGACTCTGCGTTGTTTTCGAATCAAGACGGAATATTCCTTCAGGGGTCCCTTTACCCTCGAAGGAATCGCATTTCAAGGCCTTACTGATCAGGGGTCCGAAGCCTGGCCCTTCGGAGGTTCGACAGGCGCCCCAGATCACCAGAGTCAGGGACTGCAGGGATGTGCCATACAAGCCACCCTCGAACGCGGAGTTCAAGACATCCTACGCAGTGTTCAAGGCCAGTCGAGGGTGCCTAGAAGGGGGATCCCATCGAGGGAGAGCATCGAGCCCTCGGACCCTATCGAATGGGTCCGAGCCCCGCCTAGCGAACCCTCGCGAGCGCTCTATGAGACGTGTCCAAGGACCACGAGCCGACCCCTATCGAACAGGGCACGGACGTCCACTTGAACTACCCGCTAACAGCTCACCGAAGCAGCCATTGCTCGCGGCCCGGGCATGGGTAGCATGGTGCGCTTCACCCCTCCTCCCTGTGGAAGGGCGACGAGGGTCGTAATCAAAGTCGAGGGTTCCCCTGAACGCCTTCACACAGGCCTGGGCTCGGGGGCTCCTCGCACGCCACGGTTCCGATCACACCCTCGAATAAGCCGACGACCGTCAACTACGAAGCTCCACGTGTGTAATCAAATCCTTCGCTATTAACGTACGCTCCCCTGATGATTAAGCTGAACGCCGGGTCGCTGTACCACCACAGAGAATGCCGAGGGCGGCTGAAAGAGTGTCGTTGCCGGCTGAAAAAAGACGCTGGACGGCCACCCCGGCGAGGCAACCCAGTGGGACAACGTTTATATCCCTTGGACGAGCACAAACTCTCCTCCAAAGCCTCAGGGGCTACACCCACGTGTGCGCTGACGCAACCACGCGAAGGAGACTTCACACATATTCGAGGCCTGTAACCCTCTATATGCCCCTATACCCTCGATCATACTCCCCGTAAAAAAGAAAAGGGGACTTCATTGCTCAAATGTAAATAAAGATTACAAAGGGTTACAGCCGCGAGGCCGTCGAAAGATACAAACACATTGCCACCTACGTGGCAATTTTCCCTGTCTTGGGGAGGAACGAGTGACGAAGAAAGGCACTGAGCCCCTGGCTAACGCAACGGCCAGGCTGACGCACTGTGGAACCTGCGACGCAGGACAAGACGCGCTCAGCACAGTCCCCGTTACAATTCTGCCAACTCCGGTTGACCGGGCTCCACCTCATCATACGTATGGCCCCGGGCCCATCTTCCGCTGAGGGGGAGGTCCGGTGTCGCCACGGACCTCTCGAAGAGGGACGCCCGTCACCGTAGCCGAAGCCCCGGACCCCCCTCGAGGGGTCCGGGACTTCCACGTGCCTTCTGGACCTCCTAACGTGCACACCAGTACTCCGACCAAGGGGTCCGGGACCGCCGCGTGCCCCACCGCCACTGGAGCACGCAAGACTTTGACCTGCGGGGCCCGCAGAATGCCACCACTGGAGTACGCCCTACAGCGACAGCCACGCCGTCTACAGGAGCTGGCAGGACACCGGCGCGATCTCCGTGGGACGAAGGACGATATCCAGGACGACCGCCTCGCCGGTCGCCATGCCCCACAGTGTACTTTCTACAGTATTCGACCACTGTACCCCGCGGTTCGGGGGAAAACGATGACTTCCACGCCCCCACTCATGTGCGCCGCCCCTCCTTGTGACTATAAAAGGAGGAGGCGGGCCTCCTTTAGAAGGGACGCCGAGACGCTTCCAGACGGGATCCATCATCACTTACGCTCCGGCATCCCTATTCGCCACGTTCAACCCCTCTTCTAGCAGAGACTTGGGAGCCTTCCTCCCTCTCTCGCCTCGCTTGTATCCCCTACTACAAGCACTCTGGGTGCAAGATAATACAGTGCCCTCGCACACCCCCTTTGCAGGACGTACGGCCCCGCGGCCGGAACCAGGATAAATCATGCGTTACTGTGTTGCCTCTTGCATCATCATCTGGGATGAGGAAACACGCAGTATTTACTAGTTGGGATCCGGGCCCCCGGGTCGGGACACCGACAGATGATGACAACAACAAAGGCACGAGGGAGAACAACAAAGCACCAGGCACACAACAAGGCGCAGCTAATGGCAAAGAGGCCAAAGAGTCTAGAAACAAAAGTGATGCACCGGTGTTACCTGGGGGGAACTCTAATATTGCTACTCATAGGCGTAACATCCTGGTGAGCAAGGGAGCTGCCATCCGGATTATAGCACCGGCACAGCAGAACAAGCGTCCTATTTATCGTATACAAGATCCTGGTTCAGATGGCTTGCTGGTAGCAAATAGTGGCACGTCTACCATGGTCGACGAGGCACTTGGTGATAACACTGCTGCTGTCACAAATGCTGAGGCCAATGGTAAAGATTTACTGCAAGAGGGTGGCGTGCACATGGAGAATCAGGAGCTAGGTCTTAAGCTGGGCCTTGATGAGGGGGTTGCTCCAATGGGGGAGCATGGTGAAGAATCAGAGCTGGACGGTGAAGAATCAGAGCTGTACAGTGATGAAGTTGAGCGTGAACTGGAGCGCTTTGGAATGTCCGACGTGGAAAGCGCGGCGCCGTCAGTTGATGAACTGGCGGCCATCTCGGAGGCATCGCCAGTCCAAGCCATGGCGCGCAGGAGCAAGCGCCAAGCGGAGACAGCGGACGAGGTGTGCCTCGACAAGGCTGAAAAGCTCAAGGCATCACGCCTCGAAGGTGACACCAAACATCCCAACTCTTTTCTAAATTTTTCAGATGACCTTATTACTTCCAACTACAGTAGTATTGGTATTTCCCTAAGAGTTGATTTTACTAGTGTAAAAGGGTCGATAGATCATTTGAAAAAAATAGAATTGGATAGGATGCTTGAGTTACACGTTGTTGATAAAAAAACTAATGTGTTAGAAAAAGAGGAAAAGGAATTGGCTGAGGAAGAGGAGTTGGATAAATTTATTCTTAATCACTTGTGTGGGGAAATTATGGAGGAGGTAATGGATTTGGGCAATGATCAAGTAGATCTTATTGCTTCAAAAACAAAACTAAAATCCAAAAAGAGTAAGAAAGACCAAGGAATCCATATTCCAAACTCTGTATAATGAAAGGAGTTTTTTGGAACAGTGATGGGTTTAAAGACCCAAAAAAACACAAATTCATCTCAGATCTCACGAAAGAGCATAACCTCAGTTTCATCGCTATATCGGAAACTGGAAGGAAGAACTTTACATCCCCTTTTCTTAAAAATTTGTGTGCTGGACGAGATTTTCTATGGCATGTTAAGGAGCCTAGAGGACGCTCAGGAGGGATTCTCTTAGGAATTGATCTTAACTTCTATGACATAGGAGCTATAGATGAGGGCGATCACTATGTTAAATTCCATTTGTGCACCAAAATGGATGGCTTCAAATGGGCTTTGGTGGTGGTCTATGGTCCAGCACAAAACAATTCGAAAGAACAGTTTTTAACAGAGTTAGTTAACATGTGTAGTCATGAAAAGTTACCTATCCTTGTGGGTGGTGACTTTAATATTTTAAGAACTCCGTACGACAAAAATAATGACAATTTTGACAGCCGCTGGCCCTTCTTGTTTAATGCAATTATTGATGGCTTAAACTTAAGGGAACTAGAAATGTCCGGACGAAAATACACATGGGCTAACTCTTTACCAAACCCTACTTATGAAAAATTGGACAGAATTTTAATGGCCACAGAATGGGAACAGAAGTTTCCCCTATCCACTGTGATTGCCTTGTCTAGGGATATATCAGACCACACGCCTTTACTGCAAAATACGGGAGTAGCATCATCTGATAGTAATCAACCAACATTTAAATTTGAACTAGGTTGGTTGCTCAGAGATGGCTTTATGGACATGGTAAAGAAAGTGTGGTCTGAAGAAGATACAGGCTCTGCACCCATGGAAAAATGGCAAGCTAAAATTAGGAGGCTTCGGCAGTTCCTTCGGGGATGGGCAAAAAATGTAAGTGGGGCAAACAAAAAAGAAAAGAAAGACATACTTGATGCTCTTGATGCGATGGATAAAAAAGCAGAACATTCTTTTCTATCTACACGTGAAATTGATGTTAAACAATGCTTGAAGAACCGCATAGCACAACTTCTACGTGAAGAGGAAATTAAATGGTATCAAAGGGCAAAAACAAAGGATTTATTAGAAGGCGATTCTAATGCAAAATATTTCCAACTTATTGCTAATGGAAAACATAGGAAGACTATAATATTTCAAATTCATGATGGGAATCAGGTAATAAGTGGTGACAGAGATCTAAAAAAGTTTATCACCACATATTACAAAGGTCTTTTCGGTCCTCCAGAAGAAAATAATTTTCGACTGGACGAGACGCGTAAGGATGATATCCCACAACTGACAGATCTAGAAAATGAAGCTCTTGTTGAACGGTTTACACAAGAGGAAGTGAGAAAAGCTATCTTTCAAATGGAGCATAATAAAGCACCTGGGCCGGATGGTTTCCCTGCTGAATTCTATCAAGCCTTTTGGGGTACAATAAAGGATGATTTAATTGCTTTATTTGAGGATTTCCACAATGGTACACTTCCCCTTTTTAGCCTCAACTTCGGCACAATAATCTTGTTGCCCAAATGTAAAGAAGCTAGTAGAATTCAGCAATACAGACCAATATGTTTGCTGAATGTTAGCTTTAAAATCTTTACAAAAGTAGCTACAAACAGAATCACCACAGTTGCACAAAAGGTTATCAGTCCTACACAAACAACTTTTCTACATGGTAGAAACATCATGGAAGGTGTCGTGATTTTGCATGAAACCATCCACGAGTTGCACAAGACAAAACAGAATGGAGTCATATTTAAAATTGACTTCGAAAAGACATATGACAAAATAAAATGGTCTTTTGTTAAACAAACTCTTGAAATGAAAGGCTTTTCTCATAAGTGGTGCCAATGGGTGGACTCATTCATGAGAGGAGGACACGTGGGCATTAAAATAAATGATCAAGTAGGACAAGATTTTCAAACAAAGAAAGGATTGAGACAGGGCGATCCGTTGTCTCCTATCCTTTTTAACATAGTGGCAGACATGTTGGCCATCCTTATAAACAGAGCTAAGGTGCAAGGACAAATAAAAGGTGTCATCCCACATCTAATCGACGATGGTTTGTCGATACTCCAATATGCAGATGACACTATACTCTTTATGGACCATGATCTAGAGAAAGCAATCAATCTAAAGCTACTCCTGTGTGCTTTCGAACAATTGTCTGGACTCAAGATCAATTTTCATAAGAGTGAAATCTTCTGCTTTGGAGAGGCACAACAATGTGAAGCTCAATACTCACAGTTGTTTGGTTGCCAAACAGGGAATTATCCTTTTAAATACCTGGGTATCCCAATGCACCACAGAAAGTTAAGCAATGGGGATTGGAACATTATTGAACAAAGGTTTGAGAAGAAATTAAGTAGTTGGAAAGGGAAACACCTATCTGTGGGGGGTAGATTGGTGTTGATTAACTCAGTTTTAACGAGCCTAGCGATGTTTATGCTTTCTTTCTTTGAGGTCCCAAGGGGAGTCCTAGAGAAATTAGAGTATTACAGATCCTGTTTCTTTTGGCAAAGTGATAACCACAAAAAGAAGTACAGACTAGCTAAATGGAGCATTCTGTGTTAACCAAAAGATCAAGGTGGCTTGGGCATAAAAAACTTAGACATTCAAAACCAGTGTTTACTAAGCAAGTGGTTGTTTAAACTGATCCATGAGGATGGCCTATGGCAAAATCTACTAAAGAGAAAATACATAAAGGATAAACCAATTGCGCAGATCCAAAAAAAGACTAGGTAACTCACAGTTTTGGTCGTGCTTAATGAAGGTTAAAGACAAGTTCCTGAACTTAGATAGTTTCCAACTAAACAACGGTGAGAACATCAGGTTTTGGGAGGATAAATAACTGGGCAATTTCACTCTTAGTCAACAGTATCCTTCCCTGTATAACATTGCAAGAAAGAAGCATATTTCCATTGCAACGGTTTTCAATTCCATTCCTTTAAATATCTCTTTCCGACGTGGTTTGGTAGGGAATAATTTGGTATTATGGTATAACCTAGTTGCAAGGATAGCTCAAGTGAGATTGAATGATAGGGAAGATGTCTTTAAATGGGGTTTACACCAAAGTGGAATTTTCGCTGTCCATTCAATGTATAGTGCTTTAATTTGCAATGGCCATGTACGGCAGAATAGGACCTTGTGGAAGACAAGAATTCCCTTTAAGATTAAGATTTTCATGTGGTACTTGCATAGAGGTGTTGTGCTAACTAAAGACAATCTAGCTAAGCGTAATTGGCATGGTAGCAAAAAATTTGTGTTTTGTTCACATGATGAAACTATCCAACACCTTTTCTTTGATTGTCATTTTGCAAAATTCCTTTGGAGAGTGGTACAATACACTTTTGGCTTGGTACCACCAACGAGTGTTGCTCAACTCTATAATGATTGGCTATTGCGCTTTGACTGTAAATCTAAAACGCAATTAGTATGTGGAGTTTCTGCGATTTGCTGGGCTCTATGGTTGAGCAGAAATGATATTGTTTTTGACAATTCTCCTATGAAAACTTATAGGCAGGTATTGTTCAGGGCCACACATTGGCTTCGGATGTGGTCGCTGCTTCAAAAGTATGATAATGACACCAACTTGTTGAAGGATGCATGCCGATCACTGGAGACAACGGCTATGCAAATTTTCGCCAACCATGGATGGAGATTTAGCAATAGGATTGCTGCTTAATAAATTCCCATGAGATCTTTGTTGGTGTCTCCTATTTACTTTTGTAAACTTTATGAGTGTGTTTGCAGACAGAGGAGCTGCAGTTTGATGTAATAAGCGGGTTGTATGCTGTAACTTCTATGAGGTCAAAGCCGGGACGTTTTTCCCATCATCTAAAAAAAGGCAGGCAGCGATCTCGCTGAGCACGTCGGCGGGGAGCTTGGGGCATGGCGACGAGGTGACTCCTCGCGCGTCGTGGTCCATCAATGCACTTGTGTTTCTTAGATCTTGATATGCTGTTGTTTGCTTCCTTTTTTATTTCCTTTTTCGTTGCAAACGGAGATAGTTGTGTACTAGTAGGATTTCATATATGTGCAGAGTTTGGATTTTGGAACGGACGAGTCGTCGAGTACGTGAACTCGTGAAGCTATTATGGAGCAGGACCTGCACATGATTTGATTCCGTTGAGATGACAAGAGAGAGCCTAAATTACTCCACCTCAAAAACTGTGTTTAGCCTTCAAATTTTATGCCACAAGAACTGTTCGTTTAGATTGTAGTTTAATTAAAATAATTTTAGATACCAAAAATAAATTGCATTGGGAAAGGTATGAGGCCAATCAAATGTTTAACTAGATGTAATTTTTCTGATTTCAATGCATTTGCATTTATTGAGATTTTAGTGAACCAAATAAACATCACGGTCTTTAATCACAATTGCTATAGTTAATTAAGGGTAATATTGTCATTTTCCAATACTAATAATATACCTAAAATTTTCTAAACGAACAGTTTTTGTGGAACGGAGGGAGCAAGCAATCTCCAAATCACATGGTTTCGGATATTTCTAATTTAGCCTTTCAGTTACACTGAAACAGAATTGGTAGTTTTAAAGAACAAGAATCTCAACATCCCAATTTCTTCCTCTTTTTAATTAAAAAAATGTACTTTTATGTGCACATTCCACCAGAATTCAGCAAAGTAGGAAACCATATAACATCAACAACATATTTTGGGAGAAACATGAAATTAGTAAAATGGGCCAAAAAATTTCTAGCATCTCGCAGCAATTTGATGATCATGTCAAACTAATAGAAGAAACAGCATAGATGCTGAAAAATGCAGCCACCAGTATGGACTCAAAGTAGGCATGTGAATGCTACTACCTCTGTCCAAAAAGAAACTAGAATAATTTTAATATACACTCTAAATAAGTATATTATGGAAATAATATTTCGTGGCAAATCTAATCTTAATATTTGGTATCATAGATAGTATTAGTTTTTTTATATATATCTGGTCAAAGTTGAGATAAATTGGACGAAGGGAGTACCAAATAATCACGGAACAAACAAACTTTTAAGTGCTCCCTCTAGCAAAATACATGTTGTTTACAGTCCGATTGGCAGATTAAAACTATGTCCCAAAATCAATTAGCAGACCACAAGGGGGGCTGGCAGCGCATGTTGCACATGTGGTGTTACTCTTCTATCACATAACATGAAAAAGTGGAAACCTCTATATTTATATTGATCATCATACTCCTCCACCGGTAAGGTGGGACTAAGTTTGTACTATTTTCCTGCTGCATACATGCATGGGCCTTGAAGACTTATAGGAATTTTTAAAATTTCTTATGGGCTAAGCCCAATTGGCAAGCCACAATTCCAGCAATATATGCAATTTAAATGGTAAACTAAAGTGGGCCTGGTTTCTATTAACAGGTCCAAATAGTAGACCTGCGGATATACGGCAGGTTTCCACACCAGAAATTAACGAAAAGTGTGAGCACCTTACTCGCTGTTCACTCCGTTCGGCTGCTCAGCTGCTGCTGCTCGGCTACTGCTCTATGAGTGCAAAACCAGCCAATAGCAACCGGCCGAGCTCCAGCCGAACACTGCGATTGTTCCTCCAAAAAATGTAAGATTTGGATAACCACTATAAGATGCGTCCTAACATTTTGTTGCATACCTTGTATAACGTTTGAAATTAAAATGTAAAACAAAACGAAAGAAAATACTAAAAATGTGAAGAACAGATTGATAAATAGCTTCTTTGAAAGGATTTTGATGATATGCAAATCTCATCAATTGCTTGAACTAGAAAGCTTTTTCGAGGGTCTTGAACTAAAAATGTGAAGAGCCCAACACAGAAACCATCCAAATTTTCATGGGCTCCAGCAAAAAACCGAGAGCCCGTGTGTCCTACTGTGTGCACGGTTCGGGCCGAGGGACCGTCCAGGCCCACCGTGCAATCCACGCGGGCGACAGCTATCACCCGCAAGGCGCAAGCTGTATTAACTAACCATCTCCCCTGCATCGCCAGCATCCGGCCTCGTGGGTTTTGCGAGAATTGTTTGATTTGTTAATCACCTCCGTGTTCTCGGGGAAATGAGAGTGCGAGGGAAGGGGCTAAGCTTTTATATTGGGGGGCAGGGGCCTTCACGTAAAAAAAATTATATTTATTTACATATAGGTCTCTGTCGCCCCCCTGCCGAGCGATAGACCTCCTACCGGGCGGTAGTGCTATAAAACTGTAAAATGTAAAACCGAAAATATATTTTTTGTAAAAAATATTTTTAAAAAATATAAAAATAAAAAAGCAGCGCGAAAAACTTACGAGGAGACGAAATGACGGCCCGTGGCCCATAGAGCTAATTGGACCAGGCCCATCGTACGTAAGCCCATTTTGTGTCGGGCCTTCGTGATCACTACTATAAGCATTTTTCTTGCCAACGTGTAGGATAAAGCAAGATGCTCATGAATTTCGGAATTTCGTGTTACCAATTCTAGCGGATTGCCCGATTAAATCTCAGGGACAGAATGATGCTATTTTCGGCTTATGCCTTGCTTGTGCAAACAAAATGTTGCTTCGGCCCAGCAGCCTACGGATAAAAGCCTCCCTTCCCTTCACTCCCACGAAAATTGCTGGACAGACGTAGCATTCACCGCACACTTGATCGGGATTCTGCGTCTTTGCCTCCGCGAAGCTAAGTTCCCACGTGATTCTACTACATAAGAATACAGATCTGACAGCAGAATGCCATGGAAAAACTGTCAGCCAGTCCCTGATTAGCTGTTGCCTGGGCAGCATCAGGTGATTCAGAGAACTCATTGGAATACGTTTTTGCAGCTGCTCGGCAAGTTGGGCTTCTGCCGATCTAGATGACCGGAGCGGCCTCGGCTAGAGGAGAATACCTGCCGTTGCCTCCACGAACTCGCCATGTGCGCCCACCGGGTTGCTTTATCCCTGGACATTCCGCGTGTTGGAACCGGCCGCCGACGCACAGCGTGCCCGCCACACACGAGTCCGAACACACAGCAGCGGGTTTTAGTCTGTTGGGCCGACACTCCCCAAAAAAGCTATTCCGTTAGGAGGTTGCACCCTCACCCTTATAAACCATACTTGCCCACCCACAACTCACAATGTGGGACTATTATCAACAATCTCCCCCTCACACATTGGGCCAAGACTTGTCTCAGAATGCACTGGGCCAACCTGAGCTCTGATACCAAATGTTGGAACCGGGCCGCCGACGCACAGCGTGCCCGCCACACACCCCAGGCCGTCGAGCCGCCACACACGAGCCCGAAGCTATGGCATTGGTTCCGCAGGGCGCCGGAGGGGGCTCGGTGTCGATGTCCTACCCGGTGCTGTCGCCAGCGAGCTACACGGCGTGGGCAATCAAGGTGGAGGCCATCCTCGACGCGCAGGGCCTCTGGGAGGCCGTGGCTCCGGCGGCAGACGCCGAGGTCGACGCAAGGAAGAACAAGACGGCGCGCGCGCAGCTCCTTCAAGCACTGCCCGAGGATATCCTCATGCAGGTGTCCACGAAGAAGACGGCGAAGGAGGTTTGGGAGAGCCTCAAGACGAGGTTCGTCGGCGCCGATCGTGTCAAGACGGCGCGCCTCGCCACGCTCAAGGGGGACTTCGACAAGCTGTGCATGATGGACGGGGATGCGCTGGACGATTACGCCGGGAAGATCAGCGGCATGGCCGCGAAGTTCGCCGGCCTCGGGTACACGCTCGACGGCGACGTCATGGTGAAGAAGCTGCTCGACACCGTGCCCGATCACCTGTACCCGGCGGTGGTGGGGATCGAGCAGTTCTGCGACGTCGAGAAGATGGCATTCGAGGAGGCGCTCGGGCGGCTGAAGGCCTTCGACGAGCGGTCTCGGCGGCGCGCTCAGATCACTGGCGGACAGGCGCCGTCCGGTGGTCACGGTGGTGATGAGAAACTTCTGCTCACAGAGGCGGAATGGAAGGCACGGCACAAGGCGAAGTCCGGGATCGGAAGGTGCTTCAACTGCGGCGTTCGTGGCCACTTCACGCGGGATTGCCGCAAGCCGAAGAAGGAGGAGGCATTGCTCGCCAAAGCCGAGGAGGAGGCGGCGCTGCTTTGAGCGGCGTACGGCGCTGGGTTTAGGGGGGAGTGTCGGCCCAACAGACCTAAAACCCGCTGCTGTGTGTTCGGGCTCGTGTGTGGCGGCCCGACGGCCTGGGGTGTGTGGCGGGCACGCTGTGCGTCGGCGGCCCGGTTCCAACATTTGGTATCAAAGCTCAGGTAGCATTCTCAGACAAGTCTCGGCCCAATGTGTGAGGGGGAGATTGTTGGGAATAGTCTCACATTGTGAGTTGTGGGTGGGCAAGTATGGTTTATATTCAGCATGATTATATTCAGGCTCGCAATTTGCCATGTTCTAACTAAGAAAAAAAAAGTCAAGCGCTTTGTTCGGAGCCCAACAGCTCAATCATCGTCACCAAGCAGACGGAGTAAACGCGGCGGCCGCGAGGCATCACATGGAGCTCCGTATTCGCACTTGCCCAGTTGGCGACGAGGAAGAATTTCTTCTCTTCCCCTGATGTGGAGGAACTGAAACTGCGTACGAACTACGAAGCCAACAAGTCAAGTCACGGCCGATTAGTTGTAGACAGGCTCGCTCATCAGCCACCAAATTGGATGAGGCTGTTTTGTTCTCTGGAAGGAATTGATACCCGTATGGCGCATGGCCATCATGCATGGGTCTACCGAAACCCGTATTTTTCTCTGTGCTGGCACTGAAAGACTAGCCTCCTCAGCGGCTCAGCCCGCGTCTTGTTCCATTAGCAGAAGACAAGGCTCTTTCAACGCAGGACACGCCGTGTATGTGTCACGATGGCAACTCCGGGGCGACAGGTACGCCGCTGTCGAGGCCAGCTGTTGTGCAGCAGCGGCGCCAGGGCTCCGGACCGGCGGACCGGTGGAGAGAGAGAAAGGGGGAAGAACATGCAAGAATCGCGGCGGCGCACGCATCAGGCGGCCGCTAGGCGCAGACAATTCAGCGCGGCGCGGCTAGGAGGGCGCGGCGCACGCGCCGCGACGACGACAGACAGGGACACGAGGCCCCGCGGCGCGGCGCGGGCTCGCCGGGACGTGTCAGGGCGCCACGGCCCGGAGTCGCCTCGCCTTGACGCCTTGGCGTGCTGGGGGGCCGGGGCCGGGCGTAGGCGCCGCACGTGGGCCCTACCGCCCGTGCTCACAGCCTGGCGCCGCCCGCCGGCGGCCGGGCGCGGCTAGGTGTCAGGAGCGGCGGGGCTCCTCTCATCCTCTGGCAGCGACACGGCTGCCCGCCAACGGCTACTACGTGGAGACCGAGGCAACGTGGATCAGGGTTAACCATTTCGTTTTCGGTCAAATCCCGGTGTTTAGCGGAAACGGAATTCCGTTCCGAAATTTCGGTAAATTTCGGCGAATTTCGTTGAATTTCGGTCGAAATTTGTTGAATTTTGAATTTGAAAACGAAATATACTGAAAAAAATCGAAATTTCGAATCCCGGTAACTAGCGGAAACGAAATTTTTTCCGAAATTTCACGTTAACCCTGACGTGGACCGACGCCACCGACGAACTTGCTGCCTCGTGCCGCCATTCGCCCGGGCGCCGCCTTCCGGTCGCGGTGCTCTGCTCGCGCGTTCGCAGCACGTACGCGCCCACGTAGACCCGACGTGAAGACGGACAAATCTCAGGCGTGGCTGTCAGATGGTTCAGCTCGCCGCAGGCGGCCGGATGCCTTCAGAAAATTTGAAGCGGCAACGTTATCCCGACGTGAGTATTCCAACGGCTGAAGTCAACGGTCCACGGGAGGACAGCTAGGATATCGTTTTCTGGGGTAAGGCCAGATGGTACGGTTAGCAAGAGAAATGATTTATGATTGCAACGCTGTTGATCCTTTTAATTTTTTTTGTCAGAAATGATTGCGACGATCGTTGCTTCATCATCACTATAACAAGCACTTCGCCACAGCCTGCGTTAGTTTACTACTATTGCCTAATCGAGATCGGCATGTGCCACTTTCCCCCTTAATTTCCAAATATTTGCCATTTTGTAATTAAAGTATGTATACTTAGAGCATCTCGAAGAGCTATCCTAAAATCTACTATCTAAATAATCATTTAGAGAGTCATTTGAGTAAAATTATTTTTCATACTTTTATATTTCCAACAGCTTTTCTATACCTTTTGTATTGTCTAGAGAATCATCTTTGCTCTCCATCTTTTGCTAGCATGAAATCTGGAATAGAGAATATCTATATTTGGGTATTTAATTGAAGAGTATGTTGTAAGGTAATTTTTCAACAAAATTTCTATTCCTATAAATTAGAAAAGATATAAAGAGTTTCTTGGAGATGCTCTTAGATATCCTATTTTCATATATAAAATTACTAGAGTTAAAATCATTAAATACCTTGCCCAAGGTAAAAATCTCCGTGGAGGAAATACAAAATTTATTGGGATGATAATAGAAAAATAGATTTGATCAAATTCGAAGTCCCAAATATTTAGCAACAAATGAAACATTGAGGAACGCGGGTATTTTGAAATCATGGTTAGTGTCCCTATGTTTTATACTATTTCGAGAGTAGATGTTTTCACATTGACAATAGTAGTATTAGAGAAATATAGCCTTATTATTTGTATTAGTAGTGGATTTTTTAGTTCTCATTTTCTTTAATGATCTTTTGAACATCATTTTGAGTGCCAAACATTGATCATTTTGTTTTGAATTGTGATCATGGTCATGTCGTGTTCTACCACTCTCCATTGGAGCAGAAGTTGGAATCAGATTCTTTTTGCACCTATATCGGAAACATGTAATCTCAAATTCTTTCTTTATTGGTATGGTTAGCAATTCTCACAATGATTTAAAGCTGCATAAGTTGAGGAACCATGTCGAATAAAAAAAATGCAAAACTCATTTAAAAGGAAACCCATAGAAATAACATGCAAAATCAAAATTTGGTTCCCTAGATCTACAAAACAACAAAGGAGAACATACTACTTTCCTCCTCCAGTCGTCTTGTTTCTTGCATGTAGTTATTTTACTATTGTGGAATTGAGATTGTCATGTGGCAAGCTTGAACCTCCCTGAGTATTACTATTTTTAAATGAATCCCCTCATCTACCTGCGTCGTAAAACTATTCTGTGATCTTTTTTCACATAGACAAACATCGGCAGTGTTTAATCCCCATGTCAGGTAAATGTCGTTTCCCTTTCTCGATTTCAGATTTTCAGTTCGTTCAGTGCTCTCTCCAACTATGCTTTGAATTCTCGATACAATATACTACCATACTATACTTCCTTAATTGCCTTGCTATGAATCTATTATCTTATTATTTAGCCAACAAACAAAGTCTTCACGTTCGCTCTAAGGCCTAGAAATTCTCACGTTAATCAGAGAAAAATAAAAAAAATAAAAATTACCCACCACTACTATTATGATAAAAATTAGTCTAAAATACCCCTGTGTCTAATTAAAAACATCCACCAATACCATTATGAAAAATTAAATATAAAATACTATTTAGCTATGTATCAGTTATAAACATATATTATTAAAGCTCAACAAATCAAATTGTTATTATAGGTGGATCATATTTGAATTGTCTTAACCAACAATAAAACATAGTTTACGATGATTAACATGGTGATGTATGGTAAACAAAATAGTATAATTTTTAAGTAAGGATACAACAATATGCGAATTTTTAAATTTTCAATACTAGTCGCGCAAATGTGCGGGCTATACGCCTAGTTATTATAAAATATATAATATAAATCGAGAAAGAATGTCGAGTGGAGGGACCAGCATTTCGACCCCCTACAGAAATATCATGCGTTCCTATTCGAAATTTCGTTACCGATAGGCACGAAGCAACAAACAACCGCGGAAGTCGGAAAGAGAGGGAAGAAGCGCCGGTAAAGTTGGGTTCGCCGTCCCCTTCCGCTGCCGCCCAGCCGAGCCAGCTGCCTCCTGCGACTGCGAGCCCTCCCCCCAGTCCGCTCCCTTCTCAAAGACGAGTCTAGAGAAAAAAGAGGGCGATAGATTAACAGCAAATCCCGAAATCGCAGCGCGAAATTAAACAAAACCGGAACGGCGGATACAATAAGCAGCTGCTGCGGTCGGCAGCAGCACCACCGCAAGCAGCCGCCACCGTCACGCCACCGCGCCGAGAGGGAAAAGCCGAGCGGTGGCAGGCTAGGAGGGGACGGACGAAAGGGGGAAATCGCCTGCCTGCCTGCCGCGGTGGGTTGGTGGCTGCCGCCTCCGCATCCTCTGCTCAGTTCCCCAGCCCACCCCCATTCACCTCGCCTGACCTCGCATGGATTCCCGCTCGCTTCCCCTCCACTCCACGCGCCGATCCGCCGCCACCTGCCAGGAGAGCGCGACGCGATCCAATTGAGGTGCAGGAGGCGGGGGCGCCCTGCCTGCTGCCTGCGTGCTTCCCCTCCAGTATCCGCCCGGGCCTGGCCGCGCTGCCGCTGGACGCCATCGCGCGCCTGCACGGCGTCTTGGGGCGGTCGGAGCAGCCGCCGCCACGCGGGCGACCCGGCGCGAGGAAGCGGTGGCCGAGCCGGGGGAGCGCGATGCTGTGGGTGACGCGCCTGTCCGGCTTCTTCTCCGCCGCCATGGTGATGGTGGTGCTGTCGCCGTCGCTCCAGTCCTTCCCGCCCGCCGAGGCCATCCGGTCCTCGCAGTTCGACGGCAGCGTCCGCTTCCCGGGCCAGATCGCGGGCGGCGCCAGGGGGATCGCCTTCCGCCGCGCCCCGTCGTTCCGCAATGCCGCCGATTGCGGCGGCGGCGGCGCGGGCAACGGCACCGCGGCCAATGTCTGCGACCCCTCGCTCGTCCACATCGCGATTACGCTCGATGAGGAGTACGTCAGGGGATCCGTCGCGGCGGTCCACTCGGTGGTTCAGCACGCCAGGTGCCCCGAGAGCGTCTTCTTCCACTTCCTCGTCTCCGACCCGGGCCTCGGGGACCTCGTCCGCGCCGTGTTCCCGCAGCTCCGCTTCAAGGTCTACTACTTCGACCCCGACCGCGTCCGGGGGCTCATCTCCACGTCGGTGCGGCAGGCGCTGGAGCAGCCGCTCAACTATGCGCGCAACTACCTCGCCGACCTCCTCGAGCCCTGCGTGCGCCGCGTCATCTACCTCGACTCCGACCTCGTCCTCGTCGACGACGTCGCCAAGCTCTGGCGCACCGACCTCGGCGGCCGCACCGTCGGCGCGCCCGAGTACTGCCACGCCAACTTTACCAAGTACTTCACAGGCCGGTTCTGGTCAGACCAGCGGTTCGCCGGAACGTTCGCGGGGCGGCGGCCGTGCTACTTCAACACAGGGGTCATGGTGCTCGATCTCGAGCGGTGGCGGCAAGCGAGCTACACGCAGCGCATCGAGCGGTGGATGGAGATACAAAAGTCGCCGCCAGGGCGCATCTACGAGCTGGGGTCGCTGCCGCCCTTCCTGCTGGTGTTCGCAGGGCACGTGGCGCCGATCGAACACCGGTGGAACCAGCACGGCCTCGGCGGCGACAATGTCCTGGGCAGCTGCCGCGACCTCCACCCGGGTCCGGTGAGCCTACTGCATTGGTCCGGGTCCGGCAAGCCGTGGGCGCGGCTCGGCGCCGGGCGGCCGTGCCCGCTCGATGCGCTCTGGGCGCCCTTCGACCTGTACGGCCCCGCCGGCGCCGGCGCCGAGGAGTCCCGGTAACCGCTACACTCGAAAAAAAAGAAAGATTCTTTTCCTTCTTTGGCCGACCCCGTACAAATTCTGAGCTTCTAATTCTTGGTTTCCATTACCTGTACAAACCTATATGTTTTTTCATCCCTTTCTTCTTCTTCTTCTTTTCCAGTTCAGTTCGATTAAATGTTTGGTGCTAGATTGTTCATGTTTGTTCTTAGTGATCTCTTCTCCCACGTTTTGATCATTTTGTTACTAAAAACAGAGGCCATTTGTTTGTATCCTACTCTACAGGGCTGCATTCTTGCAGCCTCAAACATCACCATAAATAAAATCACAGAGAAATAGACTTTGCACTTTGCAGCAAGCATTTGTTCTTCCATCTCTGATCCATCCCTCCCCCTCGCCCTCTGCTGTTCGGTCGGTGTCTTCTCACTAACTCTCGCAATCAATCCAATTCACCCAATTCTCCAATGCAGCACCTGCACGACCCTTAATGCCTGCCGCTGGACTCGAAGGATACCACTTACCACCAACACTCCACCATGGACTGGTTCCTGTGGACCATCAATGGCCGAGTCACCGTCACTCGCTCACAAACATGAGTAACTTGGAATCCTCATCTTTGTGGCCGTGCACGAACTGACTGACACTAACAACCATTTCGCTCGCGCTTAAGCAGTAAGCACTCACCATTTCGTCCCGTGTTGCTGTTAACTAAGCTCGCTGGGATTGAAAGCAGGCGGAAATGGCCGGTGTGGGGGCGAGGACTCGGTGGCTGCAAGCAACACGGGACTTGTGAGCTACCGCCCAAGACCGCCTCTCTTTTGGGGGGTCCTCACCCTTTCCTCCGGTGGGGTCTCCCGCCACTCCCGCTCGCCATCCTCGCCGCTTTATTCTTTTGCAAAATCATTATTGTTCTGCTGCTGCTGCTCATCTCCTCTCCAGACCTCTCATCTCATCGCCAAATAACTCAGGGATTTTTCTTTTCCTTTTCTTTTAGTCCCCTCAGCCTAGCAAAGCACCTCACCTTCCCTTGCAAGAACCTTTTGTTTTTCTGATCACCTCACTTTCCTTGCCAGCTCCCACTTAGCATCTACTTGTCGCCCTCCGCTCCGTGCGTCCAGCCAATATTTTGTGAACAATGTGGGTGGAAAAAAGAAACATTTCGTGTCACCACTCACCAGGCGCATGGGCTGGAAACGAGCCGAGCCGAGCTGAGCTCGGCTCGGCTCGCTATTTTTGCGAGCCAGAAAATCAGGCTCGGCTCGGCTCGGTGGAGGCTCGCGAGTCGGCTCGAGCCGGCTCGCGAGCCACACTAAACAATGTGAACTAAACTCAAAATAAATTAATTTATTCTTTTTGAATGATAACAATAATTATGTGGCATATATTTCTTATGTACATACAAATTGCTATGTTATGTGTATAAATATTAATTTGTACCACTAATGATGAAGAATTAATTCATCAATCATCGTGAAATTATTCTTAAACTGTATTGGGTCGAGCTCGCGAGCCGGCTCGCGAGCCTGAACGAGCCGGCTCGGCTCGGCTCTCTATTTTTGCGAGCCAAAAAATCTGGCTCGGCTCGGCTCGTTTGAGGCTCGCGAGCTGCTCTGAGCCGAGCCGAGCCGTTCCGAGCCCTAGCCGAGCTACGAGCCACGAGCTATTTTTCCAGCCCTATTGGCATTGTATCGTTCGTGCGGCACGCTCGCTGGCGACAGGCCCCGCCGGCGGTGAGGTGGTGAAGCGCCGCGGGCCCCGCTCGGTGCTCGCCACACGCGTCGGTTTCTGCCCCCGCCAGGGCGCCAGTTGCACAGTTCAGCTTCAGCCATGCTCGGGTGTGTTTAGTTCTAAAATTTCTCTCTCCAAACTTCACTATTCATCTATTACATCAAATCTTTTGCCTCATACATGGAGCATTAAATATAAATAAATAAATAAACCAATTGCATAGTTTTGATGTACATGACGAGACGAATTTTTTGAGTCTAGTTAGGTCATGGTAGGACAATAATTACCACAAACAAACGAAAAATGCTACAGTGTGCTACAGTGTCCGATGTAACCTTTTTACCATCATTTTAGGCTCGTCGATTTCGATTTGGCTGGCAGTGACGGCCCAACCGACAGGGGCTTGTAACCTTTAGCCATTAGCCCCAGCTAATCAGCTGCTTACATGCGAGATTCGTGTCGTGCGAGAGCTCAGAACTCTGCTCTGCACGCCGCGCGATCGGATTACTTTATTTCGAAGTTCCATTCGGGAGAGATACATGGCTGATTTCACTCGTGATGCTAAAGCCTTGCTGATGATGTGATTGCCTTTCTGTACCTCCGAATTCCGGTGCACCTAATGTGATGTCCTTGTCAGTTATCATCGTTTTTTTTTTATCACGTACGTATTCATTATCTGAAGTTCCTATTGAACTATCCAGAGTCGAACACTTGCGATGGTAGAAAGAAAGGCAATCTTTATTCCTCCCCTCTTCCAGAGAACTGCTAGCTTTCACTAGCTACCCATGCCAGTTTTCTTTAACTGGGTAGCAATGCCAAACCATGCCAGTTTTCCCATGTGGAAACCAGGGTAGCAATGCCAAACCATGTATTTTATCGCCAGAAGCTTTACCCTTTTTTTAGCTCAAAATGATTGATCGTTTCTCCTCCCGGCGTGGTAGAAAGGCGGAACGCTAGGGCCTTTGTGGAACACCCCTATCGTAGATTCGTAGTGCTGTCCCGCTGCTGCATTTGGGCAACCGTATCACTCTATCAGTCATCTCATGAGAGCGAGCGCGACGTCGAGGGCGAGCCGCGCCGGGTGTGGTCCTCCTCGCCACGGCGAGGCGAGGCGATGCGATGCGACGGCATCTTGTGAGGCCAGTCCCAAACCAAGAAACCACTAATAGTTTCTATATTTGTCATGTCATATAAACACCACTCATAGAAACTAAACCTTCAATGGATAATTTCTTCAAAATAAATTGCTATCCAATCATATCTCTTCTCTCTCCTATTTCTCTCCAATCCTTTCTTTTTTATCTTAGTTTGCGTGTAGACATGATTTTTTTGTATGAGACCTAATTTTTTCATATTTTATCTTCTCTCCTCATTAACTTCACTGCCATATCAATATTTTGTTTACATGAGGGTTTTTGAGTCGCGCGGGGTTCTGGTGGGGGGATCACGCGCGCTCCTTGCGTCGGTTAGCACGTCGGCGTCGCCGAGCCGGGGCACGGCCTCCGCCGCGAGGGAAAAGCTGTGATTGGCAAGGCGAGGGAGCCCCGTGCCCGTGCGCGCGCCTGCCTCGTTTTTCTTTCTTTCGCCTGCTGCTCTTACCGGCTCTCCGGCCGGTGGCACGTCGAGCCGTCGATGGAGAGCTGATCGGCGGCGCGCGTGGGCTTAAGGAACGGCGTTTTCTGGAAGGCCGTTGGCCGGTGGCGGATTTCTTCGTCCCGTGCTCTCGGTGGCCGCAGCGTCCTCGGGCAGCTGGGCCGGCGTGACGTGCCGCGTCGGCGTACGACGGGGCCCGGCTTGAACAGTGATGTACGGTGGGGCGGCCCTGCTATGCTAATTGCCTAAATATGCCTGAGAAAGACGGCGTATGGACCCCGAAAAGTATGGGTCCTTGGATTATTGACCTTGTATATGCCATCGTATCGTGCGCGTTGTGCCCCGAGCAGGAGGGATTCCTAGCTAGAGTGGGGATAAGATTGCAGAACTGTTGCTTTGTATTCTATGGTCTGAGTTGAGTCCAGTTCTTTTGCTCTGATTGCCAACGAAGATACAATAATTCTGTTTAGGGAGCTTACCTACTTCCATAAGGTAGCTTATCTCAGACGGTGTCATGCTGATGGGGGCTTCTCGGCACAAGCGTGTCTCTCAGGCTCCCCCGATGGATGACGTGCACTATCTGGGATGATCCATCCGACCATCAGCCTTGCTGGTCGCTGCACGGTCGTTGTTCAGTCACTATTGCGGCTCTCTATGCATCATATGTTGTTGTACCGTTAAGGAATTGTAGCATCAGTTGGTCGCGGGGGCGCGTGTCTGTACTGTAAACCGGCACGGTGCTGAAGCATATATAGGTGGACGGCGTGGAAGCATATGTTCGGGCAATCAGTAGGGGTTTGAATGGAATCGAAGAACATTCGAACAGCTATCCCCCAACACCCCATGTGATGGACGAGGTCTACTATGAGATCTTGATGACTTGCTGTGCGGAAGCCATTTCCTCCTCTGTACTTCTGACCAACCCCTTGCAGTTGCCTACAACCAATGATTTTCTTTTTGCTATAGTAAGCAGCTATTTTTCCAGTGAATGTAAACGGTGCAGCTGAGCAGTCCTATATTTGTTCTTGGTGGTCGTCAAATGCAGTAACAACGCTGCGCACTCCTTTGGCTTTGTCCACGGCCCCCCAAATGTGTGATCCACGTGTGCAGATGCGCGAGCTTTATGTGCTGTCGCTGGCGTCCACCAGCCATCCATTCTCTGCCCCAAAAGATCGAACCCACCGACAGACATCAGCCTCCCAAGCCTTCCTTGCTCCAATGATTCCAGCCAGCCACAAGGGTCTGTCATGAGAATTGAGAATCTACTACTAGATCATATCGCATCTCTCGGTTTGGTACCCTTGCCATTCTCATGTCACCCCGAACCCTCACCGGAACTCGACCGGACAGGACGTGTATACATAACGACGATATCTAGTAGCTCTGTGCCCCCCACACGGACACATGCGAGTGCACAGCCGCCGCTCATGCCCTAACTATGACATGGACCGCTGTTAGATCACAGTTCACCGTACCAGACATCACATGATCTGATCTGCATTCCGATCTGCAGGCATTTGCCTTTTTTTTTTTTGAACAAACGGCTTTTGCCTTTGCACTTTGCAGAACGCAAGATAACATATTGTAATTTGGCTCTGGACTGCAATGTACACTCTCTGGTCTGTCGAACTCTCTCTGTCTCCGCTAGTGGCGAACGGGAAGCCCCGAGCTCTCCCTCACGGCCTCACCTCACCTATAGGCAAATACTAGTCCCTTGTCGCCTCGCCACAACCTGCAGTGCGCCATGGCCAGCCACCAACCGTCAGTTGAGCGTTTGTTTTGCCCGCGGATGGGAGGCCGCGAGCCCGCGAGGACCAAGGAGCGTCCAGGACAGGCAGCGTGGCGTCCTAGTGGCTCGGAAAAGCGGGGCTCCGAGTCGCTTGCGGCGGCAGGGAGAGTACAGCGAGCGAGGCTACTGGCTGGCTGCCTGGCTGGCGATGGCCGCGTCCTCTCCTCGATCTCACCTGCACTGCACATGCGCGGCCTCGCTGATGGGAACTCTGCAGGGGTCTTGACGGCAGCGATGCACTTGTAGCACTGACCAAACAGTCGAATGTCCGATTGTCATCCTGGATCCTGGTCCTTGAGGATTTCCATGCCATAACATTTTGGGGTGTTGGCTGATGCAGCTAGTTGAGCTCGTCAGGCCCTCTCCTCTTTGTATCTGTACAGCAGGGTCGGCATCGTAGGGGGACGGGGACGGGGGACCATACGTGATACGTGCGTACACGGCATCCTCATTAGTTGGCGTCTCTCGAGCTATACGGTTCACGGAAGAAGATGCGATGCGTGCTAGATATTTCTTGGTTGGAGCGAGTAGATCAGGGTCACCACCTACTAGTATTCTAGTACTCCTTCCTTCCTCGTTTATAAGACACACACGCATATCAAGATTCAAACATTTATATCTTTGATCAATAATTTAACTATTAATTTTTAATTTTTATAATGTAAATTTTATATGATTGGATTCGTGATCAAATATAGTTTACAATGATTATAAATTTATAATCATAAGTGATATAATATATGACAAATAAATGGTCAAAGTATCGTTTGGAAGACCGTGCCATGTTCCACCGTGCCTTATAAACGAAGGAGGGAGCAGTACATACCTCCTGGGAAGGGAAACCATCAATACGAGGCCTGGAGTTCGGTATGCGTGTCCCTGATCTGCTTTGGTGTTGCGATCAGGAGGCCGAGGGATCGATCTAGAGGGAGGGGTGGGCAGGATTGTTGCCTTGTTGGGGTCCCATTAGGCAATCTCCCGAGAGTACCCATTTCGTACGGCGATGGTCCTTTCTGACATGACCTCCTTCTGAGTCGTCCATGGGGCAATCAACGGCTTGGCGTTCTTGTGGATTCGGAAGGGTTGATCGTCACATCGGACGGCTGGTGCTGAGAGCCAGCCCCATGCACCGAGTACATGATGGTTACCGATTTGTCGCGTCATTTCACGATTATCAAACGGATCGGAGTTGTGCAACGAGAGGTTTACGGACCAGCCTAATTTGGTTGCTCGGCACCATTCTTAAAACAGGTGCTGGGCGACCCGTGACGGCGGCCCATTCACGCACCGCGTCCACGTTTCACGGTCTGCGCGAACGAGCCGTCGTCGTTGGAGCTGAGGCGGACCGCGGACGGATGCACCTGCAACCTACTCCACGTCCTGTTTGACACTAATTTGCGCCAAGACACTCGAATGCGTTAGAACGTGCATTGATCGCCGACACGATCTTCACCAACGGGTTCCCTGCGCATAGACCGGTCAGATCGGTTATGGCGACCGGTCAGACCGGTTCTACAGAGAACGCCGCGAAGACTTAAAACCTCGAGCTCAGGAGGGACCCCGTCGGAGCTCGTGGATCTAGGGTTGCTCTGAGATTGGCAGGCCACTCAGAACGCCATCGAACGCCATGGAGACGAGCATAGAACAGCAGATGAGATTGAAAAAATTAGGGTTTGGAGGTAAAAGGTAAAGGATAAATGTATGAATCGATTGGGATTACCCTCAATCGGCCTTAGCCTTTATATTTATAGGCCGGGGAAGTCGTACCCCTCTCCAAGTCGGTTTATACAAAAAATTTCAAAATAAAACGAAGCATACTCGGATTACAACTGGACAGAATGGTCTGACCGGTCGGCCCGACCGGTCAAGACCGGTCGGCCTCTGAACTGCCAGAATTAGCTGTCAACATATGTCCCCTGCTTTTTGGTGAGTTTCACAAGCCAAAAAGCAAGAACTGTCCTGATGTACATGTTTTACACAGAGCATATAAGTCTAAAAAATAAAACTAAGGGCGATATTCAATACCGGCCATCTTCGTCCTCATGCACTTTGCCATACGCTAGGATAGAACTTCTTCAAGTACCTCCCATTGATAGCCCTTGGTAGACGCTCACCTTGCACCGTCTCCACCCTATACGAATTACCAGAGATAACTTTGATAATCTTGTATGGGCCCTCCCAACTTAGCGACCATTTGCCAAACTTGTTGCATTTCATCTCAAGAGGCAAAATTGTCTTCCAAACCAGATCCCCAATCTAAAAAGATTTAAGTTTTACCCTTTTGTTGTAAGCTCTGGCCACCCGAAACTGGTATTTCTCAATCTCCTTCAAAGCCTTCAAACGCTTGTCGGTCACCTCATCAATATTATCCATCATCAAATCATGGTAATCAACAGCGGAGAGGTCATTTTGATTTCCCAATCTATATGCGTCCAGATTTATCTCAACGGGTAAAACGGCCTCTTGACCATACACAAGCTCAAAAGGAGTAACCTTAGTAGCACCATGTCCAGATATATGATGAGCCCACAATGCTTCGGATAACACTTCATGTCACCTCTTAGGATTTTCTTCTATTTTCTTCTTGACAAGTTTGATCATGTAGCAGCACTGTCCAAATTAAACCGGCTTAAATGCACTAACCATCATCTTAATACTTAATCAAGTTACTGTGCACTTAAAACGGTGTAACCTGACAGGCTGTCGGGTAAAATCCCGATTAAACTACTGTACTCCATGATCACAATTGCACTTAGACCCGTACGAAGACGGGCACAGGTGATACCAGCATACAGAAATCTTCAAATTAATTTACAACACGAGTTTTACATAAAAGGTTCGAATACAAACGACAGAGTTCCAAAACACAGCGGAAGGTTAAAACTGAGTTCGAAATACAATACGATAACCACGACGACGATACAAGGTGAGCTCCACATCCTGCCCACCGATGTGATGCCAACCTGCCCGGTCTTCACGGGGAAGACGGGACCCACTCGACGGTCCACACGGGAGGAAGCGGCTGTCCAATCCAGGACGCACATACCTCCTCGAAGTCAGCGGGAACGCAACCTGCTAAAAAGGGTTACAACAACAACCCTGAGTCTCCAATTCTCTTTACTCAACAATTCATTTCAAAACCAAAGCTAAGGGATCAAGATCCTAAACTCGCGAGTGACAGTAATCACTCGACTTCTATCGAAATCCTATTTAGCAGAGCATTTCTATCGACACCTGCATACTAGTATAGCCCCACGGTACCTAGGGAAAACATGCATACTATGGTTCCATTCAACTCCTATAACATAAATGCACAAATACTTAAATAAATATTGAATAATTTAAATTATGGTTATGCTCTGGGGCTTGCCTTGTAGGTCAGCGGGGTTAACGAAAACCTCTGGAGTGGGCTCAACGGCGTCCTTCTGCGGCTCTTCTGCTCGTGGCTCCTGGACCGGCTCAGCGATCAACTCGCAGGCGACTTCGTTCGTGGCGTCTACACGAATAAAAATATGTCATGCACAATTAGAACACAGTGCAATGCATGAGCACTTAATGCGATGAAAAGATCAACTCAAATTAGCCTGAAGTGTTTCCTTCAACCACAAAACTACTAAACTTGCTTGGGTAGCAGGGATTAAAACAGACTCTTGCTTTGATGAGATTACACATGCATGAAACAAATAACTAACAACATTTAAATAAAGAAAAGAGTATGGCTAGGGGCAAACTATAAGCAAAACCCTAACTTGCATACATTACATGATCTAGCAACACAATTAATCAGCGTAACGTGAAAGTAGTAAAGCATGCCTCAAAATTTTTTCCAACAATTAACGGCGATAGTAAAACATTTCTTTTAGCCCTAGAAAAGGAAAACAACACTAAAAGATCCACAACCAAGCACATAGGCCATGCATCTGAAAATTTTACAGTGGACTACACATGATAAGATGAGGCTACTAAAATATTTTCAGAATTTTTAGATCAACAGAACAACAGATACAAAATAGACAAGCTCAAACACAAAGTAAAATTTAGCAGGGCTAAAACTGACATTTGACATAGATGGGTATTTTTCTTCTAAATATATCAGTTTTAGCAACCTAAAAAAAATTTACTTTGCATTTTTAGAATTTTTCTGTGAATTTCTAGGGATTTTCAAAGTTGCAGCCAATACAAGAAAAAAAAGAAAAAACATTAAAGGGGGGGAGCTGACAGCCGGGCCCCACATGGCAGTGGGCGCCGGCCCAGCTGCCTCCCCCTCCTCTGTTCTACCCCGTGCCAAGGCCGTGGCCGGCGTGGCGGCCTGCACTGCGGCGGCGGCGTCCAGGCCCGCCCACGGCTCGCCGGCGGCGCGGCCTGGCCCGCCCGCAGCCCAGGCAGCCCGGCGAGGCCGGCGCCCGCGGCGGCGCGGCTAACCACGCGCGCGATGCGGCTAGCCACGCGTGCGACGCGGCTCGCGGCGGCGCAGGCGCAAGACGGCGGCGCGCGCGGCCGTTCCGGCCCGGCCGGCGGCAGAGGCGGGGCTTGGTGGCGGGGTTGCGATCCACGGCTCCTGGCGGCTGCGGGGCGCGCGGCAGCAGCTCGCGGGGCCCCACGCAGGGCGGCCCGCGGCGCGCGCAGTGGGGGGCGGCGCGCGGTCACGGTGACACGGCGGCGATTCGACGGCGGCGGCGCCGAAATCGATTGGGGAAGGGGTCGGGAAAGGGCGAGTAGGGTGCGACCGAGCTCACCGTGGATCGATTTTGAGCGGAGGAGGTCCGGAAGAGGGGGCTTGATGGAGAGGCGAAGCTCCGGCGGCGGACGGCGATGGCGGACGTCGTCTGCGGCTCGATTTCGGCCGGGGTAGGACACGGCCGCGTTTGTGGAGGGATGGAGTGGGTTAGGGGCGAGGTGCAGTGGGTTGGGGCGCGATGAATCGAGGTGGGGCGGCGAGGAACGGCCGGTGCGACGAGCGGCGGCGGCTACGCTCGGTTCTGCTCGCTCGAGCTCGACCTAGCTCCGAGGAAGGAGAAGGGAGGAACAGGACGGGACAGGAAGCTTCGAGGCGTCCGCGTGGCTAAGAGCGGCGCTCAACACCGAGGTCGGGCGCGATTGCTGACGCGTGGATGCGCTCGCCGGCGACCACAGCTGCGGTATGGGCGTCGGCGCACAGTATCGAGCACAGGAGAGGCACTGCTTACTCGTTTGAATGATTTTGGCTCGAGTTTGACCAGTTGAAACTCCAAATTTCATATGGGAACATGAAATTTGGCCAAAATGAAAGTTGTAGAGCAAAAGAAGATCTACAACTTTCGTTTTGGGCGAAAGTTGATTTGGAGCTCAGATCGGTGATAAAAACGAGATCGAAAATGGCTAAGACAAAGATTAAAACGCGGACTCGGTTATTGCTAATGACGCGCTTAAGCCAGGATTAGCGATTAAACACATGGTTAATGAGTACAATTAACACAGGGGTGTTACAGCCTTCCTCCCTTAAAAGAATCTCGTCCCGAGATTCACGCACGAGAGAATTCAAACAGGCGGAAAGGGTTCAAAGATGTAGTACCTGGATGAGCGTTTAAAAACTCCGGATACTTGGATTTCAGAAATTCCTCCTTCTCCCAAGTAGCTTCGTCTTCGGAGTGATTACTCCATTGAACTTTGTAGAATTGGTTGGTGGTGCGACGAGTAACTCGATCCTTGCGATCAATAATCTTAATAGGATGCTCAGGATAGGTGAGATCAGACTCTAATTGAATTGAGTCACTTTCAACAACTTCAGTTGGAACCCTAAGGCACATTCTAAGTTGTGACACATGAAAGATGTTATGAATTGCAGAAAGATAAGCTGGAAGATTCAACCGATAAGCCACAGGACCGCATCGTTCCACAATTGGATATGGACCAATGTAGCGGGGAGCTAGCTTTCCTTTTATTCCAAACCTTTGCACGCCTTTCCAAGGTGAGACTTTCAGATAGACGTGGTCACCGACCTTAAAGACGAGTGTATCTCTTCTTTTATCCGCATAACTCTTCTGTCGAGACAGTGCAATCTTCAAGTTGGCTTGGATAAGACAAACTTGTTCTTCGGCCTCTTTAACCATGTCGGGTCCAAAAATAGTTCTTTCCCCGGTTTCAGACCAATTGAGAGGTGTATGGCATCGACGACTGTATAATGCTTCAAATGGTGCCATTTTGATGCTTTCTTGATAACTATTGTTATAGGAAAATTCAGCTAATGGCAAACATTGATCCCATTTCTGTGGATAGGTTAAGACGCAGGAACGGAGCATATCTTCCAAAATTTGATTTATTCTTTCGGTTTGGCCGTCTGTCTGAGGGTGATATGCAGAGCTACGAATAAGATGGGTTCCCAAGCAAGCATGTAATTGCTCCCAAAAACGAGCAATGAATTGAGTTCCACGATTAGAAATGATGGTCTTTGGCACACCATGCAAACAAAGTATGCGATTAATGTACAATTCCGCATACTGCTTGGTTAAGTACGTCGTCTTAACTAGGAGGAAATGTGCCGACTTGGTCAGCCTATCGACCACAACCCAAATAGAGTCGTAACCCTTTTGAGTTCGAGGTAAGCCGACGATGAAATCCATACTTATATCTTCCCATTTCCATTCTGGAATACTCATGGGTTGAAGAGTTCCAGCTGGTCTGAGATGACTGGCTTTAACCCTCCGACAGATATCACACTCTGACACATGCTTGGCTATTTCCCTTTTCATCCGAGTCCACCAAAATCGTTGTTTTAAGTCTTGGTACATCTTGTTGCTACCCGGATGAATTGATAGTCGTGACGTATGGGCTTCGTCGAGAATTTGTTTTCTGAGCTCAAAATTCTTAGGCACCACTAATCGGTTCTTGAACCATAACACATTCTCACTATCTTGCTGGAAGCAACTCACTTTAGGATCTCCTTCTGATAGTCTTCTCTGAATTTCCTTTACCCCTTTATCTTGCTTTTGTGCCGCTATGATGAGATCACGAAGAGTAGGAGTAAGCTCTAGATGGGCCAATGTGCCAGGTGGTACGATACTTAAGTTCAGCTTTTCCATTTCAAAGCAAAAGGATTCGCTTAATGGTATAGCTGAAATGTAATGACAGTGAACTTTGCGACTCAGCGCATCGGCAACTACATTTGCCTTGCCAGGATGATAATGCACTTTGAGCTCATAATCTTTAATCAACTCAAGCCATCTCCTTTGACGCATGTTCAAAACAGCTTGAGTGAAAAGGTATTTGAGACTCTTGTGATCAGTATAGATGTTGCACAATGAACCTAAAAGATAGTGTCGCCAGATCTTCAGAGCATGGACGACAGCTAGGTAATTCAAGATCATGAGTGGGATAGTTTTCTTCATGACACTTGAGCGATCGAGATGCATTAGCAATCACCCGGTTCTCCTGCATCAAGACACAACCGAGTCCTGTGCCTGAGGCATCACAGTAGACATCGAATGGTTTTGTAGTGTCTGGCTGGGCCAAGATTGGAGCTGAAGTGAGAAGTGTTTTCAATTTCTGGAAAGCTTCTTCACAATGACTACTCCAATAGAACTTGACACCTTTCTTAAGAAGTTCAGTCATCGGCTTCGCAATTCTGGAGAATTCTGGGATGAACCGACGATAATACCCAGCTAAGCCCAAGAAACTGCGGATTTCAGGAACTGAAGTTGGAGCTTCCCAATCGAGTACATCTTGTACTTTACTGGGATCCACAGAGATGCCCTCAGCAGATATGACATGACCGAGGAATGGTACTTCCTTCAGCCAGAAGTCACACTTGCTGAATCTGGCATAAAGCTGGTGCTCTCTCAGACGCTGAAGTACTATGCGAAGATGATGAGCATGTTCTTCCTCATTCTTGGAGTAGATCAAGATATCATCAATGAAGACCACGACAAACTTGTCTAACTCCGGCATGAATACCGAATTCATGAGGTACATGAAATAAGCGGGAGCATTGGTTAATCCGAAGGACATCACCAAATACTCGTATAAACCATAACGAGTAGAGAAAGCTGTTTTGTGGTATATCCACCGGTCTGATTTTGATTTGATGATAACCAGATCATAGATCTATTTTTGAGAATACCTTAGCTCCAGCTAGTTGATCAAAAAGAATATCAATACGAGGAAGTGGGTATTTGTTTTTGATCGTGACTGCATTCAGAGGCCTGTAATCCACACATAGCCTCAGCCCATGATCTTTCTTCTTTACGAACAGAGCCGGACATCTCCAAGGTGAGGTGCTCGGTCGAATAAAACCTTTATCTAGCAACTCTTGCAACTGGACTTTTAATTCAGCTAACTCACTTGGAGTCATTCTATATGGCCTTCGAGATATGGGCGCTGTGCCGGGCTGTAACTCAATGACAAACTCAATATCCCGATCGGGAGGCATGCCTGGCAAGTCCTCCGGAAACACATCAGGGTATTCACAAACCATCGGAATTACTTCTAGAATTTTTCCCTCAAGATGGTATATGATAGTGGCTGGAATTTCATGCTTGGAAAGTTGAATATCCATAGAACCATATATGGGGGGAATTAATCCGAATGACACGAGAAGAAGTATCAAGGATAACACAGTGTTCCTTCATCCAATTCATTCCAAGTATGATATCTATACCTTGGCTTGGAAGGACAATGGGCTTGGTTAGGAAGATTTTTCCACCCAATTCAAGGGACACACTCGGAATTATTCGTTGGGTGTGCAACCGTGCACCCGGTGTACAAATAGCATAAGGTCTTTTTATTTGAATTTCTTGCAAGTGGAGTCGTTCTACGCATGCTTGACTGATAAAGGTATGGGATGCTCCCGAATCAAATAGCACAGTAACAGGGCAGTGATTAACGGAGAACGTACCCGCCATCACATGGGTGCCCTCCGGGACTTCCTCCAGAGTGGTGTAGTTTACACGACCAGTCTTGGCAGGTACAATCTTCTTTTTCTGATCCTTCTGGCTGGAACCTTGACTCAGCGCTGGAGTCTTGTAGTTATTCTGCCGAGGTGGCAGACGGCAGTCATGTGCAAAGTGCCCCAGGTTACCACAATTGTAACATGGGTAGTTGTTGGGGCGAGGTCCTTGTAACATTAAAGGCCTCTGCTGCTGTGTCGGAAAACTGGGGTGCCCACTGCTGCTGTTGCTGGGGTGGCCTAGCGACCCAACGGCCCTGCTGTGGAGGTCGGTTTGCAGCCTGCTGATTGCCTATCTGAACCAGCTTGTACCTCTGGGGTGCATTGCTGGAGGATCCGGCAGGTGTTTTTCTCTTCTTGTCAGCTTTGTGCGCCAGTGTGGCATCTTCCTGCGTGATGGTCTTATTAACCAGATCAGTAAAGTTGTTGCATGTGGTGAGAGCTAGCTTGTCCTTGAGCTTTGTGCTAAGTCCCCTCCTGAAACAATCCTGTTTCTTCTCATCAGTATCCACATGAAAACCGCCATACTGGGATAACTGATTGAAGGTTTGAGCATACTGGAGAACAGTGTTGTTCCCTTACTTCAGGGCTAGGAACTCTGCATCTTTCTCCTCATCAAGCTGGTAGGAATATGGTTGGCTTTAAAAGCTGCCACAAACTCATCCCAGGTGAGACGCGTATTGGCGGGAAGTAGAGCCTTGTGATTGGGTGCGCACGAATGAGGACAAAGTGTGCAGAAAAGACATATGTTGGTCTGTGAGGGCAGTCTATGTCCTAGAAAGCTGTCAGATGTAAGCGGGCCCGGCCTCGGGGAGGCGGGACGTTACAGAATGCTATCAGAGCCGACTCTCGCGGTTTCACGGGCACGTACGGGCGTAAGTGCGGAGGCATGAGCACGGGTGCGTGGGGGCGCAGATGCCACCGGCATGTGCACGGGCACGTGGCGGGTCAGTGCGCAGGCATCTGGGATGCGCAGTTGGCACTGGACGCACGGACGTGGCACAGGGACCGTTGGCACTAGACGCGCGAACGTGGCACATGGGCTGCTGGCACTGGACGTACGGGACGTGGCCAAGAGAGGACGTTCCTGGCTTGGGATTGACCGACGAGGACGTCGGTCTCTTAAGGGGCTGAGCATGTGACACCCCGGCCCAGGGCTTAATAGGATTAATAGGATACTCATACCAACAAGTTGCAACTTCTTTTTCGGAAGCCGGCCTCCAAAGAACTCTGAGGTTAAGCGTGCTTGGCCCGGAGCAATTTGGGGATGGGTGACCGACCGGGAAGTTATTCCCGGGTGCGCACGAGTGAGGACAAAGTGTGCAGAAAAGACATGTGTTGGTCTGTGAGGGCAGTCTATGTCCTAGAAAGCTGTCATATGTAAGCGGGTCCGGCCTCGGGGAGGCAGGACAAGAGTTATGCGGATAAACGGCGTGATCCACTTGTTTTTGAAGTTGGTGACCACGTCTATTTAAAAGTATCACCTTGGAAAGGCGTGCAAAGATTTGGGATAAAAGGAAAGCTAGCTTCCCGCTACATTGCTCCATATCCAATTGTCGAAAGATGCGGTCCTGTGGCTTACCGATTGAATCTTCCAGCAAAGTTTTCGGCAATTCACAACATCTTCCATGTGTCTCAATTAAAGAAATGTCTGAGAGTTCCAATTGAAGCTATTGATAGTGACACCATTCAGTTAGAATCTGATCTCACTTATCCTGAGCATCCAATCAAGATACTTGATCGCAAGGATCGAGTTACTCGTCGCACAACCAACCGATTCTATAAAGTTCAATGGAGTAATCACTCCGAAGATGAAGCTACTTGGGAGCAAGAGGAATTTCTTAAAGCCAAGTATCCTGATTTCCTAAGCTCTCATCAAGGTACTTCACACTTGAACCTTCTTGTCTTATATTTTCCGTTATGCCTGAATCTCGGGACGAGATTCCTTTAAGGGGGGAAGGCTATAACACCTCAGTGTTAATCGCGATGCTAATCATGTGCTTAAACCGCTAAATATGGACTTAAGCTCATCGTTAGCGTTAATCGTGTTCGCGCGGTAAACGTCGATTTAGCCGGTTCGATCGTGTTTTTGACTCTAATTCGATCTTCAAATCAACTTTCGCCCAAAACAAAAGTTGTAGCTCTTATCCTTCTCTACAACTTCTAGACCCGCCACGCGCCCGTGCACATGCCGGTGGCATCTGCGCCCCCACGCGCCCGTGCTCATGCCTCCGTACTTACGCCCGTACGTGCTCGTGAAACCGCGAGAGTCGGCTCTGATACCACTGTAACGACCCGACCCAGGGTAACGGCTAAGATCTACTCTGCACATTGAGTAAATCACACCTGCTAAATAACTCTCTTGCGCTTTCATCCTCGCTTCGCGCAAAAGGTTGCAACCGGAGTTATTCAACTACCCTGGGCCTGGTATTTAAGTTGGGCTGGATTTACTTCTACTCTCAGTATGGGACTAAAGTCCCGCCGTGCTACAGTAGCGTGTTGCTACAGTAACCCGCCCCATCTGGCCCAGGCCTGTTCTGTTACAGATCAAAATCTTATTACTAGACTCGGCCTGCCCATTGGCCTGAGCATAGTATGGAGATGAATTGAGCAACTTAATCTTATAAGATTCGGCAAAGGCACGCACCTCTTTTGATATAAATGAAAAACCTTTATCCGTTGTCAAAATTTGTGGAATGCCGAATCTATGAATAATATGCTCAGTAATATACTCAATTACCTCCTTATGTGTCATATTCTTCAAAGGAACCACTTCGGTCCATTTAGTGAAATAATCCGTAGCAACCAACACGAAGCGATGCCCCTTTGAGGATGGAGGATTAATTTGTCCAATGAAATCCAACACCAACCTCGAAAAGGCCATGGTTTAATAATAGGATGTATTAACGCAGCAGGCACCAATTGCAAATCACCAAACCGCTGACATTCTTCACACCCTTTATAGTATTTGAAACAATTGGATAGCATGGTGGGGCCAATAGAAACCGGCCCTTCTAAATAATCATTTCATTTTGGGAGCCGATTGATGAGTACCACAAATACCTTCATGAACCTCACCCATAGCAACCCGGGTCTGATCCGAGTCTAAACACTCGAGAAGCAAATCTTCGGCAGTTCGACGATAAAGTTCATCGTCAATTAAAACGTACTTGAAAGCCAAACGCCGAATATTTCTCTCTGCACCATGACCAGGATCTCTCAAATACGATATAAGATGAACCCTCCAATCCTGGGCTTCGGCTGAGACAATTGAATCATCTTTTTTGGCTGAATCAGAACCAGCAGCTGCATCACCGGTCAGACCGGTCTCTGGACCGGTCAGACCGGTCTAGGCGGTCAGACCGGTTTCGCTGACCGGTCGGACCGGTGCGTCCAGAACCAGACACTCGGCTTTTGTTTGCATCGGCTTGCGAATGTTGAAATATTTTTTCGTAACATTATAGCCAGATGCTTGCTGAGCCAGAGTATTTGCCTTTCCATTCTCTTCCCTCGGAATATGTTTGATAATAAATTCATCGAAAGAAAAAATAATATCGAGACATTTATCAAGATATGCATTTAGAGAACCATTATAGCACTGTCATACCTTAGATACTTGCTGCACCACCAAAAGAGAATCTCCAAAGGCTTCAACATGCTTCGCGCCCATGGATTGTAAGAATTCCAAGCCAAATAGAAGAGCCTCATATTCAACTTGGTTATTTGTGCACTCTTCTTCCAATCGGTTTGAAAATTCAAAAATAGCACAATTCGGAGAAATAAGAACAACACCAATCCCTTGACCATCATCACAAACTGATCCATCAAAGTACAACTTCCATGGTGTGCAAGTAATATAGCCGACTCGTCTCTGCATCAATAAGTCGTCGGCTTATATAAGTGATGACATACTCCTTGTCTTCGGTTTCTTGAGTCAAAACAGCCACAATAATCTTGTCTTCAGCAGTCACATAAAGCCTAAAAGGAACCCCTCTCCTTGGCGCCTTGAGCACATGTGGTGAAGACAAATAAACCTTGTTCTTTTCTGTTTTGCTACAACCTCAACCGGTATGACCGGTTTCTCTGGGCGGTCCGACCGGTTGCTTGAACCGGTCAGACCGGTCGCCTGAGGTGGTTCAACCGGTCGTGCTGGCTGGTCAACTGCTTTGACCCTCCATACCTTGCTTTGAGGGACCATTGGTCTGTAGTGGTCGGATTGTTTATCCCTCAGCCTCTTGAACTCTTTTTCCTTCTTCTCCTGAGCACGTAGATGCTACAGCTTTCTTCTTTGAGTACGAGTCAACCCTGAAGGACACCATCTTGGTTGAAAGTACTTTGATGTCGAGTTACTGCTGCTGGCCTCACGATCTTTAGCCATGATCGGCCTTTGGATAGAAGGATCGACCGATTTACCAAAAACCATCGGTCTTGTACCCGCATCATTGACAACCACTTTGATATTGCCGATATGCAGAACATCATCGGCTTTAGTTTTCTCTGGATCAATAGTGGGTTGTAGCTCTTCTTTCTTCTCCTTGACACGGTAAACCTGTCTCAGAGAATGAGCTTTGCCCATCCTCTGATGAGACCGGTCTGACCGGTCAGTGGCGATCGGTCTGACCGGTGCAGGCTGCCGCCTCTGACCTGATTGGTTGGATCTCAATCGGTCATGCAATGGTCGTGCAACCTTGCCGAACACAGGCCTTCTGTGATCCTCCTCCCTGTGGTGAGATGGTGGGTATAGCATCGGATAACAATACATCCAAATTCCTTCATGCCCCCATGTAGGACAAGAAAAACCCGATGCCGGTGACGCCCATGGCGTGGTAGTACACATCTTCTGAGGAGGGAATGATGTAGTGCTGTCACCCCTACGCTTGCTGGATTCTCCCCTAGGAGAAGAATGCTTTCCTTGACGCGGAGGTGAACTTGGTTCTTTTTTTAGTGGCCGATCTTTTGGAACGGCCTTTGTGTACTTGTTCAGTAGTTGAGCGAAGGTGAGCTTCTGCTTTGTAAAACTCCCCTGCACCTTTGACTCATTAACCTTCTGAGTACCTCCTTCCGGGCGCTTAGTCTTGAAAGTTCTGGGCTGGCCTTTTGTCTGACCGGTCTGACCAGTCGTGACTGAGTTGCAGGCCAACTCATCTTTTGAGAGCAACTTTCTTGCCCCCCAGGTCTTGAAGCTTTGACAGTGATCTTCAGTGACTCTTTTCCATCAGGAGTCTTCTCCATCGTCACTTCCCTAGCCTGAATCTTGTCATTGATATTTTTCGGCCTTGGCTCACCAATGATAATATTTTTCCCTTTTGCTCCTTCGGCTTGTTCCGGCCGAATGAGTACCTTGACATTATCCAAATCAATCGTATGGATAGGGAATGACGCATTGTCATCTTTTATCTCATGCATTACCAATCGTCCTTCATTAACGGCCGATTGGATTTTTCGACGAACGATATTGCAATCATTAGTTGCATGAGAAAAAAATATTATGCCACTTGCAATATGCATGCCGCTTCAGCTCCTCAAGCGGCGGTATGACATGAGACAACTTGATGTTTCCGCTTCTAAACAATTCATCAAATATACGATCACACTTAGAAACATCAAAAGTGAAACGAGCTTGTTCTTGCCGATTCTTTGGAATCGGCTTAAGCGATGAACAAGAACATGGCTTAGCATCTGATGGCTACATGAATTCAGCGACATAAGCTTCCTTTTTCTCATCGTCTGAATCAGATTTACAATCGACATGTATGGAACGATGAGTATTATGGGCATCTTTTGCGCTCTGGAGTCTAAATTCTAAACCCAAAACTTTCATGTGCAAATAATTAATAGTGTAGTACTCAAAGCCTTCGAGTTCTTTTTTCAAATAAGAACGCAAACCATCAAAAGCCAAATCAGCCAATTCCTTTTCAGAAACTGTTAAATTGAAACATCGGTTCTTTATATCTTTAAACCTTCAGAAGTAATCCGAAACAGGCTCATCTTGTGAAGCGTCCCCTCATAAGAGAAGACTTAAAAGTGATACAATATCAGTCCCAGGAGGCTGATAACACTTTTATTACATCAGATGGTACATCACCGTACAACTCCATGCGGAAGTGGGCAGTGAAGCACCACTATCGCGAGGATAACAACTAACACCCACACAACGATATTAACTACGAAGAGGGGGTCATCAGAGTCTTGCGCCATACGGAACTTCCTGCGGGTGACCCTATCCACAGGCAAGGTTGGGTGCAGGACGGAACCTCTACTCAACGTCTTCGGGAACGAAGTCTGGATCTTCCTCTGTAAAAATTAAGAATGGGGTGAGTACAAACGTACTCAGCAAGTCCAACCACACCCACGGAGGGGGCATAAGCAGAATATAATGCACAGGGTAAATCAAGGATGATGCTAGGGTTTTATTTGTGGAAAACAAATTTTGATGCAGGGGTTCATTTAAAAGAAAGGATTTTCAAAGCAAGTTTTCTTGTACCAAGTAACAAATAGTGTTGATCCACACATGATCTAAGTTTTAAGTTGCTACTGGACTCCTCATCCGCCGTAGCACACAACACAAATGCCGGACACTTTTCCCCAAAACAACTCACGTCAACCCGTCCATTCCCAGAAGAAACACTAGTTATGTGACCACACCGTAAATCGCCTAGTACCGTGGGCACGGCTATTCGAATAGGTTTTAACTATGCAGAGGTGTGCAACTTTACCCACAAGCGGGGTACCGCAACTCGATCACCTTAGTGTCGGTACAGATCCCAACAAAGCCATTACCCACCTTAGTTAGACCTGACTAGCCATCACGGGATCCACCAAGGGGTCATTGACCTATCACAGAGGTTTTAACCGGGGCATAAGTCACACAGAGCTAATCCCTTCTCCTTGATCACCCGTTGCTCTCCGCTCTCCTAATGGCTATCAGACTAACTAGTGGGGTTTATGCTAAGCCGTTGCCCATTCAACAGTCGAGTGGTTTGCACGATAATAGAGTTAGGTGAGATGACACACCAACTCGGTCCTTAGTTGTGACAAGATGGATATATCCATTCCTTGCTTAACCACACAGGTACAAGCACACCAATCGGCAAATCACACAGAAATGTCATCAATCCTGTCTAAACTTATCTTTCGAAATTCCACATTTCTCTATTCCCACACATGCACACATTTTCTTTATAAAACAAGTTGTATTGTGTATAAGGTCCTAAGCGTTCTAGCAGCGATTAACGTCCAAACAAAACACATTCAGACATTAATCTAGATGGTCAAGGAATGGTTATAACAAATCAAGGGGTGGCTATCCAACCATGTTTTCAGCAGGCAAAACATATGCAATTTTATAAAACAGGCCAATAGGTTGTGTTTATAAAAACTAGGACAAAACATGCATCAAAGGGCGGGATTGAACTTGCCGTCTTCGAAGCCTTCCGGGAAGTCCTGCTCGAGGTACTGTCCTTCGGGTTCGGGGTCGCGGAACTGATCCTCGTTCGCTTGTTTGTAGTACTGCTCGTCGACGGGTTTTCCCTCGTTCACACCGTGATCTACGATGCGTACAAACAAACACACAATCAAGAAAAGAAGTGAAAGTTTTATCATTGAGCTCGAATCAGAAACCGGAGATAGGAGTAATATTTTTGGACAGTTTCTTAATGGCATGGCCAAAATTATGTTAGGAATGGCGTGGTAGAGTTTCAGGTCGATCAGAGGTTGTTTGGCGCATGAAATGATAGGTCAGATAGGGATTCAGGGCTAAACCGGGACTCAAGGGCCTATTTGTAAATATTTCTAAGAGTGGAAGGGCTTGATTGTAATTTCTAGAAATATCTGGGGCACACTAGAAAGGTGTAGGGGTCTGTTGAGTATTAAGTTTATATGGTGGAGGGCTAGTTCTCTAAATAAATAGAAGTGGAAGGCTTAACAGGGATTCAAGGGCTTCTTTGTAATTATTTTTGAGATAACAGGGGCTTGGTTGGAATTTTAGAAAACACCGGGGTCACTCTGGAAAAGTGTAGGGTATAATTGAAACTATGGGTGGGTTTATTTGCGAATAAAAGAATAGGAAGGGTCCCTTTTGTAAAAGAGCTAGAGAGTGGAAGGGTTATTTAAGAATTAGAAGAAATGTCAGGGGGTATGGGCAAAAACGCATGTCCCCTTCCTCCTCCCCTCGCTGGAAAACAGGGGAGGGGGCGGCGCCTGAGGCCGGCGGCCTGGGGCTCGACGGCGCTTCGGGAGGAGGGGAAAAGGGAGAGGGGAGTGAGGGAGGGGAGTGAGGGGGCTCGATTCCCCACCTTGGCTCGGGCTGGGGTGGAACGAGGAGGCGGCTCTGCGATGGCCGGTGGGAGGCGGCGGCTATGGTGGTGGTGGTGGCGCTGTGGGCAGTGGGAGGAGCGCTGGTGGTGGCGGTCGGGTTGTGGGAGCGAGGGCGACGCCGAGGACCCTTTTATAGGCAGGGAGAGGCGGTGGTGAGGCGGTGGAGGGGAGGAGCCGCGTTAGTGGCGGCCCGGCGAGCTCGGTGGGGCGCCTTAATGGCGTTTGGATGCTACCGCGGTGTCGTGGAGCGGCGGCGCGGGCGGCGAGGCGGCCACAGGATGACACGACAGCTCAGGCAGGCGGCGAGCAGGGCAGGTGGCACTGTGCAGCTTGACGGCGGAGGGCGCGGCGAGCAGTGCCGCGCGTGTCGCGCATGGGCGTGCACAGGGGCGGTCGGTGGCGAGGGCGGGGCGCGCACGCGGCTCGGCTTGCTGGCGGACGTGGAAGCCCGGGCGCCGAGGCAGGCGGGGAGGACAGCGGCTCAGCGAGGCGGGGCGCGCACGGGGCGGCCGGCGTCGCGCTGCGAGCGGCGGGCGGCGCGGCCGCGTTGTTCATGCGAGGTCGGGAGCGTCCGCGTGCCGCGCGTGGGGTCGGGACGGCGAAAATGTTTCTGGTTAGGGTTAAATGAGCTCAACGATGAAAAAGTTTTGAAAAGAAATATTTTAACGCGTGAATTAATTTTGTGGATTTTTTTGGGATGTCACATCTTGGCCTTGCCTAACCGATGCCAAATCCGACAGTTTAGCTTCATTGTGCCCATTATAAAAATGATCATGAAACTTACGTTCCAACTAGTTCCAAGATTGAATAGAATTCGGGGCCAATGAAGAAAACCAAGAAAAAGCGGTTCCAGTCAAAGATAATGAAAACAAGTGAATGCGCAAAGCCTCATGGAAACCAGCTTTTCCCAGTTGTAAGATATATTGGTCAATGTGCTCCGAAGGTGCTCTATTATCATCACCACTAAATTTCACAAAATTAGGAACACACCAACCAGCAGGAAAAGAAACTAAATAAAATTCAGCAGGATATGACTTTTGGTATAATATAGAATTACCTATATCCACACCGAATTTAGTTTTCATCGCACTAGCCGGATCCTCTTTTAACCTAGCGGGATCGGCCTTGCATCTACCACTCGTTGATGCTTGTGCTACAGAAGTAAGATGATGTTCTATAGGATTATCTTGTACCATCGTCTGAACCGAACTTATCAGTGCATGCCCCATAGAATTTCCATGTACATTAACAAGAATCGGTTCATGTGGAGGACCAGATTCTTGTGAAGGAGAAGGCTGCACACAATTTGTTATCTCATTGATTCGGCTAAGGATTGCCGAGCAAGGAGTAGACGTGTTCGGTGTAAATGTTACTAGGCTGACCACCATCGCACCGGTCTGACTGGTCTGTTGGACCGGTCTGACCGGTCCAGCCATATTCGGCTGTACAAATTGCAATGGTGATGTTTGCCCTACAAAATAATTCGTCGGCATGCCATATAGTGGTTCTGGAACAGATGCTGGCATAGCCGATGAACTAACAGTTTGGAAAGCACAATTATCATCTACATATTTGCCTTTTTTTCATGATGTCTAATTGATCCTTTAAATCATTCATGGGCTTATATATATCAGCAATCTTCTTATCCAAAAGAGATGATAATTGGCTAAACAAGTCGGAAGATGAGGTGCTTACATCGCTTATTACCTCGACTTGCTTATTCTTGAGCGTGAAGGAGGGCATCACGAAGTCTTGAATCCTCGTGACCTGGCCTTGCTGATTTTTCTTGAATCCCTTCAAGAATTGTGCTTCGAAGTGCTCCTTGACCACTAAGTACTCTTGGCGCTCCTCCTCGCTGAGTTCCTCGATAGATGTGGAGATGTTGCCTTCGTCGAGGTCGGTGATGATGCCCATCTTCTTTGAGAACTAGATTAGATCGGTTTTAAAACCAGATTAATCTATCCCCAGTGGAGTCGCCAAAAAGTGTGTTGACACTAATTTGCGCCAACACACTCGAATGCGCTAGAACGCGCGTTGATCATCGACACGATCTTCACCAATGGGCTCCTTGCGCACAGACCGGTCAGACCGGTTCTACAGAGAATGCCGCGAAGACCTAAAACCTCGAGCTCGGGAGGGACCCTGTCGGAGCTCGTGGATCTAGGGTTGCTCTGAGGTCGGCAGACCACTCAGAACGCCATCGAATGCCGTGGAGACGAGCGAAGAACAGCAGATGAGATTGGAAAAGTTAGGGTTTGGAGGTAAAAGGTAAAGGATAAATGTGTGAATCGATTGGGATTACCCTCAATCGGCCTTAGCCTTTATATTTATAGGTCGGGGAAGTTGTACCCCTCTCCAAGTTGGTTTATACAAGAATTTCCAAAATAAAACGAAGCCTACTCGGATTACAACTGGACAGACCGGTACCGGTCGGCCTCTGAACTGCCAGAATTGGTTGTCAACACGTCCCCATTAGCCGCAGCCAAAATAAGGTGCTCGTCGTCAACGTGACACGACATGTACTGACAGCCACGGAGTCACCAACCAGCTGTTTCGAAACAGCTGCGACGTTCACGTCACCCCGTCCCCGACTGGGCCCCTAATAATCGGCCTCCTTGGTTCGTCCCATGTGTTTGCCACACGATGCCGCCGGCAGGCAGGCGGTGCCGCCACGCTCACCAGGACATAGACGCCGCTTGCGCGGCCGGCCTGTCGGGACTCGTAGTAGGAGTGAGCGTACGCCAACAACATCGATCGTGCGAAAAAATAAAACTACCGGTGCGATATGGGTATGGAGTGCAGCAAGGTTGGGAGTCCTAACCGTACGTTGCGCGGAACTGCTCCACAACGATGGCAGATCAACAACGTGTGCGGCTACCTGACTGATGACAATGCCGTCTGATGATCGGCTGCTAAAGTAGAGCCGCGGGCACAGCCCTGAAGCTAGCGATTGTTTATGGGTCTCGCAACAGCAACCGGGCAACCGACACGACCCCCGGCCGGTGAGGACTTGTCGGTGGAGGACCGGAGGAGGAGGAGGGTGTGATGGAGAACGAGCATAGTGTAACACCCCTGGTGTTAATCACCACACGGACAGTCCGCTTGGGACCGCGGACGTTCCACCAGGACGCGCTCTGCTTCACCTACCCAGAGACAAGGGTTCGCCGGTCGCCGCCACGTGCCGGCTGTCGAGCCTTTTGCCCGGCCATCCCCGTACGCCGCATTGAAGGCACCCATTCTCTCTCTCTCTCTCTCTCTCTCTCTCTCTCTCTCTCTCTCGGTTCGCTCTCCCTCTCTCTCCCGACGCCATGGACGGCGTATGAGCGCCTCCAGTTTGTCGGCCGATTCCGCGAGCTCCCCTCCATGGATTTCAAATCCACCGCACCCAAAGCTCAACCACCTCTCTAGCTTCCTCCTCAACCCATTAAACCATAGCCACAACCCCCACCTAGCCGGGAATCCTGGATTCCCCGGCCGCCAGTTCGAGTTTCGCCCAAACTCGACCTCGCCGTGGAACTTCATCGCCCGGCCACCATTTCTTCCGTCCAAGGGCTCGAATCGACTGTAAGTAATCCGTTAATGCTCATGCTCCCCTCGTTCCTCCACGTTCACGTTGTTTCCATGCACGTTCTCGTCAAAGTCATTTTTACCACCACAGGCCGCACGTCGCCGACTAGGTTAGGCTTGATTTCTTCGCGTGCATCACCCATGCCCGTGTGTGCCTCGTCCAGTAGATGGTGTAGTGCTAGCCTCACCGTCGATCAGGCCACCGTGGGCGGGAATGGCGTGCCGCGGCACTGCGCCGGCCTCACTGGTGGCGGTGCGCGGTGTCAAAAGATAGGAATCGCGGATGGTCCGCCTAGGAGGGCCGGACAGTCCGCAGGTCAGGTTAGAAGTTGTCCAGAGACGTGGTTGTCTCTGATGGTTTCGCAGAATTGAACTGCGGACAGTCCGCTATTGGAGATTGGACAGTCCGCCGTAGAGATCGAGATTTGTCCAGAGACGATGTTGTCTCTGGTGAGTTTCGCAGGGTTGAACTGCGGACGGTCCGCTATTGGAGAGCGGACAGTCTGTCGTAGAGTCTAGAATTTTGTCCAGAGACGTCGTCGTCTCTGGTGGATGGGCAGAGTGAACTGCGGACGGTCCGCCAAGGAGGGTCGGACGGTCCGCCGTAGAGTTTAAAATTTGTCCAAAGGCGTCGTTGCCTCTGGTGGTTATGCGGAGTTGAACCGCGGACGGTCCGCTATTTTGGAGCGGACAGTCCGCCCTATAGTTTTGAAGTTTATACAGAGACGTAGTTGGGTCTGGTGGGTTCGCGGAATTGTACTGTGGACGGTCCACCATTTGGGCGTGGACAGTCCGCAAGACATTTCTTTTTATAGTATAGTGATTGTATAGTTTGAATTGCACTCAATCATCTCATATGCATTCGTGTAGCATCCGCAGTTGAGGACACCGTGTATGAGGTGATTGCGGCACCGCAGGAGCAGCCGGAGCAAGCCCAGGAGGAGAGGCGTGAGAACCCGTCCCAAGGCCCGTCTGACCCCAGCTCTGAGCAGCAGCACGAAGGTAAGCCCCGGTGCATGCCCTATTATTTTAAATTTATGACACCTATATATGTTTCTATTACTTGTGCATTAGGTTTAGAAATTGTTTGGAACCCTAGTTGCATGATCCCTAGGTTCCCTGGAGTTATACTAGTATGTATAGGACGATAAACATGCTATGCTTAATAAGATCTCGGTAGAAGTCGAGTGATTTTGAGTATATGGAATATTGGAATAGGTTGGAGAAGGAAAAGAAATTGGAGACCGGGCGGGGAAAGGCTAGCCCCGTCTGTGTCGGTTAAGGACCGTTCTTGTCTGGCCCTATGATCGAGTTTGAATTGTACTAACCGCATGCTGGGAGTAGGAGGCAGTCGAAACCGGTAAGCCGAGTACTACCTTGCTTCGAAAATATAGAACTTCATCACCACCCCTTAGGGCGAGTCGAGTAGTCGCGGAGAAACGGGATGCATGTATTTACTTTTGGTGGTCTCTCGTTGAGCTTGGCTGACTATATGTAGGTGGGGCGGTTCTGTAGTTCGAAGCGGGGAGGGGAATGGTTGGTGCGTGTGGTCCGATGGGGCCTATGCGTGCCATGTTGGTTAGGTCTACCTTGCAAGGTTAAATCGGATCGATTCGCCGTCAGTCGCTCTCGGATATGAGCACCTTAATCGCAGCACCGCATCGTAGTAATGCTTTATGGAATATAAGTGATGATTGGAAATTATTTATCCTGAATTAATATTCTATGTTTGATATGGTTGCTTAGAAGATGCAAATACTAGTTGACGATTTAAACATATAGAATATGGAGCTAAAAGTTGAAATTAAGGATTCACTTTAGAGGCTTTTTTTGCAAAATAACCACCAGCCAAATGCCTTGCATGTCTAGGTATGTGGGTTAAGTTATAACCACTTATCGGGTAAGTCTTGCTGAGTATTAGTTGCTCAGGGGTTTTGTTGAAACATTATTTCAGGACATACAGACGTAGACTTCTGTCCTTGCTGTGTTAAGTTTTTCCGCCGGGACGCCGAGGGATGGGAGGTTGTGGAGCCAGACGCTTAGTTAGGGGACTCCTCGGTGTACACTTGTGTTAGTTGTAGATCTTTTCCCTCCATTCGAACCTGAGTTTCAGTAATGTAAAGTTTGTAAATTATGTATGTATTCCAACTTGGTTTGTGAAACTTATGGCAGAGTCTTGTGTATGTTGCTATATTTTCAAATATATGTCGTGCTTATACCATCTGCGCTCACCTTCACGTGGGACTATCGGTGTTGTTTCGATTGGGACGTGGGCTGAGAAAGGACTGTCAAATTAAACCATTAAGCTAGTGCGCCCGATGTGTTCAAATGACGGCCATTACGCTTAATTGAGAGTTTTAATTTGGCGGTTCCGTCACACACAGCCGGGGCACAGAGCGAGAACACATACGTGTGACCGGCGTCGTGGCGTCGGGTCATGAACGTGAACCTTGCGCCCGAGCATCTCGACTCTCGTGGTCTATTCTGAACAGCCGTTGAGCCGGCACTCTGTCAGCGCGGCGCACCGACGGACGGACGGGACAGGCGTGGCGGATCGGATCCAAGGAGGCATGACAAAAGGGCGCCACGCCAGGTACGCCATGCCGCCGCGAGCTGCTGTGGAGTGAGGCTGACCGGGTTTCTGTCTAGATGGCATCGCAACCCCTCGATCGACATACATCGCGGATTTGGGTTTAGTGACTTTAGTCTTTTAAATTAGACTTGAGAGCGTTTTTGCTTCCGTTGATTGCACATTTTGTGTGGTGTTTCTAGCCGAAATGAAGGAAGGAAAGCGTGAAGATTGCGTGGATTCTCGACGTTTTGAAACACAACCTGTTTCTCCGACAAATCCTCACAGCGGGTGTTTGAGATCAGTTGGTTCTACTAGTTGTGCACAAAGTCACTACTTACCGCCAAACTCATACAACACCGACTAGCAGGGCCGGATGTAGGAATTGGAGGTAGGGGGCTCATCTCACTTCTCCTTCCTCTAACCTCCTTTTCCTCTTTATCTCTCTTTTTCTCTTCCTCTCTCTCTTTCCTCCCTCTAATTTCCACGGAGTTCATGAGGTAGGAGGAGCTTGAGCCCCTAGCCTCCGCCCCTGCCGGCTGGCTAGTACTTAGCTCAACAGAAACAGTTTCCTTTCAGTGTTCTTAACTGTCCTTCTTACTATTACTAATTGAAGGCTCATTTGAAGCTTCCACATTAAGCCACATATGATCCTAGGTGGGCACTCTGAAAAAATAGAAAAAATTTATAAATTCTCACAAAAATCAGAAACATCCAGCCATTAATCTAACAACTCTAATTATAATAACCATCAGATCTGTTATTTTCTAATAAATTACTCACCTCTGCCATTATGAAAATAGACTAAAGTAACCCCCTAAACATGTATCTAAATTACCCACCTCTACCATTATTAAAAAATCTAAAGTAACCACCTAATCTTTGTGTAAATTAGCCACCTATGCCATTATAAAAATAATACTAATACTCCCCTAAATTTGCATATAAAGTATCCAATTATATCATTATTATTACAAGTTAAATTACTCATAAATCTGAATCTAAATTATACAATTATAATAATATATTAAAGTGCACCAATATAAAATTCTAAAGTGCTATTTTATCATTATTAATATATTATTTATATTATTATTTATATAAAAATGCTACCCATAATATATGTTATCGTATATTCATGTATGATAGAAGAGATAAGAATACTAATTTAAAAACAAATAGTTCAACTAAATATATATTGAATACATATGGAGGTGCGATGCAAAATAAAATCTATTATAACTACATGATTGATAAATATATATTTTAGAGTATGTGTTAGAATATTTAATGGATGAAAAGGACATGAGATAGATAATTATAATTATTGACCTCATTTTTATATTAATTCTGATTAATCCGTGCGGGAGCACGAGTTGATAGACTAGTTTCTTTTAATCTTTAGCTCCTTGTAAATGTTTGTAACTCTTTGGACTTCCACCTACATTTAATGCACAAAGTAGACCATCTGCTATATTTCCTTTGAAAACACAACCTGCTAGCCGTTCTCAACATGGGATCGAGCTGCTGGGTAACTGGGTTGGTTGGATCCCCGTGTGAGGTTGACTTGTCGAATGCTCCAGTTGAATCAGACATATGCACGTGTTTGTCAGAGCCTCCTGCTGCGCAATGTACATTTGCGCCCCACTTGCAACTTTAACAATTTTGTTTAAGACTTCCAGACCAGTAAAAATCAACGAGCCCTGCTGGACCTTCCTTCAATCCTTGCTAGCCCAATATGCCGTAGCAGGTGAAACAGGTGGTGCCCGGTCGGTTTTGTTGGGTTGATTTGCTTCTTTATCGTTCCGAACGGCCCCAGCCCACAGTTCGACGGCCCAATAAATGCTTCCCAACGGGCCAACTCTGCGCCTGCACCGCACGCGCCGGCGCCAGCGCCTCGATCGAGGTCCGACTCCGGCGACGGCGAGGTAGCATGCAGCGTGCGCGTGGCAGTGTGGAGGCCTGCAGGACAAAATAACAAGTTGCCGATCAGTGTAGGTGAATTACATATGGCACAAATTAAACAACTTTAGGACGAAACAAGTTGGAAGAACATGAAACTTAATGGTAGGAAAGGCGGTGTCTTGTATTTTCAGTATTTCTGAGACAGTGTCTTGTAAGTATCCCTACTTGCCCTGAACTCCAGGGAGGAAGGGATGCAACAGCAGTATCATGTCCCTCGCATGAGGTTTCAAGGTCCGCAACTTCAGCGAGTGCAGCAGCTGTAGGAGCTCCAGACCTGAAAGCCGTGTCGCTAGCACATCTCACATGTATTGTTGCCAACATCTCTTTCATTGTCTGATGTAGGTATTTTTTGTGTAATCTCTTTCATGCAGAGGTGGGCCATCTTGGAGAAGTGGGATGGGCGTTTTTCGGATGGAACACGAGGCTCAGCGTTTGAAGTTGCAAATCCAGTCATGGCGATCTAGTTTACTTCTAGCTGCTACTAGTCTTTTCCTTTGTTTCTGGTTGGTTTAGAGGGGGTTTTGAGGAAGTATGTCTACTCGGATGCCTTTTTTGCACCTAATTTTTTCTATGGCTTCTGTTTCTAAAACTGATTACCCCGTTAAAATGTTATGCTTTCTTTAAAAAGCTAGACTAGTGGCCTTTTGTTTAAAATTGTTCCCAAACTTGAATTGTGCGAGGAATCAGATTGATTAGGCGAAACAAGTTCGTCAAAAAAGAAAAAAAAATTGGCGAAACAAACACCATCCTGGACCAAAACGCGATCTAGTTTACTTCTAGCGGCTAGTCTTTTCCTTTGTTTCTAGTTGGTTTAGAGGGGATTTGGAGGAAGTATGTCTACTCGGATGTCTTTTTTGCACCTAATTTTTTCTATGACTTTTGTTTGTAAAAACTGATTACCCCGTTAAAATGTTATGCGTTCTTTAAAAAGCTAGACTAGTGGCCTTTTGTTTAAAATTGTTCCCAAACTTGAATTGTGCGAGGAATCAGATTGATTAGGCGAAACAAGTTCGTCGAAAAAGAAAAAAAAATTGGCGAAACAAACACCATCCTGGATCAAAACGCGATCTAGTTTACTTCTAGCGGCTAGTCTTTTCCTTTGTTTCTGGTTGGTTTAGAGGGGGTTTGGAGGAAGTATGTCTACTCGGATGTCTTTTTTGCACCTATTTTTTTTCTATGACTTTTGTTTGTAAAAACTGATTACCCCGTTAAAATGTTATGCTTTCTTTAAAAAGCTAGACTAGTGGCCTTTTGTTTAAAAATGTTCCCAAACTTGAATTGTGCGAGGAATCAGATTGATTAGGCGAAAACAAGTTCGTCGAAAAAGAAAAAAAATTGGCGAAACAAACACCATCCTGGACCAAAACGTAATTCCTACAGGGCAGGGCGCCAGTCGCAGTTTTTACTCGTAGTCGTCGGAGAGGAGATCAAACATCTGGAATGGAATTATAAAAAGGAAGAGGCTGGAATGGGGAAGAATTTACGTAATATAAATGTAAACAAATTAAGGGTGTCGATGTGAACGTACCATTGTCCTAGTCCAGGACGCACTTGAGAACTGACCACTTTGTTTAGGGGTTTCTCTAAAAAGTCGCAAGGGGGCAAGCTCCCGCATTGATTCTAGCCGTTGAATATCGATCTGATGGCTGCCGTTACTTGGTAACAACCGAAGCACACTGAGAGCCCATTAACACCAGAGAATGAGATGTTGGATGTTCTCCCCTCGCTTTCTCTCTCTCGTTCACCTCTCTCTCTCTCTCTCTCTCTCTCTCTCTGCTTGCGGCGACGACTGGGAGAGCGCCGCCGCCCTTCGCCGGGTCGTCGCCCGGCGGCGAGCACCACCAGGTACGCCCGCCCCCTTCTGTTCCCTTCCTGCCGTCGAAACCGAACACTCCAAACCCTAATGCAAGCCATTTGTAATCGGATTCGGATCTGACCCAATTACGAATATAGGCATGATACCTACTAATTTCGAATTTTTGCAAAACTTGGGACAACTCCGGTTTTGCTGATAATGGTGTGAATTGTAATCTTGTTTGTGACCCGTATGAGTTGCCTGTCCTGTTGCTGTTTCTCATCGTATTTCCTGGAAATGGAACGTTTCTGTTTCTGTACCATTATCATTGATGCATGCCATGTGATGGTTCTGCAGTTGATCTTCTGGCTGGAAAATCGCGTTGACGGTGGCGGAGTAGGTGTTCTACCATCGGCAGCTTCATCTCAAGGAGCAGAATTCTTACATGATCCCTTTAAACCGGAGGGCAAGCCTGCCTAGGGCTGGTAGATCTCGATGCCCCTTGTCTCGGTTATTACTCTTGCTTTAGATACTAATGACATGTCTTAACCCCACGGTCCCTTAAAGCATGTGTGCCCACCACCACTGGCCTTTGTTTATGTTCTGGTCGACCATCCAATTCATGTCCGATGAATGAAACTGATTTTTTTAGTTCTCCACTCGAAAAGCTGTCCTTTTTATGCTTTACAATGGGATTCACTTGGTGTGCAAGCACATGATAGCTTTTGAAGGTACTATTTACGCGTACCGATGAGTGGAACTGTGGTTTTGTAAGACAAGTAGTATCTTTTCTGACAGTATTTTTGTTCATGGAGTGCTTCTGTGCAAAAGTTCCTTTCTGTGATTCAAAATCAAAACAATGTATTTCTTCTGCTGGAAGTAATGCTTGTTATGTGCATATTAAGATTTCAGTTGCTAGAAAGGCAGGCAAGTTGACTAAAGCTATTAGGTGCAATATTTCAATCGAAGTCAGTAGGATGTGCATTAAACCTTTAATTTAGATTTGGTCAACACATCTTTAAGAAAACAGCAGCCACTTAGCTAAGATCACATTTCAAGTCACAGGCAGAGTATGCTTACTGCATGTTCTGAATAACAGGCAGACTTATTTGTATCTGATCTTGAGTGTGCTTCGTTTCTAATGATTAAATGTATGACTGGTCCCTTTATATGTTTCTCTTGTTGACAGGGATGGAGTACTTCGATGCAAGGCGGAAGCCTCATAATGTTGGGAAAATCATTGCAGCCCTGGTCCTCACAGCTCTCTGTATATTTGTTCTGAAGCAATCTCCTAGTTTTGGTGGCAATAGTGTGGTAAGATGTCCATGGCTCCATGTTTCTCTTTACCTTTTCCCTCCTATCATATTCCTTTTGATAAACTTTTCCAAGTCACCTTCTACTCATGTTTTTCATATATAAATTAAAAATCAATTAATTTTCATATAGTTAGTAATGTTGTAACCTCTTCTGAGACTCTCCCTCCTTTTTGTTTTCTTGTAACTTGTAATGCACTTCATCGACTAAGATGTTTTAGTTTGGAGAAATTGTAGAAGATGCAGCAAAGCATAGCCCTTTATTTGTGTTGTAAATATACACTTGGGTAATAATAAGAACAGAAAGTGAGAGTACTATCCTACTTCTTTCCCCCTCGTATCTTTGTACCTTCTTGTGGTAGTGCAAACAAACAGATGATGAAAGTGACATCCCTCCAGCCGATAGTCTTTGTTATTGCAGTGTCTTTTACATTAGGCCATGTTCCAACTTGATGTGTCATGCGTACATGTCTTTTTTTGCCACTGCTTGGTCTGGCAGCTGAGGCCTGAGTGACATCATGACAATTGCAGTTTTCAACCATGAGATGGCACTTTTGTTTTGTGATACCCAAGCAATCTGGACAGATAATTCTGATTTGTACTTTTGTATACAAAACTTGGATGAATCTGTAAAAACTTCAGTTCGCAACTGTAAAGCTGACTGTGGTGTGTATATTCCTGCAGTTTTCTCGCCATGAACCTGGTGTTACCCACGTCTTAGTAACAGGAGGAGCTGGTTATATTGGATCACATGCCTCTTTAAGGCTCTTAAAGGATAACTATCGAGTTACCATTGTGGTAATCAAGACTTCCTTTGTATTGAGTGTGTGAATTTGTTTGTTCTTTTAATCTTTTCTGCTGATGCACACTTTGGTTCATCTTGTAGGATAATCTCTCTAGAGGAAACATGGGAGCAGTAAAGGCTCTGCAGAAGTTATTTCCGCAGCCTGGGAGGCTACAATTCATCTTTGCTGATCTGGGGGACCAGAAATCTGTATCCTCATTTATGCTTATGCTTCTTCTGCTTATGGAGTTACATCCAAAGTCTTGTTTTTCACTTAACTGGCTCCCAGGTCAACAAGATATTTGCTGAAAATGCATTTGATGCTGTGATGCATTTTGCAGCTGTTGCTTACGTGGGTGAGAGCACACTGGAACCCCTTAGGTAAGTCTGTAGCCATTAGTTGTTACCTTGGTGATAGTTTGACACTTATATTGGCCTATTGGGATCGAAGATCATCATATTTTATTCAACATAAAATGTAGAGAGCATCCAGGCTTTTACTCCTTTACGCATTCTAGTGTAGAATCACCTGAAACATGCATTGCCAGGGAAAATGGTATTAATATTACCTTGTGCTGGCCATCGTGTTGATCTGTTTCCTTAGTTCTCATGACCTCTCTCTTAATCTGCCTTTAGTGGACTAGATAATGTAAGGTTTTAAACAATTTATTTTGCATCCATTGATGGCACACTGTAATATTATTGGCATGTTCATCCACCTACTATCATGTATCTTTAGGTATTTTTTACGAATGTAATGATCAATTTTTAAATATCTTTAACTTGTCTAATGTTTCTAACAGCCTCAACAACTTAACAGGTACTATCACAATATTACATCAAACACCTTACTGATTTTGGAGGCTATGGCATCCCATGGAGTCAAGACCCTTATCTATTCCAGTACATGTGCTACCTATGGAGAACCAGAGAAGATGCCTATTACAGAAGCCACGCCTCAGGTTGTTATGTTGACAACTTGAGATGGCTTTTAATAATACCATGTTTTGTGTTGCGGTGTCATTTAGTCAGCTTATTACTGAAACAAGCAAATTTGGGCTGCTATGTAAATGTTGCGTTCTTTTCTCCATTTTTAATGACTTTAGGTATTTAACTTTGCGAACAGACATGATGTTGTTATAATACTTATTGATTTATCCTTACCTTGGCCTAGTTCCCTATCAATCCATATGGAAAAGCTAAGAAAATGGCAGAGGATATCATATTAGATTTCTCAAAGTCGAAGGGAGCTGATATGGCTGTCATGATTTTAAGGTATTTTTTTCCCTCCAGCTGCATAGCTTAGGGCCTTGAATTTCTGAACACTTCTGCTCATAAATTGTTTATTTTTTATGAACATTCATTAATTGGTCTGAATCGACATTGGCTTCTGCACCAGATATTTCAATGTTATTGGATCTGACCCTGAGGGAAGATTAGGTGAAGCTCCCAGGCCAGAACTACGAGAGCATGGTCGGATATCTGGGGCATGCTTTGATGCAGCATTAGGAGTCATTCCAGGATTAAAGGTATCTTTTTCTTGTACTATGTCTGTAGCAATATCTGTGAAACAAACCATAATTCAGTCTACTACTGCATGCCAAGCTGCCCATGCTTTGCCAAATATATTAGCATTTCATTGCGGAAGCGTATTGGAAGATGGATCTGAGACATATGCATGATCTTTCTGTAGGTTAAAGGAACAGATTATCCTACAGCTGATGGAACCTGCATAAGAGACTACATTGATGTCACAGATCTAGTTGACGCTCATGTGAAAGCACTCAACAAGGCAGAACCTAGAAAAGTTGGCATTTATAATGTTGGAACCGGAAGAGGTTTGACAAGACAAGATTTCTTTATTTATTTGAATGTTATTAGTATTTGCTCATATGGAGAGTTGGATTTTAATAAATATGTTGCTTAATTACATGGTAATGTGACATAGTTGGACCTGCAAACAGTTAATCTGGGACAACATTTCTTTATAGAATGTACACAAAAACCTCATAAAATATCAATTGTGATTTGTTCAAAAAACTGGATGAGTGACTGAAGTAAATAATTCCTGAAGACACTTGATGTGTTTCGTGTGCCGTCAGCGCCACTTTGCTCTGATGATTGCATGTCTTCTTTTCAGGCCGCTCGGTTAGAGAGTTTGTGGATGCCTGCAAGAAGGCAACTGGGGTTGACATCAAAGTTGAGTACCTCAACAGAAGGCCAGGAGACTATGCAGAAGTATACAGCGACCCAACAAAGATCAACAAGGAGCTCAACTGGACGGCTCAATACACGGACCTCAAGGAGAGCCTGTCAGTCGCATGGAGGTGGCAAAAGTCACATCCACACGGCTATGGGACAAACTAAATATAGCCTGCTGATCAATAATTTCACTGAATCGTCGATACATATTGATTCTTTAGTTAGTGGTATAAGATATTGCTGCAATACTCTTCTCAAAATCACTCATTGTTGTATTCTTCTCACCCTCTTTCTTTTCTTTTCTTTTTTCAAAGGTTGGTTTTTTGGCTAGCAAAGACAAACAATGATTTGGGTATGCTGTAAATCCTGGATGCATTCCTGTAAGAGCAAACTACATTGTTTCTGACATGAAGTGTTGATTAAAAAAATGTACATTTATTCAGCCAGTCCAAGCTGCAAAGCTATTTGACTGAATTGAGTTACGAAAAACCTGAAGTGTTGTGATTGCTAGATATGTGCTCTGTGGTTTTTGTGCTGAGCTTTGATGAAAAATGCAATCTATATACATACAGGGGAACGTGGATGTGCAACAAAATTTCCCGTGGTGCAGCTTCTTGTGGTATGGATTTTTTAGATCTTGGGATGCAGGCAGGCAGCTTTATGTGGTACGCATGGCTGAGGACTTGAGGTAGGCATGAGGTTGTTAACAAGGTCAATTACTCGAGCACATATCCAGCTTCTTGAGGTTGTCACGAATGAGGTTGGAAGCTGGTTTGAGGTTTGTGTGATCATCATTTATGTTATGTTGGAAGGTATCCTAGCAAACAATTTGTTTGTATCCTGGTCCTGACATGTAAAAAAGAGGCAGAAATCTTTCATGCGACTCTTGCTTGATTGTACCTCTTGCCTGTCTCAATTTGCTTCGGAGTAAAATGCTGAAACGATGCGCAATTGGCAGTGGTCGTGGACTCGTGGTTGATATTTCCTTCATGCAAAAAATCATAATGTTTTTTTGTGGAGCATGAACTGCATGGCCACCAAATTATGGTCAAATATTTTTCCCCCCAAAGATGGAAAGTGTTGCCACATAACCAACAACCTTTAAATTCTTGCAGAACTGCACCGGAATATGTATAGGTTGCCTGATCCCTGTTTATTCTGTTTGCCTTCCAACTAAAATGTCTGCCATTTCACACAAACGTTAATAAAAAAGGGTTTTTTGTCTACTGGACACTCCGAAAATGCTGTTTTGTGCACTGCACACTCTACTTGTTGAAATAGTCTGCAGCCCACCATGAGTTGTAAATTTTGTGCGCTGCACATTGGTCCTATTAAACTACTCATTTGCAAACTGGAAGGTGAGAGAAGATGCCCTAAAAAGACTAAAATGCCCCTGGCTGTCTAAAAGAGCATTCCGACTTGTTGAAATAGTCTTGCCCGAGGCACTCGCACCCACCACAGGATCGGAGACCAACCAACTTTTCTGATTCGTTGCTGACGCAGCACGCGCACGTCACACACTGAGACTAGCACGATCCAAGGCGCACGGGAAGGAGACGCGCGAACACGAAGCTCCTTTTTGCAGCTTCGCGGCACGCACCCACCGGCGGCGAGGAAGCAACCAGGCTGGGAAGTGGAAACTTTGGCAGAGAAAGGAAAGGCAATTACAGAGAGGCTAGATTCTTCGGAGGACATTTTGCTTGAGGAAACGTACATTCGATCGCGGACGCAAGCACGCTGCCTGCTATTTACATGCGCGCGCCGGCCGGAAGAAGCGGAGGAAGGAAGCTGACAACATTCGAACGACCAAGGTGGGGGTGGGATCGCCCGATTGCGAAGGGGAAGACGTCACTCCACCGCAACGACCGCCGCCTGTTGGATTGATCTCTTTCCTAATAGACCCAACAGTCTATTAGGCCCTTAATTTGCGCCCTGATCGGGGGCGTCCAACCCTTAATGGTTGGTGGGCCCCCGCTGTACAGCGCTAAATTAAAAAGGGGGTGAGGGGCCGGGCACACAGCACGAGGTTCGCCGTGCCGCAGCACCCTCACCCACATCCCAAAACCCTAACCGATCTAGAGGGAGCGCTGGAGCAGCGGGAAACCCCACCTTCATCGTCTTCACCGCCGCCAGCTCTGTTCCGTTGTCGTCGCCATCGACCGCGACTCCATCGCGCTGGAAATGCCCTCGCTGCATCACTCGTCGCCGCCTTTGAGCGGATCTCCATCAACGAACGTGAGATGGCCGGACCAAGCTCTTCTGCAGGCACTGAAGGTCCTATCTCTCTCTCTCTGCGTGTGTGTTCTTGTGTAGATCTAGGATCTTCTAGCACTCAGATTAAGAAAAGAAGAGAAATCCTCACTGATCCGTGCTCTAGTGTGATCCTAATGCAAACAATGGTATCAGTCGCCTTGCTAGCGCATAGATCTAGTAGGGGAAAGCATGATTCAACAACGAATCGAAAGCAAATAAAAAGAAAAGGTCAATTTCGAATCAAATCGCACAGCAAACCCTAACCCTAGAGCATAGGGTGGTGGGTACTCACCTGCATTGCCCCACAGCCGGCCGCCCTCGTGCGGAACAGACCCGCGCAGCCCGCTTCGTCGGGGCGCGGCACAGGATGCTCCGCCGCTCGCCACCGGGACGCCGGGGCGCACGCGCGCGGGCTCGAAAGCGAGGCGCCATCCATGGTGAGCTCGACGGCGGCGCGCTCACCCACCGGCGAGCGCGCGCGCCGGCAAGCAAGCCGCGGTGGCGCCGCCCTGCCCGCTCCGCCCGGCCACCATGGCCAGTGGCCGTCGCCTCCGTTGCGTGGAGAGAGAAGGGGGAGGGAAAGAATGAACTAGGGTTTGAGGGACGCCGCGTCGCCGTCGGGTTTTGATCCGGCGAACCGCGCGGGCGACCGTCCGATCAAGATTGGCGGCCGAGATAGCGCCTCGCCTCCTGGGCTGGCAGGCGGCCCGTGCGGGCGGGGGAGGGGACGCCGCGGCGGGCCGATTCGGCGGCCTGGCCGTTGGCTGTCGGGCTTTGAGCCCAAGAAGAGGTGGCCGAGCAGGGCCGTTTTTTTCCTTCTGGGCCGCCTGCTCAGTGTACTGTTTTATCGTTTTTCTATTTTCCAGAAGCAATTTCAATAGTATTTTGCATGATTTTGTTTATAGTTTGATCTCTATTCAATTTTGCACCAACGTGTATATTGTTTAGAGCCAAAAAGTTCACAGTATTGCTTCTGAAAATAGAAATTTTCTACATGTTTCCGCTGCAAAAGTCATTACAGTTGCTCTTTACTTTAATTCGAACCAACGAGACAATTAAAGTTTAAGAGCATGATTAAAAGGTTATTTTTGAGGATTATGATATTGTTAATTTTCTGACCAACATTGTTAATTACAATACTGTAATTTCATAGTTTTTGTGCATTTATTTCTATTTCTGCCCAACGGTGATATAGATTTAATTGCATAAACAGTTGTATGTTTTATTTTTGACCAACGTTGAAATTATTACATACAATGGTTGTTATTATGTTCTCACTATTTTTTGAAATTTTCAGCGGGGATGAACTTGATGGGATTCATCAGTCACATCCCGATTCTAAAAGGAGACAACTATGGCGAATGGATCAAGAAGGTTGATCTTGCTTTCGTCTATGGAGAGGTGGATGAGATGATCACCACTCCAAAGCCCACTGAGCCACCGGCTCCAGTGAGAGGGGAATCTGACACTGATGCTGAGTGGCAGGAAAAGCAAAGGGACTATGCTCCCATAAAGATGGCTTATGATCTCCAAAAGATAAAGTGGAATAATGCCAACAAGAAATGTGTGGCAGTGATAAAGAACACAATTGATCCTAACATTCTGGGTTCAATTGGAGAGTGTGATTCAGCTACAGAGTACCTTGAAAAGATAAAGATCCAGTTTACTGGTTCTTCAAAGACATATGCCACACAGATCATAGAGCAGTTGGTCACAAAGATGTACTATGACAATGCCGGTACTATAAGAGATCATATCATGGGGATGTGCGCCTTGAACTCCAAGCTCAAACCAATGAACTTGGATCTCAAGGAAGAGTTTATGGTGCACCTGGTTTTTGCCTCTCTGCCAAAAGAGTTTGCAACGTTCGTTGTAAACTATAACTCACAGCCAGAGAAGTGGAATATGGAAAAGTCAATTGCCATGTGTGCACAAGAGGAAGGTAGACTCAAGAAACAGAATGGTGGGTCTGTCAATTTTGTGCATAATAACAAGAAAAGACCTTTCCATGCTGCTTCTTCCTCTAAAGCTAAAGACAAAGCCCCTATGCTACAGAAGTATCAGCAACAGCGTCAGCAACAGCGCCCTCTAGCACAAGATGAGTGCTTCCACTGCTTTGATAAGGGGCATCGTAAAGCAGATTGTCCCGCTTACTTAAAGATGATAATGGCAAAGAATGGTGAGAATGTAATTTCATTTGTTAATGAATCTTTGTATTTACAGTTTTCTAAATCTACTTGGTGGATTGATTCTGGTGCAACTGTACATGTTGCAAATTCTTTACAGGGATTCCGTTCGACAAGGACTACGCAAAGAAGCGAAAGACACATTAAAGTCACGAACGGAGTACAAGCAGATGTTGAAGCTGTTGGCGATGTCTCCATCGAGCTAGTTTATGGTTTCATGCTTGTATTAAAAGATGTTTTATTTGTTCCTTCGCTTCAAAGAAACTTGATAAGTGTATCACACTTAGACACTGATGGTTTTGGTTGTCATTTTGCGAATGGCAAATGTGAACTATGGTTTGATAATAATTGTATTGGTGATGCTGTCCTTTACAATGATCTTTATTTATTATCTATGCGTGATAAAGTGTATTCTGTATGTAATGTGAATGTGCATGAATCTTTGTCAGAGAAAGAAACAAAGAAAAGAAATAGAACTCAAAATACTTCATCGAAATTATGGCACTGTCGTTTAGGCCATATTTCGAGGGGGAGAATTGAAAGATTAGTGAAGAGTGAAATTCTTCCACAGTTAGAGTTCTCTGATCTTGAACAATGCGTTGAATGCATTAAAGGAAAATTTATAAAGCAAATCAAAAAGGGTGCCACACGAAGTGCAGGAACATTAGAAATAATCCACACTGATATATGTGGACCGTTTCCTGTGAAAAGTGTGGATGGCTATGATTCGTTCATAACATTCACAGACGATTACTCCCGCTATGGTTACGTTTATCCAATTAAAGAAAGATCTGAGGCATTGGATAAATTTAAAATATTCAAAGCTGAGGTTGAAAATCAGCTTGACAAAAGAATTAAAATAGTAAGATCAGACCGTGGAGGGGAGTACTACGGTCGACATACCCCTTATGGATAAGTTCCTGGACCTTTTGCGAGGTTTTTACAGGAAAATGGTATAGTTGCCCAATACTCTACACCGGGGGAGCCTCAGCAAAATGGAGTAGCTGAAAGGCGCAACCGTACACTAATGGATATGGTGCGCAGTATTATGAGTTATTCCACATTGCCATTGAGTCTGTGGATGGAGGCGTTAAAAACCGCCATCCATATTCTCAACAGAGTGCCGAGCAAATCGGTGCCCAAAACGCCGTATGAGCTATGGACAGGAAGAGAACCCTCACTGACTCACCTACGGGTCTGGGGGAGCCCAGCTGAGGCTAAAGTGTTCAATCCAAATATTGGAAAACTGGATCCCAAAACTGTAAGCTGCCATTTTATAGGCTATCCTGAAAAATCGAAAGGTTTTCGTTTCTACTGCCCGGACAGACATATAAAGTTTGTAGAAACGAGACATGCTGTCTTTCTAGAAAGTGAAATGATCAGGGGGAGCATGGTACCTAGATAAATTGACCTTGAGGAGAAGCGGGTGTATGTGCCTACTCCTATGATTCAAGAGCCATTTTTCTCACTACCTGTTGATGCTGCACCAAAAGTTCCTGAAATAGGTCAGTACCTTCTTCGGTTGTTGCTGCGCCAACTATTCCAGTTATTACGGTGTCAACACCTGTCGCAACTCCATCCATACCAACAGTGAGCGAAGGTTTGGAACCTGTCATCCAGGAACCGCCTGAACCCGCGATTGGATATGAGGAGGAGGAGCTACATCCCCCTATGGAAAATGTGCCAGAAGTTGAGGCACAAAATGTGCCACAAGCAGTGGCCCTTAGAAGGTCACAAAGAGAAAGAAGGTCGGCTATTTCTAGCGACTATGAAGTTTATAATACAGAAGAGGTTCATATGGAGGGTGATCCCACTTCATATGAAGAAGCCATGAGAAGTATTCACTCATCTAAATGGTTGGAAGCTATGAAGGATGAGATGAAATCAATGAGTTCCAATGGTGTTTGGGACTTAGAGGAAATTTCTAAAGGAGCCAAAACAGTAGGCTGTAAATGGGTTTACAAGATAAAACATGACTCCAAATGGAATGTAGAAAGGTTCAAAGCACGACTCGTGGCAAAAGGCTTTACGCAAAGAGAAGGGATAGACTATAACGAAACCTTTTCTCCAGTTTCGTGTAAAGATTCCTTCAGGATTATAATGGCATTGGTGGCACATTATGACTTAGAGTTACATCAGATGGATGTAAAGACGGCATTCCTTAACGGGGATTTGTATGAAAATGTTTACATGGCACAACCAAAAGGTTTTGTCGTGAAAGGAAAAGAACATATGGGGTGTCGCTTAAAGAAATCCATTTATGGATTAAAGCAAGCCTCTAGGCAGTGGTATTTAAAGTTTGATGAAACCATATGAAAATTTGGGTTTAAAGAAAATGAGGAGGACAATTGCATTTATGCAAAGTTCAGAAGTGGAAATTTTATTTTTCTGATCCTATATGTGGATGACATTCTACTTGCTAGTAGTGATGTTGGTCTGCTACTGGAGACAAAGAAATTCTTGTCCTCAAACTTTGATATGAAAGATCTCGGTGAAGCTTCATTTGTTTTGGGAATTGAAATTCACCGAGATAGAACAAAGGGGGTATTAGAACTGTCACAAAAGGTATACTTAAAAAAAGTTCTAAAGAAATACAGTATGCATATGTGCAAGCCTTCACCTGCTCCAATAGTCAAGAGCGATAGATTTGGGAAATTTCAATGTCCCAGGAACCAGTATGAGATCGATCAAATGAAAGCGGTTCCATATGCTTCAGCTGTCGGAAGCTTACAGTATGCTCAAGTTTGTACATGCCCTGACTTAGCATTTGTTACCGGGATACTTGGCAGATATCAAAGTAATCCAGGACAGGCACACTGGATCATGGTAAAGAAAGCATTACGTTATGTGCAAGGCACAAAAGGCCTCATGCTAACATACAGAAAATCCGATTCTCTAGAGATAAAAGGGTACTCAGATGCGGATTTTGCGGGGGACATCGATGACCGAAAGTCCATGTCCGGTTATGTGTTTACACTCGCAAGGGGGGCTATATCGTGGAAAAGCTCCAAACAAAGCGTCACTGCCTCATCGACGATGTACACTGAATTTGTGGCATGTTATGAGGCCTCGGGGCAGGTTGAATGGTTAAAAAATTTATACCCGGTTTAAGAGTGGTAGACAGTATTCATAGACCACTCAGAATGTATTGCGATAATGAACCAGCAGTATTTTATACTCACAACAATAAGTCAAGTGGTGCTGCCAAACACATTGACACAAAGTTTTATGTCGTAAAGGAGAAAATCCAGAATCACTCTATTACACTCGAGCATATAAGCACGAAGAAAATGCTTGCGGATCCGCTCACTAAAGGCTTACCACCCAATGTGTTCATGGAACACATAGCCGGCATGGGTTTAAGGGAAAGCCTGTGATTAAAAGGGCCCAAAAGATAAAGAATTTGTTTCAAAAACAGTGATGTGTGTGGTAGCTGTTGAGTCTATCGGCCTTGGACCGTGATGATAAAGCATGCTCTATTCATTAATCTGTGATGGAACAACTAAAGGAAAAGTTTCAGGTAAAAGTATAAAGTTAAAGAACAAAGTGAAATCAAGGGGAAGAATGTTGGATTGATCTCTTTCCTAATAGACCCAACGGTCTATTAGGCCCTTGATTTGCGCCCTGATCGGGGGCGTCCAACCCTTAATGGTTGGTGGGCCCCCGCTGTACAGCGCTAAATTAAAAAGGGGGTGAGGGGTCGGGCACACAGCACGAGGTTCGCCGTGCCGCAGGAACCTCACCCACATCCCAAAACCCTAACCGATCTAGAGGGAGCGCTGGAGCAGCGGGAAGCCCCACCTTCATCGCCTTCACCGCCGCCAGCTCTGTTCCGTCGTCGTCGCCATCGACCACGACTCCATCGCTCCGGAAACGCCCTCGCTGCATCACTCGTCGCCGCCTTTGAGTGGATCTCCATCAACGAACGTGAGATGGCCGGACCAAGCTTTTCTGCAGGCATTGAAGGTCCTATCTCTCTCTCTCTCTGCGTGTGTGTTCTTGTGTAGATCTAGGATCTTCTAGCACTCAGATTAAGAAAAGAAGAGAAATCCTCACTGATCCGTGCTCTAGTGTGATCCTAATGCAAACAATGGTATCAGTCGCCTTGCTAGCTCATAGATCTAGTAGGGGAAAGCATGATTCAACCACGAATCGAAAGCAAATAAAAAGAAAAGGTCAATTTCGAATCAAATCGCACAACAAACCCTAACCCTAGAGCATAGGGTGGTGGGTACTCACCTGCATTGCCCCACAGCCGGCCGCCCTCGTGCGGAACAGACCCGCGCAACCCGCTTCGTCGGGGCGCGGCACAGGATGCTCCGCCGCTCGCCACCGGGACGCCGGGGCGCACGCGCGCGGGCTCGAAAGCGAGGCGCCATCCATGGCGAGATCGACGGCGGCGCGCTCACCCACCGGCGAGCGCGCGCGCCGGCGAGCAAGCCGCGGTGGCGCCGCCCTGCCCGCTCCGCCCGGCCACCATGGCCAGCGGCTGCCGCAGCATCTCGATCAGCGATTCCGCCTGATGAAATTGGAAAACGGATTAGTTTGGCCATCTCGATCACGAGGACGGGGATGCCGCCCTCCTCGACAGCGGCGGCGCGGCCCTCGCTGGAGCCCACGAGGGAGTGGAGCACGTACGCGGCCTTGTCCACCATGTCGGACTCCGGGTTGGCCATGAGGTCGAGCAGCGGCCGCACGGCGCCGGCCTTGATGGCGCGCTCCTGGTTCTCGCGCGCCCCGCCGCAGAGCGCGTAGAGCGCGATGGCGGTGTCCTTCCTCCCGCGCGCGCCGCCAGCCTCGAGGAGCAGGCGCAGGCGGGCGTAGGCGGACGACAGTGCGGTCGCGGCCTCCTTGTGGTACTATCGCGGACTGGCGGGTGGAGGGGTCGCGGACTCGCGGGAGTAGGGCCGGAGGCTCCGCGCGACGGCGGCGAGGTCGCGGCCTCCTCACGGGTGGACGGGCGGGCGGCCGTGGGCGGCGCAGTCGCAGCCTCCTTGCGGGCGAACGGGCGGCCGTGGGCGACGCGGTCGCGGGCGGTGCAGTCGCGGACGCGCGCGGGCTCCGCGTGAGGGCCGGCGCCATGGCAGACGCGGCGGTGGCCGGCCGCCGGCGCCGTGGGGCGGCGCAGTCGCCATCGAACGCGCGCATGCAGGCCCCCAGGTCAAGGGCGGCGGCGGCCGTTCCTGCGAATGGATAAGGCCTCCAAGGAGTCCCAGCGGAGGAGCTGAGTCATTGAAGCCAGGGGCATTTTAGTCTTTTTAGGTCTCATTCTCTCACCTCCAATACTGCAAATGAGTTGTTTAATGGATCCAATGTGCAACGTACAAAATTTATGACCCAAGGTGTCCTACAGACTATATCAAAGAATAGAGTGCGCAGCGCACAAATAAACATTTTGAGAGTGTCCTGTACACAAAAAAACCCTAAAAAAGATACCTATCTGAGTGGGCCCAATCCCAACCAGGTCCCACCTCTGGTCTTGGTCACTTCCCTCCAACCAAACTGGGGACTCCATGACTCGAACCTGACTCCGACAGTGAAACCCTGCCGGTTGGTTTGGTGAGCTGTGGCTTTAGTCTCCATTCTTTGCCTTTTTGGTAGGAGTTAATACAAGATGTTTGATAAGGTCTTTTTCGTGATTGGTCGTGTAGGAATTCAACAGGAACCGGGCACCAAACCAGACACATGCATGTAATAGGATGGAAGCAACTGGCACCATATTGATAGGATCATCAGATCAATGGTGCGCACACCCATCACCTCTCCCCACTCCTCTTTGAAACTAGCTGTTCTTTAGTTGTCCAGTCTTCCCATTGGTTAATTGGGTATCACGTCATACAGTTACAGTCTGGTACAGAAACGACAGAAGATAAAGATGACATAAGAGCAACTTTTGGTGTAGGATAAACATGAAGCAAAAGAGACTTTCTTCGTCTTTTCTAGTTGGCAGGTGACAACTTTTATATTCCGGTTCGGTAATAATGGAAATGGGGTAAAGGACCTGAACGGGAAAAAGGACTACTTGTATGTTCAGTATGAAGTGCACGTGCTAAAAAAAATGCGGGAAAAGTCCAGTTTACACCCTCCAACTATCGCAAAAGTCCGATTTTCAACCTTCAACTACGAAACCAGATAACATAGGTCATCAAACTGTCAAAACCGGGCAAATTTGGCCCCTGAGTGGGTTTTGAAGGTGGTTTTCCATTTTGTGAAAATTAAAAATATTCAATTTTACATTAAAAAATTTATAAGTAATTCATTTTAAGTCAAAAAATTATGAAATGGGTATCAAAATTTTTCTAAAAATGTAACATATCTATTGTCACATGACTTGTGAGCTATTCAGATCTATTTTTTTTATGTTCATAATATTTGGCTACTTGCAGTTATGCCTATTATTTTTAATAACTAAGATTCAAATGGAGCAATAATAGATAGGTTACCTTTTTAGAAAAATTTTGGTACTAGTTTCATATTTTTATGATTTAAAGTGAATTATTTTTTATTTTTTAAATCTAATTAAATTTATTTAATTTTTTTTAGAAAATACAAAACCACCTTCAAAACCACCCCAAGGGACAAATTTGCCCGGTTTTGATAGTTAGATGGCCTATGTTGTCCGGTTTCGTAGTTGAAGGTTGAAAATCAAATTTTTATGATAATTCGAGGGTGAAAATTGGACTTTTCCCAAAAAAATGCACAGTTGTACTTTAATTCATTTTAGGCCAAAGCTCTTGGAAGGATAATCATAATCATGATCAATCTACTCCGGCCAGTCTGAATAAAAGGTGACTAGCAACCTTAGTGGGTAAAGCTATGGACTAACTGTTTTGTGAAGCAATTTTTTTCTCTCGATCAGCTACTAAGATAGGTTCTGGAATGAACTGCATAAGCATAACCAATAACCCCCACGACGTCAAGTGTGAAAATTGGAATTTTTGGATCATCCATGATATACTGATTGAAATCTGTAACATTTACAGCCACTGCAATCTTCAGCTACATATGATCGAGTTGCAGATTGATCGTGCGCAGGAGGATGGTTGTGTGGTGTTCCGCGATGGCAGCTCAATCAAAGCCGATGTCATCATGCACTGCACTGGGTATAGAGACTTGCAGTATCCCTGCAAGCTGCAAGCCCATTTCTTATACTAGTACACAAGCAAACAATCTTGTGCTACTTTGCCTGAAGCTGATTGTGTGTTTCCTCTATTTCTGTCTTGACTGGCTACTCGTATGATTTTCCATGTTTTCCCACCGGAAGTGGCTCCTCAACTGTCCTTCATTTGGATTGCCATGGAAGGTCAGCTTTGCTGCAAACTGCTGCTTATCAGTTCAGATGCACTACTAAGTGGCAACTTGCCTAGCGATCCTCTTATAAGATATAAACCTTCAGCCTCTGTTCCATTCAGGTTATTCCTTTTCCACTGTTTGAACTCCAAAGTAAGTGGGTTCCTAAAGTTCTATCTGGACGGATCGTGCTTCCATCTAAAGAAGAAATGATGGAAGATGTGAAAGCTTTCTACTCGAAACTAGAAGCACGTGGATGGCCTAGGAGATTCACTCATAACTGTTCAAACTACTAGGTATCCTAGATGTCTGTCAATAGTAAAATTTAGTGGTGGTGCGGTGTGTGTGTTTGCTGTACTCTTATGTACATTTCTTCTTCTTAGCGCAATGATCCACAATTCTCCTAGGGAAAAAAAGTGCTTTGTTACTTGGCTTCTGTACCGTACCGTGTTACATTGATATCCCTCTGTTGATGGTATTTTTGCTTTGGTTGCAGTTTGAGTACGATGATTGGCTTGCTGAGCAATGCGGCCATCCACCAAATGAAGAATGGAGGAAGCAAATGTACTTGCGGCCATCCACCAAATGAAGAATGGAGGAAGCAAATGTACTTGTAGATCATTGCGTTATGGTTGAAGAATGGAGGAAGCAAATGAAGATTTCAAGAAGTACTTCCAGAATCCTTTTCATTATTCTCATCCTCTATTCAATCAATGTGCCGACTTGCAAGTGGGTGTGGAGTGGTCATATGGAGCTGGTGAGAATTTCACAGGTGATATTTCTATTTGCAGGTGACCAAAAAGAACACGATGAAAACTGATGCACCAGCAGGGAATCGAACCCGGGTCTGTACCGTGGCAGGATACTACTCTACCACTAGACCGCTGATGCTTTCCTGAAATTTGCTTTGTTAACTTTTACTTGTCGGTATACTAAGATAGTAAGCTTTGCAACTATCGCTCAAGCTTCATCTTGTGATGATCGCAGCGCTACGGGTGCTTTTGTGAAAATTGCTGTATTTAATCATAAATTTGGAAGCAATCAAAATTGCAACTACAAGACGAGCTTCATCCTATGAAGCATGAACATAGGCACTATGGCAACTACAACCATAAATCTGTGCTTGTTCGCAGCACCAAAAGTGGCCTCCATCATGTTGTAAATTTCATTTCTTGGCTCCTAACTGGGAGAGGACGCACATTCAGTACCTTACCTTGAGTAAGGCATCGTGAGCCTTACCTCCTTGCATCCATCGTCCAAACATCATCCAAGAGCTCTAATCGTTTCAGCCCAGCATTTCAGCTAAAGAAAGCATCCGAATATCAGCAGAAGTGCAATAAAAAGTATGAACCAAATTAAAGTTTAGTTTTATCAATTGTCAACTCAGATTTGGAAACAATTGGTGCAAATTCCACAAGTATCTAACATACACTAATTTTTCGTAAGTCACCAGATTAAGTTTTGAGAAATGTTATTAATATTATAAAAGATGTTTGGGGTGTGAAAGGCAGCCTTCTATGGTAAATAAGAAACTAATTTTAGGATCATGTTTATTTTCTTGAATTTATTTATTTCATCAAACACTATAATCTATTAGTTATTTGAGAAAGAGATTCCTTTAGCAAAGTGTGCCAAATTATTTCTGAGTAACATGGATTACTGCCCAAATGAATTATGGTTTCAATTAAGCCTTTATTGTACACAACTAGAGTGGGCCAGATAATATTTTTTTTAAGGATGAAAATTTAGTGATACTTAAACTTACCTATTACTCTTTCTTGTAGATCTGAGAGATGGCTAAAGATTAACACATGGCTTATAGAATAAGCAAGCTTCAGAGTAAGCATATTGTAATTTCTTTGTAGGTTAGGCTTTGAAGGGTCAGGTCCAATCATGCTGCAATATGGAATTTTAAGTGCATCAATACCTTGCCAGCATCGGCATGAGAAAATTGCAAAAATAGGACTTGAAACAACGCGCTTCGCATATTTGCCATTCCAAACATCGTCATCATAAAAATAGGACTCTAAACATCAACCACTTGATTATACTGAAAGAAGAGATAGAGATGGAGAGAACAACCGCAAAACTTTCATTGATCTCTCTTGGAGTTTAAATACATGCGAGTGTACACTGAGCACGGGCATGCCGGCGTTCCCGGTCATGCGGGCGACGCGCGCGTGCAGTTAGCGGCGGGCGAGTCTACGCTGCATGCGCTCATGCGGTGCCGCGTCTTGCGCGGGGCGCGCAGCGTGGCCGCGTCGTGCGCGGAGCGCGCGGCGTCGCGCGCCGTGCGGAGGCAGTTGCATCGCCTCCGCTATCATCCCCCCTCAATCGCAGCGTTCGGCACCGGAACGCAGAGATTGGATCGGAACTCTTCGGACAGCGCCGTCGGGAGGCCTTTCGTGAAGATGTCGGCGAGTTGGCGCGTACTGGGAACGTGTAGAACACGCACGTCGCCAACGCTGACCTTCTCTCGCACGAAGTGGATGTCGAGCTCAATGTGCTTCGTCCTCTTGTGATGAACTGGGTTGCGCGACATGTATGTGGTAGAAACATTGTCGCAGAACACAAGCGTGGCCTTGGCGAAGCCGTGGTGAAGCTCACCGAGCAAGGAACGAAGCCATGTGCACTCGGCGACTGCATTAGCGACGCCTCGGTATTCAGCCTCTGCGCTTGATCGGGATACCGTCGTCTGCCGTTTCGCCGACCAGGACACCAGCGAGTCTCCAAGGAACACGCAGAAGCCGGACGTAGAACGCCGCGTGTCGGGGCAGCCGGCCCAGTCCGCGTCTGAGTACGCGGTGAGCGTCGTCGACGGCGAGGCGCGAAGATGAACACCGAGCGACGGAGTGCCCTTGATGTAGCGCAGGATCCTCTTCAGCATGCCGGCGTGTACCTCAGTAGGAGCGTGCATGTGAAGACACACTTGTTGCACGGCGAGCGCGATGTCGGGCCGTGTGAGTGTGAGATATTGTAGGGCGCCGGCCATGCTGCGGTAGAAGCTGGGATCGGTGACCGGCGTGCCGTCCTGTGTCGATGCCTTCGCCTTGGTGTCGCAGGGCGTAGCCACTGGTTTGCAGTTGGCCATGCCAGCTCGCTCGAGGAGATCGTGGACGTAGCTGGACTGCGAGAGGAAGAAGCCGTCGGAGGAGCGATGGACGTCGATGCCCAGGAAGTAGGAAAGGGCGCCCATGTCCTTGACGGCGAACTCGGATTTGAGGCGGGCGATGATTTGCTGGAGAAGAGCCGTGGACGATGCTGAGAGGATCATGTCGTCGACATACAGTAGGAGATACGCCATCCCTGCAGGAGAGGAGAAGATGAACAGCGACGAGTCCGAGCGGGCCTGCTGGAAGCCGATCGTCTGGACAAACTGCGCGAAGCGAGTGAACCACGCGCGAGGAGCTTGCCGGAGGCCGTAGAGGGATCGTCGAAGTTCACACACAGCGGTTGGGCGTGCGGAATCGGCGAATCCCGTAGGCTGTTGACAGTACACGCGTTCCTTGAGGTCGCCATGGAGAAACGCATTGGAGACGTCAAGTTGGTGCGCTGGCCATTGCTTGGAAGCAACGACGGCAAGCACTGAGCGGATGGTGGCGGGCTTGACGACCGGCGTGAACGTTTCCCCGAAGTCGATGCCGGGCCGTTGGTTGAACCCGCGAACGACCCACCTCGCCTTGTAGCGTTCCAGCGTGCCGTCGGAGCGCAGCTTGTGCTTGAACACCCATTTGCCGGTGATGACGCGTGCTCCCGGAGGTCGGTTGACGAGGGACCAGGTGCCATTGCGCAGCAGGGCATCGAACTCGGCTTGCATTGCACCGTGCCAGTTGGGGTCCTTTAGAGCGACGCGAACTGACGACGGCACGGGTGAGACGGTTTGGGTTGTGGAGTAGAGGGCATATTTGGGGTTGGGTTTGTATATGCCGGCTTTGGCGCGTGTGAGCATGCGATGGCCAGTGGGTGTAGCAGACGTGCGCGGCACAGGGTCAGGGGAGGGGGATGTTGTGGACATGGGTGGACTCGTGGGCGAGGCAGGAGATGCCGCGCGCGAAGTTTGCGGCGGTGGCGGCGAGCTAAACGGCTGAGGGAGAACAGGGACGGTGTCGTCGACTGGAGGCGTATGCATGGGCGTATGCGTGGGCTGCGGTTGGCGCTGCCGGAAGGGGAACTGACTCTCGTCGAAGACAACGTGCCGTGAGGTGAGCACGCGGCGCGTCGTGAGATCGAAGCACCGGTAGCCGCGGTGATCTGGCGGGTAGCCGATGAAAACGCACGGCGTGGATCTGGGCTGGAGCTTGTGGGACGCGGTCGCGGTAGTGTTGGGGAAGCACAACGCACCGAACACCCTAAGCTCGTCGTAGCTGGGAGGAACGCCGAAGAGGAGCTCGAACAGCGTGGTGGAGCCGGTGGCACGACACGGCCGGCGGTTGATGAGGTGCGTGGCCGTGGAGAGCGCCTCGGCCCAGAACGTGTAGTCGGCGCCACTGTGAACGAGGAGGGTACGAACACAGTCGTTCAGAGTGCGGAGGATCCGCTCGGCCTTCCCGTTCTGCTGAGATGTGTACGGGCAGGAGAGCCTGAACTGCACGCCATGGTCGGCAAGCAGCGTTCGTAGCGCGACGGTGTCGAACTCCCGGCCATTATCAGTCTGCAAAGCAAGCATCCGCAAGCCAAACTGGGTACCCACAGAAGCATGAAAATTTCGCAGGATTGGCAGAGTTTCTGATTTGTGGCGCATGGGAAAGACCCAAACGTAGTGGGTGAAATCGTCAAGTAGGGCTAGATAGTACTTATAGCCCGAGAAGCTAAACACAGGAGAGGTCCAAACATCCGCATGAACAATTTGGAAAGAAAAATATGTGATAGATTCACTGGGAGCAAATGGTAACCTAACATGTTTGCCCATCTGACAAGAAGAGCAAATGTGGGATGTGTCTTTATTGCACTGGAAATCAAAAGACTGAAGCAAAGTAGATAGGGTTTGCCGGCCGGGATGTCCGAGCCGCTGATGCCAGAGATCACGAGTGCAGGATGAACTGAGCGCGATCTGTGGCGGCAGTCGGAGCGGGTAGAGGTTGCCGGAGCTGTCACATCGGAGGGTCACCGTTCGGGTGGGAAGATCCTTGACAGAAAAACCGTTAGGATCAAATTCAATTGAAACATTGTTATCACGTGTGAGTTGACGAACAGAGATCAAGTTCTTTACTAGATGAGGAGAGACAAGAACATTGTTGAGAAGTAAGGGGGTACTGGAGGTAGGAATGGAGGTGCAGGCCGAGTGGGTGACCGGCAGCCTAGCACCGTTTCCAACCGTGATGTAAGAGGAGGAGGAAACGGGGGAGGAGGAAGAGAGGATACCGGGATTGTTGGACATGTGTGTGGTGGCGCCGGTGTCGAGGAACCAATCACCGGAGCTTGGAGGCTGCTGCGGAGGACCCCCGACCGATGCGAGTGCCGAGAGCAGGGCCTGCTGATCCCAGGCTGAGGAAGGCGGCGCAGTCGGGGCGGGCAGCTGGAGCTGGTGTTGCGCCGTCATTGCCTGTTGAGGCTGGAACGGCGGGCGCGGCCCGAGGACGCCAGCACCGGGTGCGCGGAATGGCATGGGCCATGCCTGGACCAGACCAGTCCAGGGGTTGTAGCCAGCGGCCCAAGGCAAGGGCTGTGGAGATCCGCTCTGGGGTTGGCCACCGGACGCGCCTGCGTTGCGCGTGCCCTGGACACCGCCGGAGTTGGAGCCGGAGTTGTTGGCGCCGCGACGCTTGTTCCGCTGGGATCGGTTGCGAGAGTTGCCGCCGTTCCCGGAGTTGGTGGAGTTGTTGGAGGATGTCCCGTGGCCGGCGGCGTACGCCTGGCCCGACGCGACCTTGTCGTCATGCTTATCGCAGAGCTCCTCCAGGAGGAGGAAGGAGCGGGCGGAGGCGAAGGTGTGCGGCGGCGACTTGGACGTGACGATGGGCTTGAGATGGCGATAGCGCGGATTCAGCCCACGCAGAAGATTGAGCACTTGGCTCGGCTCGGAGACGGGGTGACCAAGGTCGCGGAGGATGTCGGCGAGGTGCTTGAGTTGGCCGCAGTAGTCGTCGATGCTCAGGTCGCCCTGCTGCAGGGAGCGGAGTTCGGCTTCGACGAGGACGGCGCGGTGCATCTCATTGTCGCGGAACAAGCCCTCGATGGAGTTCCAGACGGTGAACGCAGACGCGCGCGGCTGGTAGATGAGGTTGAACACCTCGGTGTGCACCGTGGTCTGGAGCCAATTTACCACGCTGTGGTCGTTGAGGATCCATTCGGCATCGCGCTCGTCGAGGGGCGGCGGCGAGAAGACGTGGGGTGCGAGGCCGAACTTCCCGAGAACGGAGTCGAAGCAGCAGCGCCATTGGCTGTAATTGGACTCCTTGAGGCTGAGGGTGATGGGGATGTGGGAGCGGATGTTGATCTGCTGGACGACGGCCGCCGGAGCCGGTGGGATGGCGACATCGCCGGCGTCGTCCGAGGAGGAAGAGGAGTGGCGAGGGGAGGCCATGGCTGCGGGAGATGAGGTGGACGCGAACGGAAATTCCAGGCAGGATTGTTCGTAAGCTGATACCATGAAAGAAGAGATAGAGATGGAGAGAACAACCGCAAAACTTTCATTGATCTCTCTTGGAGTTTAAATACATGCGAGTGTACACTGAGCACGGGCATGCCGGCGTTCCCGGTCATGCGGGCGACGCGCGCGTGCAGTTAGCGGCGGGCGAGTCTACGCTGCATGCGCTCATGCGGTGCCGCGTCTTGCGCGGGGCGCGCAGCGTGGCCGCGTCGTGCGCGGAGCGCGCGGCGTCGCGCGCCGTGCGGAGGCAGTTGCATCGCCTCCGCTATCATATACTACCATTGGATGTACTTTTTTTCTCTTTTCTTTTTTCTTTTTCATGTATTCGGGATGTGAAATGTCCTCTTTCTTTTTTGAAACTAAAGGCAGGAGCGCTGCCGGATCATTTAAGAAGGAGAAGCAATTCGAAGTTTACAATAGTTGTGATTACATAAGAAACTGAAATACTCAAACTCAAATAAAAATGATACATTATGGGATTAGAATAAGCCCCTGGGGCTCACACGCTTGCTGCCGGATCGTCATTTCTTGCTTGATCATTCCAAGAACCCCCTGTGGTTGCTGAGATACACCCTGAAAAATGTGCCTATTCCTTTCGTTCCAAATGTTCCATGCCGTGTAGATTAGCAAGGCAGCAACCCTACCCTTGTCTGCCGCGTTAGCAGCCTGCAGAGACATGTTCCACCAATCTTGGACAGTGACATTAGGAGTCGGAAGTGAGATAAGCTCCTGCGACCACGAGCACACAAGGAACCACACTTGCTGCGCGAAGCAACAATGCAGGCAGATATGGGATGCAGATTCAAGCTCTTGATCACACAGGCAGCAAATTGTATTAAATTGAATGCCTTTCAGCAACAAGTTGTCCGCAGTTTGTAACTTTCCTTGGACCAGGAGCCACGCAAAGAACCGGTGCTTGCCTTCAGCTTTACTTTTCCATATCGCCGGAGCATCAAAGTTGCAGAACGAGCCCAGGAACTGAATGTCGTATGCCGATTTAGATGAGTACAATCCATTAGCTGTCCACTTCCAGGTAATTAAATCCGGCGAGTCTGAGAATTGAACCTCTTGTACAGCTTCCCACAAATAGACAAACTCTCCCATCTCAGTGGCTGTTGACATCCTCCAAAGCCCCCTCGTCCATGTTTGATTCTGCACTTCGTCCCTAAGTTTCAGTCCCTTTCTCCACGCTAGTTTGTACAAATTCAGTGTTAAATCTCTTGGGGCATGACCATTTACCCATGTTGAATCCCAGAACATAGCGGTCCTGCCGTCGCCAACCGTGACTCTAGTTGACTCTAGTGCAACACCGAAACAGCTGCTTGTCCACCTCAGAACAAGGAACCGAAGAACCCACCCAGGGGCGATTAGGATCCACCCAACTGTACCACAGCCATCTAAGCCGCAGCGCCTTACTGAACTTTTCCAAATCCAGCACGCCGAGACCACCATACTGTTTGGGCTTCTTACAATTGTCCCAGGCCACCAAACATTGGCTTCCTTTAGCATCCGACGTCCCGTTCCAAAGAAAACCCCTCCGAATCTTGTCAATTTTTTTCAGAGCCCACTTCTTTAGATCGAACATTGTCAGGAAATACACCGGCAAAGACGAGAGCACTGTGTTGACTAGTTTCAGCCGGCCTGCTCTATTAATGAATGAACCCTTCCAAGTTGGTAGACGATTTGCCACCTTATCAATCACAGGTTGGATATCAACTCGTCTCAGCTGCCTGGTATGTAGAGGAAGACCAAGATAAGAGCAAGGGAATTCTTTTATCGAACACTGGAAACCCTCCATGACCTCCTCTAGATTGTACCCCTCACATCTGAATATCTGATTGGAAATACAGCACACTTGGAAATGTTGATGAAGAGTCCTGATGCTTGCCCAAACATGTGCAGAATATCTGCAACAACCTGTACCTCTTCCTTGACTGGATTCAGAAAGACCGTCGCGTCATCAGCATATAGGCTGGTGCGCAATTTAGTGACACTTGCCCCTAACGGTGACATGTAGGACCGAGAAATGCGACCAGAGGGGGGGTGAATGGGAGCCTTCGAAAATTATCGCGATCAAAAACTTCGGCTCACAATTCAAGAGTGCACCCCAACCCCAGAGTTCTAGGCGATGTGCAGAGTAGCTACAAGGGAGCTACACTAACACAAAACAAGCCTAGGAACCAAAGCGATCAAGCGCGGAAGCAATTGCACGAAAGCAGTGCAAGAACCAAGCAAGGTATATATCATCGGTTGATCCGACGCACACGTTTGAACGACGTCGGTTAAACCGGTGATACAGAGCCTGCAGCAAACAACCAGTGAGCACCGGTTGAACCGACGCTGGGTTTTGAACCTCGTCGGTTAAACCGGTGATCGAACGTCGGTTAAACCGACAAAATCGCAAACTCACGTCGGTGCAGTTGTCCAGAGGATCAACAAAATGCACCAAACCAAGCAATGAACACCGGTTAAACCGATGCTCAAAAACTTCGAGCGTCGGAGCAGTTGTCCAGAGAGACAACAAAACCAAAGTAAATGAACGCCGGTTGATCCGACGTAGGCAAAACCCTATACGTCGGTCAAACGCCCAAAACTGCGAACCAAAATAGTAACACCGGTTAAACCGACGTCGGGGAGATCAAAGCACCGGTGCAATCACACATAAACCCCAAAAACCCTAACCCGTGACAAAAGCACTCACCGGTTGATCCGATGCTCAGGAACGCCAGCGTCGGTTCAACCGGCGTTAAGGAAAAATCCTGCCCGAGCGGAGCAGAGTTTTTCCATCCCGCGATCTGAGAGAGATTTGACGTTTGAAAGCCCAAATCAAGTCGAAATCTAACCAAATTTCGCAGGCACGCTCACAAAGACCTTGTGAACCTACCCACCAAAGGAATCGACGATCCACTCCATGGATTGTGAGGAATCGACGAAGAACGAGGCAAGAACGGGGTTTTCAGAATTTTCCTAAAACTGAGTTCTTGAAGGCTCGCGATCTAGATGAATTCTAGCACTTGGTTAGGATGATTCTAGTCCCCAAGAAAAACCTTAAGAACCACAGCAACAAGTAGTAGAAACACCAGAACAAGGAAATCAAGAACTAGGATGATTCATGCATGTAGAGCTCAGATGAACATGAAACGAACCTTGATTTCAAAGCCCCGAGGGCACAAGGAGGGATGGGCCTCCTTTCCCACAAGATCTCCTTACAAGTTCTTCAAAAATCCATTGCAAGAATCCTAGAGATGGAAGGGGAGAAGAAGAACTTGAGAGAGAGAAGGCTGGGAGGAGGTGGCGCCTGGCTCTCTTCTTCTGTTATGTCCAGCGCCAGAGCAACCCAGGGAGGGGCGCCTTCCTTTTCACTAGCCAGGCCAGCTGCCCTCCCACTTTTCCTTTCTCTCCAAGCCATCCTCTAATGACTAGACTGCCCCTAAGTGCTGAAATTAAACTACAAGGCCCTTAGGGGCAAAACTGGAAAAGATACATTGAAGATCATCCGACGGCTGCGACGACTTGGAGTAGTTTGCTTCGACCCGACGCAATCTTCCCGATGTCGCCACGCGTCCTTCTGGAATCTTCGCGGGGGGCAGTTTTGGGAAAACTGCCGAAACCGAGTTCGGGTGCGGTTTTGGAGGAACCGCGAAACCTTCCCGCGCGATGTTTCCAGGCACACCCGCCAAGCCCGATGACGCCACGTGTTCGACCTCCCGCCGAAACCTCTTCGACTTGGCCGACGTTGACGCATCCTGCCGTTGGTTTTTCCCGAGGTACCAACAAACTCCACGCCGTCCCGCCTTGGCGCCAGGAGTGGATCGCCTCGCGGCCCAGCAGTGGCCCAAGCATCTGGGCCGCCCTTCTCCACCGCACGGTCGTCCGGTTGGGCCTCCAACGCCACTGCAAGGTCTCCCGCCTCCGCATGGTCGTCGAGCTCCCACCACCGCAACGCCGCCGCATGGTACATCAGCACGCGCCACGCTCTTGTCAAAACCGACTCGCTGCCACCGCGCCATCCGTATACCTGCACACCACAGACCAAGAAATCGACGCAATCTCCACAGAGTCGCGACTAAACGCCATTAGTCCACTCCACGTGTTGACAATCACTCATCACACTAAGGAGCCGGCCTCCACTGCCTCTCAATCTCCCCCTTGATGAGTGCATTGTCAACATCACACCCCCACACGGGCACTGGTGAACACAAAGGATAACCAAAAAGAAATAGAAAACAAGAGAGAACTATCTCAAGTGACCAAAAGCCAATGAAAGTAAGAAAAGATCACTTGAAGATAGCAAAGCCAAAAGAGTCAGCCCCTAAGACAAGGGCAACGGCTCGACGCACTGACTCCAAAACATGCTTGACCCCTCAAGAAAGAGGCAAGGCTCAACACAGCCAAGCATGTGCAAATCTGGTTCCTCCAGAAAGAGGCCAAGCTCAACGCAACCAGTAAAGAGCATGAGAAAGCTCAAAAACTCCCCCTGAAATGCAGCTCCCCCTCACTATGCAACTCTTCCCAGATGTGTGCACACTTAAATCTGAATCTCCCCCCCTTAGGACAAGGAACAAGAAATTTCACCCTAACCCCTAAGGTGAGACAAAAAAACAACATTCTCTCCCCCTTGTTGACAAGGCACACGTCAAGGAAACTCCCCCTGCCTAGATGCTCCCCCTGGAAATATGCCATTAAGTGCATGCGTGCCTAAAAGCTTCCAGGTACAGAACAAGAGCATTTGCAAGGGTCAAATCAGCACAGCATATGAGGGTGCATATACAAAGACAATGCATGAAGAAGCTCATAAGAATATATCTATACAGATCATGAGCAAGCATTTGTCATTTGTAAAAGAAAAGCATCACCATAAAGGACCTAGCATACTAGAAGGCAAGCAAGCATGCTAGAGCTAGCAAGAACATACAGGTGAGCTACCCAAACCATATCACAGCAACTGCCACTCAAGCAGCCTTGATACCAATTGAAAACTTTCAAATTTCGGTGCCAGGGGTTGAAAGCTTGCAGGCGCTTAACTTAACGAATGTGCCAAGCCTAGGTCAAGGACCATCAGAAGCTTAAGACACCACTCTCAGTCATCCACAGCCTTGTCCAAGTTCTCCAGAGGAGCAGTCTCGATACAAGAACAGTGGTGCAAGCAATCCCACCTAGATCTTTTCACTCAAAGCAACCCAAGATAAACCAAATTGTTGGACTTTTTGAAATTAGATACCAATTAAACTATTCCAACAGAAAAGAGGGCATCTTGTTGCATGTGAGAGTAAGGGACCTAGCCACTAAGCATGATCAAGATAGCATAAGCATACAAACCTACACATGCTAGTAGCAGATCCAGAGGGTGACCATGTTTTATGATTTTCAAAGAATAAAATAGCTAAGCTCAGAGCCAATATACAACATATTCAAAGGAGCTAGCTACTCATGGTCAAAGCATATATACAACTCATAGCATAGCACAAGGCACAAGCAAATGCAGATATCATACATGAGAAGCTTAGTGCAAGTGTAATGCATATGAGCAAATGCAATGCAAGATGGTATGTACACAAAATGCAAGAAAAAGCAAAAAGAAGGAAAAACAAAACCTAAACTACAAAAACAACTACCCAACTCAAAATGGGTAGCACACACCAAGCTCTCCCCGCAAGCGAGCATAGGTGGCTAGTTCTAGGGGCTTGGTCAAGATGTCGGCTACTTGATTTTCAGTGGACACATGGGTCAGCTCGACATCACCCTTCTCATAGTGATCTCTCAGAAAGTGGAACCTCACGTCTATATGCTTGGAGCGAGAGTGTAGGACGGGGTTCTTGGCTAAGCTTATGGCTGAAGTGCTGTCAATGAAAATGGGAACTCTGCCATAGGTTAGGCCATAATCACTGAGAGTGTGTCTCATCCAAAGGATCTGGGAGCAACAACTAGCAGCAGCTATGTATTCGGCTTCTGTGGTGGAAAGGGCTACACTAGTTTGCTTGCGGGCAGACCAAGACACAAGAGAAGTTCCAAGAAACTGGCAAGTGCCTGAAGTCGACTTGCGATCAATCTGACACCCACCATGATCAGCATCAGAGAAGCCAACCAACGCAAGAGAAGAGGAAGAAGAGTACCATAAGCCAAACTCAGGAGTGTATCGAAGGTACCTGAAAATCCTCTTCACAGCGTTCCTGTGAGAAGTGCGCGGAGAAGCCTGGAACCTCGCGCAGAGACAGACCGCGAACTGGATGTCGGGTCTGGTGGCCGTCAAGTACAGGAGCGAGCCGATCATGCTCCTATACTCCTTCTGGTCCACAGCAACACCTTCAGTGTCCTCATCCAGCGCCGTAGAAGTGCTCATGGGAGTCGGCATGGGACTGAGGTCCCCGAAGTCGAACTTCTTGAGCATGTTCTTGGTGTACTTGGCCTGGTGGACGAATGTGCCATCCCGGGTTTGCTTGATGTGCAACCCGAGGAAGAACTGAAGCTCACCCATCATAGACATCTCAAACTCCCTGCTCATGTCATCAGAAAAACTAGAAACAAGAGAGTGAGAGGAGCCACCAAAGATAATGTCATCCACGTAAATCTGAACCAACAGAAAATCAGCACCACGCCTGAGGAGCAACAAAGTCTTATCTACCGATCCCATGACAAACACCTGTTTAAGCAAAAAGGCTCTCAATCTCGCATACCAGGCTCTAGGGGCTTGCTTCAGACCATACAAAGCCTTCTGAAGCTTGAAGACTCGGTCTGGAAACTTGGGACTCTCAAAGCCAGGAGGTTGCTTCACATAGACCTCCTCCTCTATAAACCCGTTCAAAAAGGCACTCTTAACATCCATCTGATACAGCTTGAACCCCTTCGAAGCTGCAAAGGCTAAAAAGATCCTGATGGCCTCTAAACGAGCTACAGGTGCAAAGGTCTCCTCATAATCTATCCCCTCCTGCTGGCTGTAACCCTGAGCTACTAACCTAGCCTTGTTTCTCACAACCATCCCATCCTCACCCTGTTTGTTCTTGAAAACCCATTTGGTACCTATAGGGTGGCAATCTGGTGGAGGCTCTACAAGGACCCAGACTTGGTTTCGCTCAAAGTTTTCTAGCTCCTCATGCATGGCATTGACCCAGTTAGAATCAGATAAAGCATGTCCAATATCTTTGGGCTCAAAGGAGGCAACAAACGCTGAATGAGCAAAGCCAGCGATACTTGTTACCTTGGACCTCGTGGTTCGTTCGTTGAGGTCACCTAACATTTGTTGAGGTGGATGACGACGCTGAATGTGTCGTGGTGCTTCTCTTGACGAAATCGCCTCGCCACCGCCCTCAACATGGGTCCCGGAGGAAGAACCTTGAGCTGGACGTGGATCGGCCGTAGTCGAAGCTGTGGGGAGCGGGCCGCCATCGTCGTCAGAACTCGAATCTCCAGGAAGTGGGCCTGCAGCCGGTGCAGGGACACCACCATCATCCTCAAAGGCCTCAGGCTCATCCTCATCCTCAAAGATGTCCTGGCCAAACTCATCATCACCTGCACACTCCAAAGAAGCAGACAAAGAAGGAGTGGACTCGTCGAAGGTTACATTACAAGTTTCGACGATCCGATTAGTCTCAAGAATAAGAACACGATAGCCTCTGGATTGAAGAGCATAGCCAAGAAGAATGCCATCATAGCTCCTAGACTCAAACTTATCAAGATTTCCCTCCTTCAGAACAAAGCATCTGCAACCAAAAGCACGCAGGTGGGACACTCTGGGCTGTCGACCAAACCGCAACTCATACGAAGTCTTTTTCATGAATGAGCGAAGGAAGATGCGGTTGGCAACATAGCATGCGGTGTTGATCGCCTCGGCCCAAAAACGCCTAGGAGTCCTATGCTCATCGAGCATCGTCCTGGCCATTTCCACTAAGGTCCGATTTTTGCGTTCAACCACGCCATTCTGTGGAGGAACATAAGGAGAGGAGTATTGGTGATCAAGACCAAAGTCACGACAGAAGTCATCAAAACGAGCGTTCTTAAATTCAGTTCCATTATCACTGCGGATAGCCCTCATGGCATGTGGAAGCTCGTTCTGTAACCTCAAAGCAAGATCACGAAAGTGCTGAAAAGTCTCATCCTTAGTCTCCAAGAAGAAAACCCAAGAGTACCGAGAGAAGTCGTCAACGATCACAAGAATGTACCACTTCCCACCGACAGAGCGCACGCGAGCAGGACCAACGGTGTCCATGTGAAGAAGCTCGCCAGGGTGCGATGTCATCACCTGATTTACAGGTGGGTGCGGAAGGGAAACCATCTTCCCGTGACGACACGGGTGACACACAAGATCCTTGTCCATCTTCAGCTTGGGCAATCCTCGGATCAGACCAAGTGAGCTGAGCCTAACTAGTAGATCAAAGCTCAAGTGACCGAGTCTCCTATGCCACCTCCAGAGCTCAGAGGACTGACCAGTCACAAGACAGTGAGAAGTGCTCGAAGAAGATCCAGAAAAGTCAATGCGAAACACACGACCAAAAGGAACAATGCCGCAAACAAAATCACCTCTGGAATCAAGAACACGCGAGCAACCTCTCTTAAAGCTCACCTCAAACCCATCATCAAGAAGTTGCGAGACAGAAAGCAAATTAAAACCAAGTTTGTCAACCAAGGCAACCTCTCTCAAGGTGAAGTTATCAGAAATCCGAATAGCGCCAACTCCACGTACCTTTCCTCTGCTGTTATCCCCGAAGGTGATGTACTCTTTGTCCTTCATCGGGGTGAGGCTGGAGAACCATCTGTGACTTCCGGTCATGTGGCGCGAACAACCGGAGTCCATGAGCCATATGTCCTCCAGGCCTCGAGTGTCCTGCTCAGTAAGAAGAGAAAGAGCGGGCAAATGGCCCGACACTGGGGTTAGCACAGAAAGAAGCAAACCAGTGTCGTGCCATCTGCTCGAAAGCAGGGTAAGTATCCTCAAACGAAAACTGTGGCTAGCGACCACCACGCTGAGGAAAACGTGGTGCGCCTCCGCCACCAAAGCTTCGGCCACGCTGACCATCACCGAAAGCACGGTGTGGAACGGGGCCGGCGAAACCACCAACAGGAGCACGGTAACCACCACCGCCTCCCCCTCCTCCACCTACACGATGTGGCCTGGCATCCCGCCTCTGCCCACGTCGAGCTGGAGTGTGTCCACCTGTAGGCTGGTGAAACACTTCCGGAGCGCGCCTCTCAGACTGCCTGCGCTCAAACCTCAACCTCCGGAAGCAAAATTCTGCCAAGTGACCCTCCCTTTCGCACCACTCACACAGGTAAGGCTCTCTCTTGTGTGTAGGCTGTGGTGTAGAAGCTGGGGCTCTCTGAGGAACTCTGGGGGGCTGAGTCCTCACCTTGGGCTTAGGAATTGGCTTACCACTAGGAGGGAGTGTATCCAGTCGGTTCTTGAGATGGTTAGGTTTGGGAACCCACACTGGATTTTTAGGTGGAGCTTTAGGTGGCTCAGTGAGGATTCCGTCCTTAACTGGTGCTGGCTTAGGAACTGGTGAAGCTGTGGAAGAGAGTACATTCACACTCGGCTCAAGTATCTCACCAATCTTACCATAGGGTTGGACAAAGTCAGCAGGAGTAAAAGCAAAACCAACCCCAACACCATCTGGACGCTTAAACTGCTGAACCATCATGCCCAACTGAGGCTCGCGGGCGGACACCCAACTGAGAATCTCCCGAAGGTGGGAGTTCTCCTCCTCCATCCGGGTCTTGTCCTTCCGTGCCTCCTCAAGCTCAGAGATCAGGCTTGGGCACACAGTACAATCAGCAGAGCAAGAGCTAGGAACTGCGGATTTCTCCAACTTCCTCAAAGCAACATTCTTCTCCTTAAGCTCTTCTCTAAGTGCTGGGCACTCCTTGCAAGCACCCAAGAGGGTAGGCCGGGACTTGAGCTCATCCATGGCCTTCTTGCCCTCCTCGAGCTTGAGCAAGTTCTCATCATACTTGCTCCTGAGCTCGGACAGGTCAGACATCAAACCGATGCACTGACTGCACTCATCCTCCTCAACACACTCCTCCACAATAGGTGCAGACTGAGCAATTTCTAGAGCTAGCTTAGCTTCCTTCAGCTCCTGTCTCAAAGCTCTAAACTGCCTCTTTGCATCCTTAATGATCAGGTCTTGATTATCTAGAGCAGTGTAAAGATCCTCCAACTCCTCAGGAGTGGGGTGCTCAGGACGTACCTCAGAGCTTGACTCTAGCTGAGGTGCACGCTCTGCAGTAGTGGAAGGAGTTCCGTCGGCGTCGGAGTCGATGGCCATGGTGCAGAGACCGGCCGCCTTCCCAGCATGGAGGCAAAGGCCAGTGAAGCCCTCTGTGGCCTTCTTCTTGGAGCTCCGCTTCTTTTCGCCGCGGTGGTGTGAGTCGGAGTCACTGGAGCTGGATGAGGACGAAGACGTCGAACTCTGGCTGGTGGAGGAGTGATCCTCGCTCTGGGCGACGAACGCCTGCTTGTCCTTGTACTTGCCGACGTTCTTCTTCTTCCGCTCGTGGTGCCGCTTGGAGCGTCTGCCATTCTTCTTGTGGGAGTGCCCACTCTTGTGCTTGTGGCGGTGCTCGCGGTACTCCTCGTGCCTGGAGCGGCCGTCATCATCCCTGGAACTCTTCTTCTTGGGGCACTCGCCGGCGAAGTGGCCGGTCTTGCCGCAGTTGAAGCAGGTCTTCGCTCGTGCTTGTCTGTTGTTGAAGGCACGCTGGAACTTGTGGATGATCAATGCAAGCTCCTCGTTTCCCAGCACCTCCAGCTGCTCATCTGTCACAGACACAAGAGAAGACAAGCAAAAACCTCCAAGAGAAGGGTCAGAGTTAGCTCCAGAGGTGCCTACTAGGGCCATAGACTTGGAGGCGGAGGCATCAGCATGATTGCCTTCCATCTTAGCTCGAGAGAGCTTCTCCACTTCCGAAGCCTTGAGCTTACTGAACAGCTCATCCACAGTGAGGGTCTCATAGCTAGCAGACTCTATGATAGTCTGGACCTTCACCTCCCAGACCTTGCGATCAAGAGCATAGAGAAGCTTCATAGCCTTCTCATGATCGGAGTAGGCCTGGGTGCCCTGTGGCTGGTTCGCACGCACCTTGTTCACAATCGACTGAAAACGACTGAACATGGTGTCGATGCTCTCACCCGGCAACTGAGAAAAGTTCTCGTACTCCCGCTGGTGAGTCTCATACAGCCTCGACTTGACATGGTTGGTTCCTTCATGGAAATTGGCCAACCGTGTCCAGATCTCCCGGGCTGTGAGAAGGTCGCTGACACGATCGAACTCAGGACGAGAGAGACAGGCTATGAGAGCGTTGTACGCCTTGCTATTGACCTCATGTCTCCTAACCTGAAGCTCGGTCGTGCGGACCGCAAGGTTCACATAATCAGGGTCCACGCAAATCTCCCAGACCTCGGAACCTAGACTCAAAAGATAGGCACGCATGCGCACCTTCCAATAGTCGTAATCGGATCCATCGAAGATCGGGGGTTTGCCCGGTGAACCCATGGTCGCACAATGGTTTCGAACCGAAGAAGGCTATAGAGAAACCATCCCGGCTCTGATACCAATTGTAGGACCGAGAAATGCGACCAGAGGGGGGGTGAATGGGAGCCTTCGAAAATTATCGCGATCAAAAACTTCGGCTCACAATTCAAGAGTGCACCCCAACCCCAGAGTTCTAGGCGATGTGCAGAGTAGCTACAAGGGAGCTACACTAACACAAAACAAGCCTAGGAACCAAAGCGATCAAGCGCGGAAGCAATTGCACGAAAGCAGTGCAAGAACCAAGCAAGGTATATATCATCGGTTGATCCGACGCACACGTTTGAACGACGTCGGTTAAACCGGTGATACAGAGCCTGCAGCAAACAACCAGTGAGCACCGGTTGAACCGACGCTGGGTTTTGAACCTCGTCGGTTAAACCGGTGATCGAACATCGGTTAAACCGACAAAATCGCAAACTCACGTCGGTGCAGTTGTCCAGAGGATCAACAAAATGCACCAAACCAAGCAATGAACACCGGTTAAACCGATGCTCAAAAACCTCGAGCGTCGGAGCAGTTGTCCAGAGAGGCAACAAAACCAAAGTAAATGAACGCCGGTTGATCCGACGTAGGCAAAACCCTATACGTCGGTCAAACGCCCAAAACTGCGAACCAAAATAGTAACACCGGTTAAACCAACGTCGGGGAGATCAAAGCACCGGTGCAATCACACATAAACCCCAAAAACCCTAACCCGTGACAAAAGCACTCACCGGTTGATCCGACGCTCAGGAACGCCAGCGTCGGTTCAACCGGCGTTAAGGAAAAATCCTGCCCGAGCGGAGCAGAGTTTTTCCAGCCCGCGATCTGAGAGAGATTTGACGTTTGAAAGCCCAAATCAAGTCAAAATCTAACTAAATTTCGCAGGCACGCTCACAAAGACCTTGTGAACCTACCCACCAAAGGAATCGACGATCCACTCCATGGATTGTGAGGAATCGACGAAGAACGAGGCAAGAACGGGGTTTTCAGAATTTTCCTAAAACTGAGTTCTTGAAGGCTCGCGATCTAGATGAATTCTAGCACTTGGTTAGGATGATTCTAGTCCCCAAGAAAAACCTTAAGAACCACAGCAACAAGTAGTAGAAACACCAGAACAAGGAAATCAAGAACTAGGATGATTCATGCATGTAGAGCTCAGATGAACATGAAACGAACCTTGATTTCAAAGCCCCGAGGGCACAAGGAGGGATGGGCCTCCTTTCCCACAAGATCTCCTTACAAGTTCTTCAAAAATCCATTGCAAGAATCCTAGAGATGGAAGGGGAGAAGAAGAACTTGAGAGAGAGAAGGCTGGGAGGAGGTGGCGCCTGGCTCTCTTCTTCTGTTATGTCCAGCGCCAGAGCAACCCAGGGAGGGGCGCCTTCCTTTTCACTAGCCAGGCCAGCTGCCCTCCCACTTTTCCTTTCTCTCCAAGCCATCCTCTAATGACTAGACTACCCCTAAGTGCTGAAATTAAACTACAAGGCCCTTAGGGGCAAAACTGGAAAAGATACATTGAAGATCATCCGACGGCTGCGACGACTTGGAGTAGTTTGCTTCGACCCGACGCAATCTTCCCGATGTCGCCACGCGTCCTTCTGGAATCTTCGCGGGGGCAGTTTTGGGAAAACTGCCGAAACCGAGTTCGGGTGCGGTTTTGGAGGAACCGCGAAACCTTCCCGCGCGATGTTTCCAGGCACACCCGCCAAGCCCGATGACGCCACGTGTTCGACCTCCCGCCGAAACCTCTTCGACTTGGCCGACGTCGACGCATCCTGCCGTTGGTTTTTCCCGAGGTACCAACAAACTCCACGCCGTCCCGCCTTGGCGCCAGGAGTGGATCGCCTCGCGGCCCAGCAGTGGCCCAAGCATCTGGGCCGCCCTTCTCCACCGCACGGTCGTCCGGTTGGGCCTCCAACGCCACTGCAAGGTCTCCCGCCTCCGCATGGTCGTCGAGCTCCCACCACCGCAACGCCGCCGCATGGTACATCAGCACGCGCCACGCTCTTGTCAAAACCGACTCGCTGCCACCGCGCCATCCGTATACCTGCACACCACAGACCAAGAAATCGACGCAATCTCCACAGAGTCGCGACTAAACGCCATTAGTCCACTCCACGTGTTGACAATCACTCATCACACTAAGGAGCCGGCCTCCACTGCCTCTCATGACAAAAATCCTTCAGCAGTTGCAATCTCAAAGAGTCGCTGCAAAGGATCCATGACGATGATGAATAACAGTGGGGACAGCGGGTCGCCCTGCCTGAGCCCCGTGTAATGCCTGAACCAGTTACCTCTGGAGCCATTGAGGAGTACAGATGTAGTGCTAGTCGATAGCAGGGTGGAAACCCAGGCTCGCCATTTTGGTTGGAAACCAAGATGCTCTAAAACTTCCATTAGGAAATCCCACCTTACACTGTCAAAAGCCTTTGCAATATCAAGCTTTAGGAACAAACCAGGCCGCTTACGCCGGTGCAGGTCTTTGATCAAGTTCTGTGTATATAAGAAATTATCCTAGATACTCCTCCTTTTTATAAACGCACTTTGTGCCCTTGAAATCAACTCATCAAGCACCAAAGATAATCTAGCCGCAAGAATCTTGGAGAATAATTTGGCAATGGAATGTGTCAGACTTATAGGCCGAAAGTCCCCAAGGCTGCAGGCATTTTCTTTTTTTTGGCAGCAGGACCATATGAGCTTTGTTAAGGTGGTGAAACTGCTGATCATGTTGCTGATAGAAGTAATTCAACGCTGCCATAATATCTCCTTTAATCACAGACCAGCTTTTTTTGAAAAAAATGCCAATGAAACCGTCTGGGCCTAGTGCTTTGTCCGCTGCTAGATCATCGATTACTGCCTTTACTTCATCCTCTGAGAACATATCTTCCAAGTGTGCTAGATCATGTCGTTGTAGGCCCAGCGCTTACCAATTCAGAGATGTGTTTCTTCCTGCCGGGCTACCGAAATGGAAGCTGTAATGACTGAATTAACTCAGCCTTGGCTACATGAGAGAAATGGGTCACCGTTCCGGACATAAGAGACTGAATGAAATTATTGCGCCGACGGCCATTGGCTTGCAAATAAAACAGCTTTGAGCTAGCCTCAGCGGCCCTGATTGAATTCAGTCTGGCAGCTTGCTTGACCCTCAATTTTTCAACCGCAGTCATGCCTAGGAACCGAATCTTCAGATCACGTTTAAGACAGATCTCCTGCACAGTCAACTGCCTGTATTCCAGTACTACATCCAGAATCCCAATTAGAATATTAGCTGCGCATAGGAGCAGCTTGTTGTTTCCAATCAAAGATCTTGCCCACTTCCTAAGAGCCTTGTTGGTTCTCTCTAACTTGGTATGCAGCCTCAGATATGGATTTGTAATCCTGAGCTCCCTTTGCCAAGCCTCAACAACCACCTCATTATATCCTTCCAATCTAGGCCAGAACATTTCAAACCTGAAACCTCGATGTTTTTTTACACATTCATGTCCAGCAATGAGAAGAGGGCAGTGATCTGACACTCTAGATGAAAGGGCTTGCAAATACATATTCGGTTTCATTAGATCCCAATTTACTGTGCAGAAGGCTCTATCAATTCTTGTATGTGTTCTATCATTTGACCATGTGAATTTCCTTCCTCTTAGATTGAGTTCCTTTAGCTGTAGGTCCTGGATGAGATCTCTGAAAGCCACCATCAGTCTCCTATTCAGATTTAAATTGCTCTTATCTCTTGCATGCAGTATCATGTTGAAATCCCCAATCAGCAACCATTTGTCAAGCACGTCATGGCTAATCCACCGGAGTTCCCCCAAAAACAGTAGCTTGTCATGATCTTCTTGTGGCCCATAAACAACAGTCAAACTCCACTGCTCCCCACCACTGATAGCCTCCACTTTTGCAGTAACTGTGTATACCCCAACCTCTGATTCAGTGACTTTGTAGTGGTCTTCATCAACAGCCAAAAGAATCCCTCCTCGAGTACCGAGTGCAGGCAAGGTCACCCAATTGTTGACAAATCTCTGCCCCAAGGTTTCAACTACCACAGCTGCATCAACAAAATCCAGCTTGGTTTCTTGCAAAGCGACTATTGTTGCCCTTGTCTCCGACACTAGGTCACGCACAACCCTCCTCCTGGCCGGATTATTTAACCCCCGGACGTTCCAATTGAGAATATTACAAACATGTTCTAACATGATAAGAACAAAACACCACCAACCCAGCACACCCTCCATTGACAGACACAAACAAATCAGCAGACATCCTGCAGACACACACCATCCAGGCAACACACACCACCATTAAAACACCTTCTCCAAAACAACTCCTACACACAAACATGGCACGTCCACCACCTGAATAGACCCTACTGAGTGGAACTAAACACATGGAAACAAACACAACACAGTCAGGTGTGGACACTGCCTCCTGCCCATTAAGCTTCAGCATCAATGAGGAGAGGGCCCAGCGAGTCACCCCCCCATCAGGCAAACCAAATGCCTCTCTCATTCCACCAACCACCTGGCCCTCCATTGGATCAACAAACTGAGTATGGAATTGTTGAAGTTCAGTAACAGTGGGGGCCTTGACTGATTCCAGGATGCCGCTCTTCTTCATCAGCAAAGCAATGGCCTGTTCTTCCACAGAAAGATTGGACGGAGGCTTATTCGCCAGGCGCATACTGCGCCTCCCACCCTTCCTCTCACTCTCAGATCTTGTTTCATCCGGAAGTGTTGAATGTACCGCCTTACGAGCACTTGCCGCCTTGGGCCTCACTGTCGGGGTCAGCAGAACCGGTTTCTTAACTGGGACAGAAAAACGCGCTACCAAAATAGAGTTGCCATCACCCGCTTGTTGCCCAAACTCAGAAACATCAGCAGTCCCCCCCCAGACACATCCGCCTTGCCCAACCCATAGCAAGATTAATAATACAATCAGCTGCTGGCTATAAAGACTCTTGCAGCCTACCTCTCAACCCACTTGTATAGTAGTTAGTCCGTCATTATTAATGTGAGGCTTACTTGTCTTTCTCACAAGTAGGTTATTGTGTAAACTGGCTGCAAATTTGCAGCCCACCTCTCTTCTCTCCTCTGTACCTCAATAGTTAACCTACTTGCAGCATGCTATAATGAGCAGTCGCACCCTCTCCAAAGCCGGCCCATCAGAGGCAGATTCAGAGAGAATCTCCTTGGCCGGCCCATCCGGCGCCATCTCCTACCCCTCTGTGTTTTTGCTACACCACGTCTCCTTTTGTTTTCCCGATCAGATCTCCCTCCCTATCGTCGTCCTCGCGGAACGAGGACTAGTGCCGGCGCCATGGCGGAGCCCTGCCCGCAGAGCCTGCGCAGGCACCCCCGCCCCTTGCGCCGCGCTCCTGGCCGCCGCCGGCCTTGGCCCCAAGCGGAGTGAGGCCCTGGCGAGGCAGGCGCTCGCCCCTGGCCGAGGCCGCCCATGGCTGCCGCCGGCCTTGCCTCCTAGCCGAGGGAGTTCCTGGACGAGGCAGCGCTTCCTCTGGCTGAGGCCGCCGCCAGCCTTGCGAGCCAGGCCCTGTCCGAGGCGGCGCTGGCCCTGGACGAGGCCACCGGCGGCCAGGCCATGCCCGGCTCAGGCGGAGCCCACTCAACTAGGGGCCGCGGCGGCCAGCCTGGCTGCTTGCCAGGGGCGGCGGCTGCTAGTCAACCAGCTTGCCCAGGCAGGGCCAGCGGCAGCGTCCTGTCTGCCTGCCTTGGCGATGGCGGCGGCGGCCAGCCTGCCTGCCCGTGATTGCTCCGTCATGTTCTAAATCCATGGGCATAAGGGACATTTCACATTCTAAATACATGAAAAAGAAAAGAGCTAAAATACTCTCAATGTCAGTATAATCAAGTGACTGATGTTTGGAGCTCTATTTTTAAAATGATGATATATGGAATGGCAAATATGCGAAACGCGTTTTTTGAATCCTATTTTTGCAATTGTTTCTGTTTGGGAAAACTTCTCCAATGGAACTTTTGGCAAGATGGAGGCGCGGTAGTCCATTCAGAGGGGAGGGGTGGCGGCGTGGCAAGCCGTGCGGAGGTGAGGGGCGACGGCGCATCTATCCACGCGGAGGGGAGGAGCTGCCAGACGGAGGTGACCGGCGGACTGAGCTGCTGGCATGCGGAGGCAGCAACAGATGGAGGGGGACGTCGGGGTGGGGGCGACCTCAGGGCGGCGGAGACGAATCCCCTGCGCAGAGGACAATGATGGGCGGAGCTCAGCGGAGACGGCGGGCAGGTGGAGCTCGAGCGGAGGCGTCTAGCGAGTGGAAGAGGACCGGCGGGCGTAGTTGCTGGCGGGCGGAGGCGGCGGGCGTAGTTGCTGGCGGGCGGAGGCGGCGGGCGGGTGGAGCTCGAGCGGAGGTGTCTCGCGAGCGGAAGAGGACCGGCGGGCGTAGCTTCTGGCGGACGGAGGAGGATTGAACGGTGCGGCATGGTCGGAAGCCGACGACGGAGCGGCATGGCTTGAAGCCGGGGACGGAGCGGCGGCAGCGCGATGGCCTCGCGACTGAATGGGAGGGCGAGTGATTTGTGGGCGGGCGGACGGGGATGACCCCGGCCGCGATCGGACGACGTTGATTAGCCCGAGGCGGACGACGAAGCGGCAAACGATCTGTCGAGGGGACATAGAAGAAACAAAACGTCACTTTAGTTCCTTTTTAGTAATAGAGATAGGCAGTGTTTAGATGTTTTGTAAAAAATTTTTGCAATCGAATCTTACTAATTTGAAGTATTAAATGAAGTCTATTTACAAAACTTTTTGCACAGATAAGTTATAAATCGCGAGACGAATCTAATGATGCTAATTAATCCATGATTAATTCATAATTAGCGGATGGTTACTGTAGCATCACTGTTGCAAATCATGGATTAAGTAGGCTCGTTAGATTTGTCTCGCGATTTACAGCTCATCCATGCAAAAAGTTTATAAATAGACTTTATTTAGTACTCCATACATGTGTCGAAATATTTGATGTGATGTTTTTTTGTGTTTACGGGATTTACGGATTGTGATCTAAACAGGGCCATAGAAAAGAGATGTATCATTGGTTGTGGATGCGCTGAGCTGCTCATGCCAAACCGTCCATTCTTTTTTTTAAATTCAAACCTTCCATTCATAGTGATATGCTGGAACGTTTTCTTTTTGAGCGTTTACATTTAATTTTAACGTCTGAATACCGACCTGAGCCTGACACGTCACAAGTGTTCTTTAAAAAAACAAGTCACAAGTGCGGACGAGGTTGGAGGAAGAGCCTGTTCGGCTGATAGAATGAATAGTGCTCGGTTAGTAGATTAAATAGTATTGTGTGAGAGAAAATAAATCGTAATAAATCAAATCAAGCCAAGCTTAGACCAACCCAACAGGCTCGAAAACTGGTTCCAATTACCTCCCACGTTGCAACGGTGCCCACCAGCGCCAATCGCGGAGCCATGAACACGTCTCGATGTCACGATGCCGACTAACAAAACCCTGCTACTAATTCATTGGAGACCAAATGATCCATCGTCTTTCAGAAGGATCAGGATGCGACTAGTCGCGCGGACGTATAACCAGGTTCACCTAATCGGTGGGAACCTGTCCGGTTTGGGCCGGTACCAAACCGGCCCAAATTCAAAATTTAAATTTGAATTTAAAAAATGAAAAATTTCTAAAAATATTTCAAGGTGCGACGAATCTAATGGTGTCAAATTTTCTCAAAAATTCGTTCGTTTAACATACTTTTCGGACATTTAAAAAATAAAACAAAAAAGAAAAGGAAAAAAAATAAGACGGCCCATTAAGGCCCACTTGGTAAACCGGTAAAACCGGCCGGTATACCGGTTACACATGCGATTTTAAATTTGGATTTGAATTCAAACCGGTCAAACCGGCCGGTAGACCGGTCAAACCGATCGGTAAACCGGTCTAACCGGTCGGTATACCGGTACGAACCGGTTGAACTGGGTTTTTTGAATTCAAATTTGAATTTAACCGGTTTCTACCGGTAACCGGTCCGGTAAACCAGAACCGGTGGGCTCCGGTTTGGTGTGTCCGGTTGGGAAAAAAAACCTGCGTATAACGCGACCCCTTGTTCTTTCCGCTTTGCTTCATATCCATGTACAACTGGTTTGCATAGGTTATTTTTAGCATGAACTTTCTTCATAAAAAATATTTTATCTCCACCGTATTATCTCCGTTTTGAATACCGATTGTATCGTTGTGTTCTACATAACGAGACGAACAAAATTAGATCTCATTTGCATATATTTTGAAGAGATTTTGCGATGGTAGTAAGTTGCTGTTTGTTATTTACATAAGGTACCATAAAACGAAAGCTTTTATACACATAAGTTGCTACACATATAAGATAAAAGTTGCCAGAAAAATAAGTCTGTTTCCATACTCATAAGTCATATAAAATATATTTTTGAAATAAAATTTTTCACATATGTATAACAAAAAATTGCCATAAAACAGAATCTATTATACATATGAGTTGTCACATATGTAAAATATAAGTTGAAACACATATAAGATGAATGTTTTCACAAAAAAAATATTTATAAGTTGTCCTAGAAACAAACTTACCACAAAATAATAATTTTTTATAAACATAAGTTGTCACAAAAATAGAATATGTTATACGCATAAATTGTCACAAGCACAAGATGTCACACACGTAAGTAGTAAAGAATGACTAAGTTGTCATACACATAAGTTTATATACAAGTTGCACACATATAAAATAGAATCTGTTATACACATAAGTTGCTACACATATAAGATATTAGTTACTACAACAAAATCTATCATACACTCATAAACATAAATTGAAACAAAACAAAAAATTCTATGCGCATAAGTTGTCGCCACAGGAAACCAATATACACATAAGTTGCTACGAGAAAGAGATGATGTAATCACATAAGTTGGTAGTAATGCAAATATCGTCAAAATATATGCAAGTGTGGTCTAGTTTTGTTCATCTCGCCATGTAGAACACAATGGTGTAATCGATTCTCAAAATGGAGATAATATGAAGGAGATAGAACATTTATTGGACAAGCAATATTTAAAAAAAAGAAGCATGCAAGGGAGGGAGGAAGGTATGGCACGCGTGGGCTGCATGCACATCAGCCCGTGGCCAATTAATTTGCTGGGCCAGCCCGACATCGCGCGGGTCGCGCAATAAGTAGTCAGCGCGACTGATCGTTCGTTAGATTTTTCCTTTTTCAGAATGCCCATGTAGAATCGATCAACTCGTGTATGTGAAGCCACCGCACTACTCCAGAACCACCTATCACCGCCGGTTCGAAATAGCCATCACCGCCGGTTCTCGGGAGGGTTGGATTTAAGTCGATGGTGATGAGGAGGGCCCTCACCGTCGGTTCCTGACCCGGCGGTGATGGTCCAATACATCACTGTCGGTTTCTAAAACTGGCAGTGTTGCCCCATCACAAAAAAAGAAAAAGAAAACAGTGCCGTGTCTATCCTTGCCGCCGCTTCACGCCGCGCGTGGCCAGCAACGACTCCTCGCTGTGCTGCGCCGCGCGGACACCCTACTCTGCGCTGCGCTGTGCTGCCCCGTTCCGCGCCGCGCGGCAGGCCCCTGCTGCGTCGTGCCGCATGGCGCCTCACTCCTTACTGCTGCTCCGTGCGGCGTCGCCCTGCTCCGTGCCATGCCGCGTGCGGCCTGCCGCTGCTGCGCCGCTCCCGGTTGCCGTTGCGCTGTTCTATGCAGCACCCTCGCCGCTCCTTGTTGTCGCTCCCCAAGGCACCGCTCCACTCCTCGCCGGCGCTCGCCGCTCCACGCGACCGACGCTGCTCCCCACTGCCGCACAGCACAGCGCCACTCCTCGCGAGCGGGCGAGGAGGGGGGCCGTGGAGGAAGGAAGAGGTGCGGAGGGGAGTGAGGAACGGGAGATCTGTGAGAGGAGTTGGAAGAGACGCGAGAGAGACAACGGAATCCTGGGAGAGAGACTGGAGGAGTTTGGAGAGACGATAAATGAGTGGACGAGAGAGATGGAGAGAACTGAACAAGGAAGATAAAAGAAAAAGAAAATTCATATCACCACCGGTTCATGTTACGACCCAACGGTGATGCCTCAAAACCTATCACCGCCGGTTCGTAAGACTATCACCGCCAATTTATTTCAAACCGGCGGTGATGAACTGTTTGCAATGATCATACGTCCCTGGCGACCGGTAGCCAGCGTACCTGCACGCAGCAAACACACGCATTGGATTGGATTGGACGCGTTCTTCCGAGGGTTGCCGCACCGGGTCAAGCCACGGTGGTAGATTACGCCAATGCGGAAGGGACCTGAAAACATGTTATGGGAAACAGACCGTGCGCGGAGCCATCCGATTTGTTTACAGGAAATGGCTCGATTTCTTACCAAGTCCGCGTTCACGGAAGCGTGTTCGCTGGAATCGTCGTGCTCCGCCGCTCCGCGCTCTCTGCTGCTGCATCATCATGGACCGTGCCGATTCACCAACGCCCAGCCGGCCAGCCCCTACTTTTTCTTCTTCTTCACAAACTTCACACGTCGCAAGCGCCGCAGCCCACGGGCCCGGTCCCCAAGCCTGCCATACAGAACGCCTCCCCGGCACATGCGCGGGCCCCACGCAACACATGAGCCGGAAGCCACCATCCGCCGCCGTCCCCGACCGTACACGCCAGAATCGGACGGCCGGCCGCGCATCCTGCCCCCACCGCGGCGGAGCCGCTGCTCGGACCGGCCGGCGGCCGAACCCTACCGTTTCCACCAGCCCACCGCCTCTCCGCGTCCGCTGCGTCTCTACCAGCTGGGCCCGGGCCCATGCCCTCCGACCAATCAACGTCAACCCACGCTCCTTCCCTCACCTGGACAGGACCCCGCTCTCCCCCGACGCCTCGTTCTCCTCTCCGGCCGGCGTCGCTTTCCACGCCCTTTTGTTCAAACGCCGATCGTTTTCTGGGGAAGTAATCGGGGCTGTGTTTAGTTAAAAAAAACTCCGCCTCAATTCCAAACTTTCCATCGCATGGAAACATTAAATATAACAAATGACGTATGCATGGAGTATTAAATATAGATAAATAAAAAAACTAATTGTATAGTTTTGATGTACATAACGAGACGAATTTTTTGAGCTTAGTTAGGTCATGATAGGACAATAATTACCACAAACAAACGAAAAATATTACAGTATACTACAGTGTTCGTGACTTTTAGCATCCCTTTTCCCTCCGTCAAAACACAGCCTGGATAAAAACAGCAGGGAGACGGAGGAAGCAGCTGCCAAGCTACGCCCTACGCACGCCGCTCCCCCAGTTCAAACCCTCCCCCCTTCGTCTCCCCGTCGCCCCCAGCTGTGCACGCGCTTTCCGATCGCTTCATCTACCCCGCCACCCCGCTCCCGCCCAGCCCCAGCCTCCAATCGCCAGCCCACCGCGCGCGCGCTCTCCCGATCCAGCGATGGCTGCCTCCGCAGCTCCCCAGGTCGTGGTCCTCGGGCTCCTCCTGCTCGCGGGGCTCGCGGCGGCGCAGAGGGGGACGACGCCCGCGGCCGCCGCCCCCGCGCCCGACCCCGGCTGCAACGGCATCCAGCTCACCTACAGCTTTCAGGGCCGCACCAAGATCCGCCCCTTCGTCAGCGACATTAACAAGCAGCCCTACGCGTTCCGCGCCAACGCCACCGTGCTCAACTCCGGCACCCGCCCGCTCAAGTCGTGGGCGATACTCGTCGAGTTCGCCCACGGCGAGATCCTCGTCGGCGTCGACGGCGCCGTGCTCACGGGCGGCGGCGAGCTGCCCTACAACACCACGGAGGACGCCGGCAACGCCACCTCCTTCTCGGGGTACCCGCAGACGGACCTCCTCACGCCTATCGCCACCGCCGGCGACCTCTCGCAGATCCAGGCCTCCGTCGGCATCGTCGGCACGCTCTTCGCCGGGCCCGACCCGTTCGATCCGTTCCCCACCAAGCTGTCGCTGGACAACCCGGATTACGCGTGCCCGGCGGCGAGAAACGCCACCCCGGCAACCCTGTCCACGTGCTGCGTCCTCACGCCGGAGGCCGAGGCCAACGCCACGGTCATCGACGCCAACGCCACCGACCCGACCAAGAACTTCCTCCCGCGCGGCACCGGCGACCTCGTCATCACCTACGACGTGCTCCAGGCGTACCCCTCCAGCTACCTCGCGCTCGTCACGCTCGAGAACAACGCCAAGCTTGGCCGCCTCGACAACTGGCGGCTGTCGTGGGAGTGGCGGCGTGGCGAGTTCATCTACTCCATGAAGGGCGCTCACACGTCGGAGGTGGACACTTCCGGCTGCATCTATGGGGCGCAGGGGCAGTACTACCAGAGCCTTGATTTCTCTCAGGTGCTCAATTGCGACCGCAAGCCGGTGATCCTTGACCTGCCGCTGTCCCGGTACAATGACACCCAGATTGGGAAGATTGACAACTGCTGCAGGAATGGCACAATTCTGCCCAAGTCCATGGACGAGAAGCAGTCCAAATCGGCGTTCCAAATGCAGGTGTTCAAGATGCCACCGGACCTGAACCGGACCAAGCTGTTCCCCCCTGCCAATTTCAAGATCGCCGGTGCTTCATCGCTGAACCCGGACTATACCTGCGGCCAGCCAGTGCCTGTCAGCCCAACGGCAATCCCAGACCCAAGCGGGCTTGACTCGACGACACTGGCTGTGGCGACATGGCAGGTGGTGTGCAACATTACCAGAACTAAGGAGGCCAAGCCCAAGTGTTGTGTGACCTTCTCGGCATACTACAATGACTCGGTGATCCCCTGCAACACTTGTGCATGTGGGTGCCCTGCAAATAGGCGAGGGCCGACATGCAGCACGACAGCGCAATCCATGCTCCTGCCACCGGAAGCGCTGCTTGTGCCGTTCGACAACCGCACACAGAAGGCCATGGTGTGGGCTGAGCTGAAGCACCACAATGTGCCCCGCCCAATGCCATGTGGTGACTTCTGCGGCGTGAGCATCAACTGGCACGTCTCGACAGACTACACCAAGGGCTGGAGTGCTCGGGTGACATTGTTCAACTGGGAGGATGTCGACATGGCCAATTGGTTTGCTGCCATTGTCATGGACAAGGCGTATGATGGCTTTGAGAAGGCGTACTCGTTCAATGCCACCGCGGTGGGCAAGAACACCATCTTCGTGCAGGGTCTGGAGGGGCTCAATTACCTGGGGAAGCAGACCAACATGAGTGGAACGGACTACCTTGTACCCGGGAAGCAACAGTCAGTACTCTCGTTCACAAAGAAGCTGACCCCTGGGATCGACGTGGTGGCTGGGGATGGGTTCCCAACAAAGGTCTTCTTCAATGGTGACGAATGTGCCATGCCGCAAAGGATTCCTATGAGCAGCGGATTCAGGACCCGTCTCAGCAGTGCCTTTGCTTTGGTGTTGGTCCTTGCTGCTTCAGCTTTCCTGTTGCTTCAGCAATGATCCTCGGGCCTCTGATTCTTTTATTCTTTCAGGTGGTTCGATCTATGCCATTTGTAAGAAAGCCTTTTTGTTTCTGTTGATTTCTTAGTAGACCTTATTTAGCTGCTGTTTGTTAGTCAAATGGAGCGGCACTCGTGCAAACAGTATGAATACTTGGGTAGTGAGGAAAAAAGAGGCGAGGACAGGCATTTGTTGCGCGTTTGCAACATTAGTTCCTCCCTCTGATGACATTTACATGTTTACACCAGATGAACGATCTGTATATCTCTAATCCAGTTGTGTCTCGTGTTTGGTCTGTCAGTTGTCACACGGAATTTACCATTTCTCACTTCGACTGTTATAGAACCGTATTAGCTGCTAATCTGATGGTGCTTTGATATGACTCTACCAGGATTTCTCATCCGAGTCTATCTTCTATTTATAGTCCTAGTCCTAGCATGGCGTAGTTAACTCTTGGCAGAGGGTACAAGTGTACAATTTGTTACTGTTGCATGTCCTGTGAAGAAACATTGGATGCTTCTCAGACGAGAGATAATACCAAATCAATATGAATGGTTCGTGCTTCTTCCATTCAAAATTCGAAACATCTTTGGCGGACGCTTGTTCGTTAAACGGGGACCACTCCAGTGCCACCGCCAGGCTGCATTTCAAACTGTCCCCAGCTTGCCCATTGGCAACGTTCGTTTGTCGCTGTCAGGAAGGAACAAGCTGAAGCACCAATGAAACCCTCTGCTTTCTTGAAAGTTGAAGGCAACTTGCTGTGATCGTTGCCTCCAGCTCTCCTTTTGCGGGCTCAGTCGGATCCGCAAGAACATCCGTTTGCGCACTGGCTTTTGCCAGTCATCTCCTGACATCAGGTCTCATACCCAGTTTATATTTGCTTTCGATCATCTCCTCGGTGGCTCCGATTTGGTCAAGCAGGCGCAGCGTGTGTCATCTGTACACGTAACGTAACGCATGGCCGGCCGTCCACTTCGTGCCGGAGCCAACATAACTGGCACGCACCACCCTGCATTTTCTTATGGGAAAATTGGTCTGGTACCATCTAAAGATGCCTACATTCGAAAAATACCATTAAAGTTTTGTTGGTCCGTAAAATAGCATTGAAAAATTGATCCGTCAACTAGAAATAGCATTCCGTGACGTCCCCGTGAAAATGGATCAACGCCGTTCGTCTACTCCCTCTTGTTTTCCTCTCTCTCAAGTTGAACGGCGCCACTCCTCTTCCCTCCGCCACGCCGCTGCTTCTTGCTTCCGCCCCTTCAGCCCCGGCCATGCCTCCCACCGCAGGAGCCAGTTTTCGTGCTGCGTCGCAGGCCGGCGGCTCGGCACCCCTGCAAGCCTGCAACCCAATCCAGGGCTCTCGCCCCCTCGCTGTGCTCATCCACAGCTAAAGCAGACTTTGGGGCTCGATCTCTGCCTCTCTGGTGCCCCTTTGTGTGCTGTTTGCTTGCTCTGTTCAGAGATGCCGGATCTGAGCAGGTGCAGGGCGGCGGCAGCTCGCAGGGGACGGTGGACGGCCGAGTCGAGCTGGCACCGGCAGTAGTGCAGGAAGTGGCGGCAACGCGGCTCAGATGCTCAGGGCCGGCGCGGCTGGAGGGGCAAGGGTGGCCGGTGGCCGGTGGCGTAGCGCCAAGGGCGAACCCGACGCGGCTGCGGCGTTGGCTAGCTGGCATGCGGAGCGCGGCGGCGGCACTCAGGTGGCAGCGCTGCACAAGGACGGCGGCGTGGCCTCAGCAGCGCCCCTACGCCGAGCCCAAGCCGGCGAGCGCGGCCACCAACAGTTGGCCAGGGAGAACGAGCAGAAGGGGATGAGGCGGGGACCGGAGCACTTGGTGGCGACGGAGCTCCAGGACGCGGTGCAGCCAGGCGCGGGGCTGCGCAGAGGCGGGGCGCAGCCTGGTACGGGCAGTGCAGCATGAACTCCTGTGCGGACGGCAGGCACCGGCGAGTGCGGCGGTGCGGCCCCAGCATGTCGTCGGCATCGGAGCTCGGACTCCTATGCACGCGGTGGCCAGGAGGAGCTCGGCCTCGGTGTTCTTGGCCCGGAGCTTCAACTCCTGTGTGTGCGGTGGTGCATAGGCCGTGAGCTAGACGGACGGCTTCCGCTAGACGGACATCCATGACGGGATGTTCAGGTGACCCCTTACACTTTCGATGGTATTTTACGGGGCTGGCGTTTTTTAGTGGTATTTTCCAAAAGTCGTCTTCTTTCGGTGCTACGAGACCAATTTTCCCTTTTCTTATGGGAACTGCTCATGCGAGGTCATGGAAGCCAACAAACACCGTGTTATGGACAGACAGGCATCGTTTCTCGTTAGTCCCTGGGAGGCTACTAGACGACTGCAATTTTTTTTAAGCAGAGAGAAAAGATCTGTTGGTGACAATGAAAGCTGAAGTGTTCAAACCTGAAGAATCATATAGCGCGAGAGCGTGTCCCCACGGCACGGCGTTTGTATTGGTACCCATCAGGTTGTATATAAAATAGTACTAAAAATGCAGATCTTTTTGGGAACTGAAAACCTTCCAGAAATCATAGGTGGCTTCCATTTCCAGCCCCAATTTCAATATCAGGATATTCCCCCCTGCAAATTAGTCTTGGATTCAGGACTAAAATGGTAACACAGTAGTAGTAGTAGTAGTATGAAAAAAAGCAAGGTAATGAAAAAATAAATGCAAAACGTGCCTTGGTTCACGAAGGGCACGATCAACCCTGCGATATCATTGCTGCGAGCGTAGCATCATTCAGTTGACTTTCTTGAGGACCTACTTTTCCAGAGCACGCAGTGCAGGTGCGAGATGGATCTGCGCTTTGCCTACGGGTACGGGCCTTTACGCGACCTCACATAAGCTGTACAGCACCGTTCACAGTTTGCAGTGAAGAACAGGTCGCTACGGACTCCTGAGTCCTGACCGTGCCTAGTGATTGATCCGTTCTTCGTTCGACCGAGCACAAAAGGATGAAGTGCAAGATTTTACTTCTGAAAACCTGATCTAGCACACAAGCGTCCAGACATGTCAATGAGACTAAAAAGGGCCTCCAAACAAATGTGCTAGGCGAATTCTTCCATTACGGAGCTTCAGAAAGTACGGAGCTCTGAATTCTGATCTGTGATCGTATTGGAGACTGTTTAGTTTCTGGGACTCGGAACTAATTGATTGATCTCTTCAGTGTGAAGTAGTCAAAATGTGCCTATTCTTTCAGCAACTTTCGAGGAGGGGCCCAGCCCAGTGAGTGACTGGGAACCCAATGGGCTTACCCCCCATTGCCATATTCCCCTGCCTACTTCAGGCGTCTTTTTTATTTTTATATTTTTGGAAAATATTTTTTTACAGAAATATATTTTCAATATCACAATTTACAGTTTTGTACCCTACCGCCCGGCAGGGGGGCGGCCGCCCGGCAGGGGGCGGCAGGGACTTATATGTAAATTTAAAAAAAATTATTTGCACGGAAGCCCTTGGCGGGAGCCTGCCGCCCCCCTGCCGGGCGGCAAGCCCCCTGCCGCCACTCCATTAGGCGGCAGGGGGCGGCAGACTCCCCCTCCCCGCAGAATGGGCCATTAGATGTGGTTTTAGATATTTTGGATAGAAATAAAAAGGCATTAGTAAAGTATATGAATATGAAAAGTATAAGTTAGCAATTCATACACATATGCAAATGAGAACGAAATAGGTGTCACCGTACATATCCAGCTCATACGGTGAGTGGTCGACAAGCGGGCGGCCAATTGCTATCCTCTCGTACGACCAAAGCTGTAGCAGAATTGGACATCCTGTAAGAATTGCATTGTGCTTATTTTGCACCGATGCCTTGCAGAGGCCACAGTACGTGGCTGCAAGTACCGCTGCACCACAACTGTATTGAGGCATTTCCTCCACAGCTGCCTCTGCGATCTCCAGTGCGTAAGGCACAAGCACCTTATCCACATAGGCCCCGTGTGAGTTGTTGAACATTATGTATCCAAACAACCACAACAGGTATGCCTCAAGGGATCGAGTGACGCTATCATCATCAGCATCATGTGCCAAATTGTCGGGCTGCATAAAAAAGATGAACATTTATAAGTACGAGATCAATTATAAAATAAAACCATAACTGCACTAGTCAAAAGCATAACTCTAGCATTAATCGTAACAAAACAAGGTATGTACCTGGAACTGGAGGATCCATGCCTTGGCAGGGCCTGTTGCTTTTGGGTGCTCTTCTACATCAATCGCGATGCCAATATTTGCAAAACGCTCTTCTAGATCGTCCAACCACGTAGGCGGGACGACACGAGGCACTACGGCATCCCCACTGATAGGAAGACCCAGCAACCTCGCAACGTCCTGTAGGGTCGGTGTCATCTCCCCACAAGGGAGGTGGAAGGTGTTTGTCTCAGGCCTCCATCTATCAACCAGAGCCGTCAGTAGGAACCTGTCCAGGTTTACTGAACCACTCTCAGCAAGAGGACCTATAGTAAGAAGACCAGCCTCACTCAACTTGAAAAATAGAACGATCAAAGGTAAGTACATTATGTACGAAACGTATACGAAACAAACGTATTCTTAAAAATATAATCCGACGACATATCACCTGGGCACCCATCGTGGGTCAACAGGAATAAACTCCGCTAGTGGACGTGGACGCAGCACGTTAAGTTTCACGCGCTGAACCACTGCAAGGAAGGACCGGTGCGACGAGTCTATGACTCCGTCAAGTAGAGCTGGCGTATCTTCGGCCATACCTAACACAAAAAAATATAAGTTTTCTGCATTTTCTACAATTTTTCTGTATTTTTCTACAATTTATCTTAAATTTTCATAAACTTTTCTAACATTTTCTTGCATTTCCTACAATTTTTGTACAATATATTTTTATAAATATATTTTTCTAACATTTTCTAAATTTTTCTGCATTTTCTACAATTTATCTTAAATTTTCATAAACTTTTCTAACATTTTCGAGCATTTTCTACATTTTTTTACAATATATTTTTATAAATATATTTTTCTAACATTTTCTAAATTTTTCTGCATTTTCTACAATTTATCTGAATGTTTCGTATACTTTTCTAACATTTTCTACAATTTCTGACTATTTCTCGAAATTTTTTCTCGTATTAAACAACTAATCAATACCACAAAATTTGTTGGTAAACCTAATTGGTTTTCTAAAAACTAATCTTAATTCTACCTAAATTATATTAAAAATATTACCTAAATCGCTAAAATATCATTACTGCTGCATACACTAATTATAGAATTAAACATACAAAAAATTTAGATCGAGAAAGTTGAGAAATATTTATTACCTGCGGTTAGAATCCAAAATCCGGCAGGGCTTCGCCGTTACAACTCCCTCCCTCACCCCTCCTCTCTCCCTCCTGCTCTCTGGATGTCGTGGGAAACAAATGAGGGGTGAGGGGGAGAGAAACCAGTATGGGGGAGCCTGCCGCCCAGTGGAGTGGCGGCAGGGGGCCTGCCGCCCGGCAGGGGGCGGCAGGCTCCCGCCAAGGGCTTCCACGCAAATATTTTTTTTTAAATTTACATATAAGTCCCTGCCGCCCTCCTGTCGGGCGGTAGGGGTACAAAACTGTAAATTGTGATATTGAAAATATATTTCTGTAAAAAATGTTTTCTAAAAATATAAAAATAAAAAAGACGCCTACTTCGGTTCCATCGAAATCCAGCTCGGTATCCTTCAAAAAAGAAATCCAGCTCGGTAAGCCCTTCGCAAGAGCAAAAAGAAAAAGCAGTAGGCCCAGATCTTGACCAAACGGCTCGATCCACACGCGCGCGCAGCAGGCCGGAGCGCATCTGAGATTCTGACCACACCAAGCGGGGCAAGGTCTGACACCATCGAGCGAGCCGAACCAACCGCTTCAAAGCGAGCGCTAAACCAGACGCCTCTCCACTCCACTCTAGTCAATCACGCCGCCAGCAGGCACATGCCGCTTGCGGAAACAGAGCAGACCGCATCACCACCAGGGTTCACCATTTCGTTTTTCGGTAGAATCCCGGTGATCGGCGGAAACGGAATTCCGTTCCGGAATTTCGGTGAATTTCGGCGAATTTCGGTGGATTTTGGACGAAATTTGTTGAATTTTGAATTTTGAAACGAAATATATCGAAAAATACCGAAATTTCGGATCCCGGTAACTAGCGGAAACGGAAAAAAAACCGAAATTTCGCCGAAAAGTTAAACCCTGATCACCACCCCTCGCCCGCGGTTCGTTTGATCCGCCAACACCGGGCGCCCGGCCCTTCCGCCACCGGCCTTCGGTTCCCGAACCCCCACTCCTCCGCCCTCTCCGCCTCGCCACACCCGCCGCTCCTCCCCTCCACGCCTCCCACGCTCCCTCCCCCCCACCGCGCCTTCGCATCCGCGCAAGGAATATACCTTCCGTGGCGTCCCCTGCTTCCTCCCCATCCTGTATTAGTGCGTCCCTGCCGCTCAGTTTCTCGGTCTCCCTGCCCCTGCGCTCTCTCGCCATCGGTTTGGATCTTGGTCGCCTCGGCGGGTTCGCAGGTACCTTCTTTCACCTTTGTTGGGGCCCCATTGCGTCTGCTTGTGTTTTCGGCGGGGCATTTCGTCGAGCACCTGGGATGCGTTGCTCTTACTGCTGTTGAATTTTGTTGTAGCCATGTTTGCTACAATTTTTTATCTTGTTGCCTTGGTGTTCTGCACACATTATGGATGCTTATGTACTGTTTAGAGAGTTCAGTGGCTGATTGCTGTTTTTGCCCCCCCCCCCCCCCCCCCGGTTGTACCGGGCCCTCAGAGGAGTGCTGGTATGCGCGTTAATTACACATGCTCAGCAGATTGGTGAGTTCCTGAGCATGTGATCGCTATAGACCGCATTATGTAACATGCACATAGAGGAGCAAGACAAGGACTAGGTGTGCAATGGTTTGGTCTAGCATTGTCGATAACTAACAGAAGTATCTCAAACCATCTCATGTTACAGAAGCACGATTAGTGGGCGTTGCTAGTAAACAATTTCCTCATGAGCGCAATGATGATAATTAGTTACCAGGAACCTGTGGCTGTTCCATGTGCAATATTCTTAATACTTTGTAGCTTTCATAAATACATGCAAAACAATTGATAGACATTTTGTTCGTTCATTTCAGGATAGTCAACGAGCATAGAGTTCACGTTGCCTGATTACCTTAGTTGCTGTTATGCGATTTAAGGTGCTGTCCAAACCATTCTGGATAAATTATGTTGCAGGAGGACTTTAAAAACTAGCTGCCCGGTGAAATTCAAAATTTTCTCCTGTGTTCTAGTGAACTCACTTCAGAAGCTTGTTTGCGCTATGTCTTACGCAAACTGTTTGAAGAAACATCCCTATAGAATTGTCTTTCCATATGCCAACTCCATCCTCAGAGCTTCTTTAGAGAAAGGCTACCCACAAAAGTCACTGAAGGACTATAGCACTTTGCTCCATTTCACTGCTTTCTGCCCTGATTACAGAACTTATGCTCTTCTTCTCAGAGCTTGTGCAAGATGCTCAGACCTCTATGCTGCCATGGAAATCCATTGTCATCTTACTAAAGTTGGGTTGCTATCTAATCAACATATAACACCTAATCTGCTCAAGTTATATATTGCTCATGATCGCATGTTGGAAGCACGCGAACTGTTTTGGTCAGTGCTGGAGTGGAGTACTGATCCCTTCCATGGCAACTTGATGCTTATGGGATTCCTGAAGAGTGGACAGCTAGATAAAGCATATCAGATTTTCAAGCGGATGCCTGTCAAGGATTTGGTCTCATGGAATTCAATGATTGCAGGTGCAGTAAGAAGCTCACACCTGAAAGACGCAATGAATATTTTTAGCAGGCTGGTCAGTTCAGGTCTTGTGCCTGATGGCTTCTCATTCTCCTCAGTTCTTTCAGCATGTGCTCGTGCTGGTGCTCGGCGATATGGGGTCTGGGTGCATCAACTGATGATGGAATTGGGGGTGGAAATGAATCATATCATTAGCTCAGCACTTGTAGACATGTATGCCAAATGTGGAAGAATTGATGTGGCAACTGAGATATTCAATACAGTCAAGAGAAACCATATTTCTGTGTGGAATACAATGATTAGTGGCCTGGCAGCACATGGTCTTGGGTCCGACGTAGTGATTTTGTTCCGCAAGATGAAAAGTGAAGAAGTGATTCCTGACGGGCTTACATTTGTTGCACTCTTGACAGCATGCAGCCACTGTGGCATGGTTGAAGAGGCTCGCCAATACTTCAAATCAATGACTACAGAGTATTCTATCACACCAGAGGTTGAACACTATGGTGCATTTGTGGATGCATTGTCACGAGCTGGATTGCTGGATGAAGCATACAACTTGGTAAGGTCGATGAATGTAAAGCCTGATGCTGTGATATGGAGGGCTTTACTTAGCGCCTGTCGCAGGTATCGCCAAACCAGATTAGGTGAGGTCACTGTTGAGCATATGGCATTCTATAGCAGTGGGGATTATACCCTTCTTTCAAACATCTACTCATCAGCAAATAGATGGAATGATTCAGAGGAACTATGGAAACAGAGGAAACAAAAGAAAATTAAGAAGAGCAAAGGATTGAGTTGGGTTGAGTTAGGGGGGAGCACACATGAATTCAAAGCCGGTGATCGATCTCATCCTGATAGCGAGGATATATACCAAGTGCTGCATGGTTTATCTAAAAGAGCCAAGGTTGAAGGTTATGCTCCATTGACTGAGCTAGTAACAAAAGATGTCTCAGAGGAGGAAAGAGAAGAAAACCTTACCTTCCACAGCGAGAAATTGGCAGTGGCTTATAGTGTCCTTAAGACTGGTCCAGGGACAGAGATAATGGTGTCAAAGAATCTGCAGACTTGCAGTGACTGTCATGAATGGATGAAGATAATCTCAAAGGTACTTTGCCGTGTTATAATTATGAGAGATAGAATTCGATTTCACCGGTTTGAAAGCGGATGCTGCTCCTGCAAGGATTATTGGTGACCTTTTTTGGAGCAGTGGAGATGTGATCTAGAATACTAAATGAGCCTACACTGATCGAATCACTTTCATCACATCGAGGCTTTGGTGCTATTGCTGCATAGCAATGATAAAATCGAGATTTGGTTACCAGTTTAGCTGTTTAGCACATCTCCAAAGGGCTTGACGACAGACACATGCATATTGTACACTCCTACGATGAAGCAATTCAAGTGATTAGTGAGATCAAGATCAAAATCTTCTCTACTTGGTTCATGTTTTCTTAGTTATTCAGTGCTCTTATGTTTTCCAATGTGTGTCATGTAAAACTGTTTGCTGTCTTGTTTTGGACTTTTGGCTGATTGCTTGTGTTGATATGTCATATGTGGTGCTGTATATGTGATGGCTACCTCACTTATTTGGATGTTTCTCTTTCATTTCTCTTCCTGGATTAGTTATTGTTTTCCTTCTAAAACTTACTGTTTGCTTATCATTTCAGGATTAACACTGAAGGGACATTTAATATTCAGTCAACTAGAGCTGTACTGAAGAATAGGAGTAGCAATACCTTTGATGCCCCATCCACTCCATTTATGCAATGTCCTTGTCTTCTATTTGCTGTGGAAACTTCCATCTACTAAAGAACTCCATAGGAAGTACTTGTGGTATCAAATTTCTTAAATACCATAGCAGATCTATATATGCAACTTTATTCTCTATCAGAAGACATCAAAGTAGACCTCTTAGTACAACAGTACTAGCAAGAAGCACAAGAAAAGGGAGTAAGCAGTCATTTAGCAATAGCCGTCATTTGCATAGTGAATCAGTTGAATCATCGATTGAAGTGTTCAAGCAGTCAGAGCTTGAGCAGCTTAAATCGCTACATACCTACAATGTTGCTGAAAAGTTTTCTGGAGTCAAGACCGAATGGCCTGCAACTATCCTTGTTTTTGATATTGAAACTACTGGCTTCTCACGTCGTGAAGACAGAATTATTGAGTTTGCTGTTCGTGATCTTATGGGGGGGAAGAATAGCACTTTCCAGACACTCATAAATCCCGAGAAAGATGTGAAAAATACATATATTCATGGTATTAGCAACAACATGCTCAGCAGGCCTGATGTTCCAAGGTATGTTCATGCTTTGTTATGTCACATATGCTAGGTATCATTCTTACTTCACTAGCAGTAAAGTGTGTTGGACACAAATTAGTACTGAAATTGAGACTGCTTTCTCTACACCCCTGCATCCTTTGTTTATGTTTTTCTTTGCATGCATACATCAAATGTCATTACTTTATTGTGATATTTTTGAAAATGGTTCCCTGTGCCTTATGTTTACTTCTGGTACACGTGTTGATAACCATGAGATGAGGAAATAAGGCTGCTACATGATGTTCTGAAAATGCAGTGATTTGAAGAAAAAACTATGTTCTGGGATCAATCTCCCATGTTTTAATTCCTAGAGCCAATTTCCTGTGATGCTTAAATTAATTTATTTTCTATAATATATAAAGATATGATGACCATTATTATTTTTTATGCACTCCTTGATATTGTTTTTAATAATCATGGATGTCTCATGTATGACTCTACAGATTTGGAGAGCTTATCCCCATTCTGCTACAATATGTTTGGAGTCGTCAAATGGATGGTAAACCAGTTCTGTGGATTGCTCATAATGGGCGTTCCTTTGATGTACCGTTTCTCTTCTTTGAGTTCCGACGGTGTAAGGTACAGATGCCTGGTGACTGGCTTTTTGTTGATACTCTTCCTATTGCAAGACAATTGGTTGATTCTAAGGGTATGCTCTCGTTTCAAGTTTACAATTTTCTTTGTAGACATACTGTTCTAAAGAGCTTTCTTTTTCAGTAATAAATTAATGAAATACAGCAATGTAACTAGCAAGCTAAGCCTACTTTTGCTATTCTAGCTGCTTCTGTCTATACTATTATAGTTTTGTGATTTAAGTGCTAGTGTGATTCAGTAAGATGCATCCGATCATCTGTAAGAAAGTATTTGAACCTTTTATCTCTGGATTCTGTTTTGTGTTTATTGCAAGAACAAGAAAACATATTATATTACCATAGAGCAGGTGACTAAATGTTAAATCTCTCTTTCATATTTGGTTTGCAGGGTCAAAACTAAGCTCTGTGTCATTGGAGAAGCTGAGAGAACGCTACAAGATCCCCCTCACGGGGAGTGCGCACCGTGCCATGCAGGATGTGACAACCCTTTGTTATGTGCTTCAGAAGTTGACTTTTGAGCTGAAACTAACTGTTCCTCAGCTGCTGGAGAAGTCTTTCCGAGCATCAGATCTTCCGGCGACACGTCCTGAAAAATAACTGCCATCTGCCTTGCAGGGAAGGGAAGGCCGCCTGGAAGCTAGATTATTGTTCAATTGTTGTTGTATTATTGCAGAGATGTTATTCTGAGATCCCAACTCTGATTTCATTGATGCACCTTCTAACAACAGAATAAAGCCAGCCTGATTGTCACTGATTCATATCAGTAGTACAGTAATAAGTATTACTGATACTCTGCCTTTGTAGGCTTGTATACATTACTGAATATTAATTAATTCGACATACATTTACTTGATTGCAAAATTACTTCTGTGGCCTGCCCATTGCCCACCCACGGAGAAATGTAATGCTCGAGTTCTTACAGCATTAAAGGGAAAAGTCTATTATACCCTTGTTGAGCTTACCAGCTTCTGCACAAGTGCATCGTGTCATTCCACGAATGCATTTTTCAACCTCACTACTGTTTGTACATATTCAACCATAAGTTAATCTTATGGTCATACAGGTTAAATACTTAAATCTGAGATTCAACCTGTGGTTGTCTCAATGTTTTTTCTTTAGAAGAAATGAAGTTTCAGTTATTTACGAGTATTAACAAACTGTTCTCTTGCAGGTTCACCAAAGGCTCATTGTATCAGTAGCAGGGAGAAGAAAGAAAATAAAAAGGGTCGATTCTGCCCTCGTTTTTGGGAGGGCAACGGACTCTTACTCTATATAAGCCGGGGCCAGTCGCCAAATCTATACATCGCTCGCGCTACATAACCGAGATCCATCGCCTGAAGCAGTTATACATGGGTGGGCTGCAGTAATACATGCCGATTTATACGGCCCAATTTACGAAATCATTATTACGGCCCACACCAGCCACCGAGAAAATTATTGCGCTGTACATATGCGCACGAGGCTTAGTGCGATGCTAGCTGGGAAAAGAGATATTTTTTAGTTTTTCTTTTCTTTTCTGTCTCTTCTTTTTCTTGCGTGTAGCTTGTGACAAGTGAATTTTCGTTGTCTTTTTCCTTACTTGTAGCGCCCGATGGAAAGTGTTTTAGCGCAACTTATTTTTCTTCCTATTTTTTCTCTATTCTTTTTCTTCACTATTTTTCTATGTATTTTCTTCCGGACTTTAATTTTCCTTTCTTTTTTCCTTCATTAGAGAGTGATTTAGCGTAGTTTTTTTCTTACTAATTTCTCTCTATTCTTCTTTATTTACTTCTGAATTCTAGATCTTTCTTTACATTTTTGTTTTCTCTCTTGAATCTTAGGTAGATATCTTTAATTTATCTTTTTTTCAACAACATTCATCTTTCTCGTATTTAATTAGGTGAGTTTCTATATTGGAACATTTTGTTTGCATTGAATAGTGATTCATGCTCCGTGTATATATTTATTTGATATACTATCTGTTTTGCATATGTACATATGTATATAATAATAGTTTTTGCAACATAGTTAATTTTTCTTTCTGTAGAATTATTTGTATGCGTGTTAATAATTTGTTCGTAATGTTAAATTATTTGTTCTCTTTGTAGACAAAATTGTTCAGTGATGTTGACCTATTTATTCGTGTTATTTATTTCCACTATTTAGCATATCAATTAAATGTTCGTGATGTTTAATGTTTTGTTCGTTGTATATTATTATTTGTTTGTTATCTTTAATTTTTTATTCATAATAATATTTATTTGTTCGTGTTGTTAAAATATTTGTTCCCATTAGCCTAAACTAATTATTTATCATCAAAAAGTATTTTTTAAAAATATCATGCAAATCTAGGTGAGTGTTGTCTTATTTTGAAGATCTTTTTCGTAAAAAAGATAATGGTGCAATTGAAATTTAATCTGGATGTTTGGTTTAAGAGTTATAGGCCATGTTTAGTTCCCATCCTATAAACCCCGTAAACGCAAAAAAACCGTCACATCGAATGTTTTGACACATGCATGGAGTACTAAATGAAGTGTATTTACAAAACTTTTTGCATAGATAGGCTGTAAATCACGAGACGAATCTAATGAGTCTACTTAATTCATGATTTGCAACAGTGATGTTACAGTAACCATTCGCTAATTATTAATTAATCATGGATTAATTAGTATCATTAGATTCGTCTCGCGATTTACAACACATCTATGTAAAAAAATTTATAAATAGACTTCATTTAGTACTTCAAATTAGTAAGATTCAAACACAAAAAATTTTTGTGCCGGAACTAAACAGGGCCATGGTTTTTTTAGTTCCAATTGCATGCATGCGTGGATGACGTGAGCTGTGAGCATTGCTTGTCTACTCGTATCCATGCAAAGATTCTCAACGTGCCCGCAAATAGTCTATTCGGAGGAATCGGCTAACACGCTGCAGTCCAATTAATCTCCACGCTCCGTCCAGAAGCGGGAAAATAATCCGCTTCAGGCGATGGCTGCCGCAAGCATCACCTGAAGCGATGTACAATCGCGCCCGGGGCCAGTCAAACGCCAACCACCTCTCTTCCCTCCAACTTCCCCCCAAGTCCCAACCCAACGGTGTCACCAAGGTACCACCGCGACCTCCTCCTCCTCAATCCTTAATTCCTCATCGTCTTCCTCACGATTCGAACCCTAGCCTCATAACTCTGCTGCTCTTGTTTCGCAGCTTGGGCGCTCGAGCTCGAGTGGAGGCGATGGAGGGGGAGCTGGGGTTCCTCTCGCCCGCGAGGCCGTCGCGTGTCTCCTCCGAGCGCGGCGATGATCGCGGCTTCGGCTCGCCGACATGGTCCTCTCCGCTGGGGACGCTGCTCGACTCGCCCTCATCGTGCGTTTCCGAGGGCCGCGCCTGCGAGGACGGGGTCTCGGGCTTCAGCTCGCCGACCTGGGGATCGCCACTGGAGAAGCTGTTCAACACCCCCTCGTCGGGCGTCTCCAACGACAGCCGAGGTGGCAATGGCTCCGGGTTCAGCTCGTCGACATGGGGGTGGCCGCTGGAGACGCTGTTCTACTCGCCCTCATCGTGCGTCTCCGATAGCCGTGGCGGCGGCAACGGCTCCGGGTCCGGGATCAGCACGCCGAAGCAGGCGCCGCCGCTGGGGATGCTGTTCGACTCTCCCTCATCGTGCGTCCCCGACAGCCGTGGTGGCGGCAACGACTCCGGGTCCGCGTTCAGCACGCCGAAGCACGCGTCGCCGCTGGAGACGCTGCTCAACTCGCCGTCATCGTGCGTCTCCGATAGCCGTGGCGGCGGCAACGGCTCCGGGTCCGGGATCAGCACGCCGAAGCAGGCGCCGCCGCTGGGGATGCTGTTCGACTCTCCCTCATCGTGCGTCCCCGACAGCCGTGGTGGCGGCAATGGCTCCGGGTCCGCGTTCAGCACGCCGAAGCACGCGTCGCCGCTGGAGACACTGCTCAACTCGCCGTCATCGTGCGTCTCCGACAATCGCGGGTGGGGAAACAGCTCTTCGCTCAGGGTCTCGAAGGAGCAGGACAGCGAGGTGCAGAAGGCGGAGAGGCTCCTGCGGGCGATCACCGAGCGCTACAACGACTGCTTCCTCCGCCTGCGCAACGCCACGGCCGAGCTCGCCGACCTCCGCCGCGAGCGCATCCGCCTCGGCGCCGAGAACCTGCACCTCTCCCTCCTCCTCGAGGAGCTCGTGGTCGCGGAGCAGAGAAATCAGGCGTCCGCGGTGGCTCTGACACCGCCGCTGAAGCCCGTGCAGGCTGAAGCAGCATCCGGATGCGCCCCGAAGAGCATCTCCATACGCTCGAAGAGCTTCATCTCGCCGAAGCAGCCACTGCGCGAGATCCAACCACAGCGCCTCCGTGTTCGTGCGTCCCCGGCGAAGGAGGTGAGACCCCAAATCCCACTATTCGATAGCCGCAATTTCACATCGCCCAGAACCTTGCTTGTTCGTTGTTCCTCTCGCTAGAAGTTGCACATAACAAATCAATGGTTCCTGAAATTTGGTAATAATCGGGAAGCAGTCTGGCTTATGCTGCAACTAAATGGGGGGGGGGGGGGGGGGGGGGGGGGGGGGGGGGGGGAGAACTCAACACTAAGATTCCAAAATCACACGAGCACTGGTAATTCTCTGTTGGCATCATCTAGCATTTACAGCTGCATAAATGGTCAGGATATGTTGAATTGAATGGATTTAATTCAGAATAGTGTACTGAAAATTTGAAAGCTCGAGGACAGGCATTGCTGAATTCAACAAGTTGGAATTGCACCTCGAGATTTTTTACTCATGTTTTGCATCTGCCTATGCTGCAACTGGATGTTGAGATAGTGATGATATTATGGTTTGCTTGGTTTTGGTCAATCAGAATAAGCAGAATTTATCCCTAAAAAGCTGAAATAGCAGGTTCAATTGAAATGGCCTTAATTCGTCATTTCATAACCTTTTTCTTTTTGCTTATACAAACTGATTAGCAGTCTCTGTTATAGCTGATAGAGCGTTGATTTGGCTTAATTCGGCAAACCAATTCTGAACTCAATATTCGTTTACACGGATTCTACATTTGATGATTACAAACTGATTAGCAGTCTCTGTTAGCTGATATGGCGTTGATTTGGCTTATTTCGGCAAACCAATTCTGAACTCAAAATTTGTTACACGGATTCTATATTTGACGGACCTCGTCACTGGGAATGGCGATCGCAGGATACAGGTGGCAAGGAGAAGGATGACGGGGAGGTGGAGATGGAGGCGTACGGGCAGGGCACCCTAAAGACGGAGCTGTGCAACAAGTGGGAGCGCGGCGCGTGCCCCTACGACGGGCGGTGCAGGCTCGCGCACGGCATGGAGGAGCTGCGACCTGTGATCCGCCACCCCCGCTACAAGACCCTCGCGTGCCAGTTATTCGCCGCCGGCTCCGGCTGTCCCTACGGCCACCGCTGCCACTTCCTCCACTCCCTGCCGTCCACTGCCGAGTCCTGCTAGGCTGCCGGCGATCGTCCGCCACCTGCTGCTGCCGCGTAAGCGCAATGCCTCTTCTATCCTCCTGCTTGTCAAGTTCCGGAGCTGCTTCGCCTGTCATTCGTAGTTTCATACTAGATCAGTTATAGCTTAAATAAAGTAGCAGATCAGTTATAGCTTAAATAAAGTAGCATCATGCTGCATGCAAACAAAATTGTTTTTGATAGGTGCTGCATGCATTTTGTTGTTATGATCAAGTTAGCTCAATAATATTGTAAAAATTCCCAAGTGTTGGGCCAGTCATGAGTTAGGGTTGATGGGCCAAACGGGCAGAGATTCGCTGACGGAAGAAGATGGGCCAAAGTGGGCCGTGTATGTCGTATGATCTCTGACAAAAGAAGTGGCACGCATTGTGTCTTGGAATAGCCCATCGTAATTCGTAAGGCTTTGTATGTTGTTGTTTTTTTTGAAAAATATTTGTATGTTGAGTATATGATTAAACCTGAATAATATTTTTTGGATTTTTTTCCTGTTGATATTTGTTCTGTAGCATTTCCTGTTGTAAAGGGGGATAGGGGATGCCGTGCCGGATGCTTCTGCTCCTCCTGTGTGTTTCCAACTGAATGAATCTGCAACTGGCAACGTGACCCCCAGTCTGATGGCAGCCTTCCTTTCCGTGAACTCGAATTGCCGTGCACAAGCATTGTTTTCGAGAAAAACTGTGTACCATCCACCGCCCATTGGGAGTCACCTCACGGCCTTTCTACTAGTTCCCTGTTACATGTGCGCTAGAGGACTGACGCGCCATGCAGATTTCGTTTCAAAAGAAGCGCAATGCAGTCATGCAGAGAGGAGCTTTGACCCTAAAGGGAGATACTGCGTTGCAAGCAGTCATGAACTATTCATATTTTTTTGCTCTTTTGGGTGCAGTAGTAGAATTGCGGGGAGGTCATTTTAGGGACTGCCGAAACAAAAACTCTTTGTTGAAAACAAAAACCGAACAAAACATGGGAAATTATTAGTTCTCAATCTCACATCCCCATTGCCCAGGATGAAAAATATTCTCGATCTCGAACCTCCAAGACTCCATCCAGGCTACGGGGAGCATCGGCAGCGGCAGATCACCTCGTGCCGTCGTGCGCCTCGTTCTCGTCAGCCCTAGCCGACGCGAGCCAAAGCGCCGCCGCCTCGGATACCATGCGCGACCTAGAGAGCTAGGGACAAAGGACAGGGCGCACGCACACACGCCCAAAGCGAGCGCGGAGCATCAGCATCGTATGCTAAAGAAGGCCCCTTTCTGCTCACATGGACGGGGCGTGGTGTGCCGCTCCGCTCCCAGCTTTCCTAGGGGGATTTGAATGGGGATAGCACAGCCTGCACAGTGCCCAGGCGGCAAAAGCCCGGCCGGCAGGGCCCCGACGGGCATGGTGTCGTGAGCGAGCATGCCCGCTTTCTAGGCCCAGCAAAGGCGATGGTAGAGCTGAGCCACCGGAGAGCAGGGCAGGGCAGCAGTGTAACACCTGACTCGCGGACAGTCCGCTCGAGGCTGGCGGACAGTCCGCGAGGCATCGCCAGATATTTATCTGGACGGATGTGGGACCCGCTGGTCAGATCTCTCTTCCTCCTCATTTCGTCCAGAACCGAGCGACGCTAGACCGCTCGCCTCGACATCGTCCTCTCCCCTCGATCTCCCTTCTCCGGCCATCCTAACTCGATTCCTTGCGTGAGTACCTTCCCTAGCCCCTCCTCCAGTTTCCCAAACCTCCAGACCGGCTCCTCACGGCCGGAATCCTTCCCACCACCGCCAGACGCCATTGGAGGTGTTGAAGCTCAGTTCCACCGCCGATCCGCCTCTCCGGTCGCCCTCCACTCGAACCGACCGCGGGAATGGATTCGTGGTGAGTTTCTTATGCTTCACAGCCTTTTTCCCCTTCCATGGCGTGTCGCTGGCGCCGGAGCACGGCCTCCGCCATCGTCACCGCCCTTGCTGCCGCCTAGTGCGAAGGTCAGAAATTAGTTATCGCGGACGGTCCGCCTGGGAGGAGCGGACGGTCCGCCGGTCAGGTTAGTTTTTGTCCAGAGGCGATGTTGCCTCTGGTTGTCTTGCAGGATTGATTGCGGACGGTCCGCTATAAGGGAGCGGACGGTCCGCCGTTGAGGCTTGAAATTGTTCCAGAGACGATGTCGTCTCTGGGGGTTCGCAGGGGTGAACTGCGGACGGTCCGCCACTTGGGCGCGGACAGTCCGCAGTAGAGTCTAGGAAATTGTCCAGAGACATTTTCGTCTCTGGTGGGTTGAGTACTTGAACTGCGGACGGTCCGCCAGGGGTGGCCGGACAGTCCGCAGGTAAAATGGGAAAAAGTTCCAGAGACGTTGTTGCCTCTGCTGGGTTGGTAGGATAGTGCGGCGGACAGTCCGCCACTCGGGCGCGGACAGTCCGCAGGGTATTTCAGTTAAAGTAAACTAGTTACATTCTTGGGCTGCACTCTTTTAATTCATATGCATACGTGTAGCATCCGCATCTGAGGGAGCCGTCTTTGAGGTGATCGCGGCACCACAAGAGCAACCGACGCAAGCCCAAGAGGAGAGGTGTGAGCACCCGGCCCAAGGCCCGTCTGACCCCAGTGTTGAGCAGCAGGCGCAAGGCAAGCCCCGGTGCACATCCTAGTATTTTAAATTAAGACACCTATGTATGTTTCTACTACTTGTGCATTAAGTTCAGGAATTGTTTGGAACCCTAGTTGCATGATTCATAGGATTCCCGGAGTTATACTAGCATGTATAGGACGATAGTTGTGCTAAGCTTAATGTTACCGGTAGAAGACGAGTGGTCTCCTGCACTCGCGAGATGTAGGATGTTAGGAGTCGAGTAATTTCCGGTTACTCGCGAGATACGTTATTATCTTTATATGATTCAGTATGTGAGATTGGTTTCGAAATGAACATGGAAATGTGAGACCGTGCGGGGATGATGGATAGGTATGGCAGTAGGACAGGGTTCCTGGGTGTCTTAGCCCCGTCTGTGTCGATTAAGGACCGGTGGATGTGGCAGTGCTGATCGGGGATTGAACTGTACTAACCGCATGCCGGGAGTAGGAGGTAGTCGAAACCGGTAAGCCGAGTACTGCCTTGCTTCGAAAGTACAGGAACCCGCACCCAACTCCTGGGGCGAGTCGAGTAGTCGCGGAGAATTGGGATGCATGTGTTTACTTTTGGTGGTCTCACGTTGAGCTCGGCTGACCATATGTCGTTGGGCTGGTTCCTGTAGTTCGAGGCGGGGAGGGGAATGGTTGGTATGTATAGTCCGACGGGGCAAATACGTGCCGTGTTGGTTAGGTCCACCTTGCAAGGTTAAATCGGATCGATTCGCCGTGTCTCGCGGTTATGAGGGCCTTGGTCTCTTTGTCACACCGTAGCAAAAATGTAGAAAGTGAGTTAGGTATGTTTATATAAAATATTGAGCTCATCGAATTATTTTGCTTGCATCACCATGATTGCTATAGTAGGTCTTTGCGAATATGAGATGAGAGTTAATTTATATAGAATCTGAAGCTAAAATAATGAAAGTAAGGAATTACTTTAGTTGCTTTTTCTGCAAAATAACCACCAGCCAAGAGCCTTGCATGTCTAGATATGTGGGCTAAGTGATACTCACTGGTCGGGTAAGCCTTGCTGAGTATTAGTATACTCAGGGTTTGTTGCCACAATATTTTCAGGGCACGCAGACGTAGACTTCTGTCCCTGCTGCGCCAAGTTCATCCGCCGGGATGCAGAGGGATGGGTGGTCGTGGAGCCGGACATTTAGTTAGGGATCTCTCTAGGGCTCACTTTTGGTAGCTGTAGGCCCCGTTCCTCTAGACGAACCAGGATTTCAGTATTGTAAAGTTTGTGAATTATGTGTTTATTCAAACTCGGTTTGTAAAACTTAAGGTCAAGTTCTATGTATATTTGTTGTATATTCAAATATGTGTCGTGCTTGTACCATCTGCGCCCACCTTCGCGTGGGACTATCGGTGATGTTTCGATCGGGACGTGGGTTGAGAAAGGATCGCCAAATTAAGCCGTTAAGCTAATGAGCCCGATGTGTTCAAATGACGGCCATGTACTGCGGATGGTCCGCCGTACTAATTTCGGCTGGACCAGGGCAGCTCGGTCAGACCAATTGGTGGCGCCGATCGATCGCCTGGCCCCGCCTGCTAGTATCCTTCAGAATTGTTTTGAAGCCCTACATTCTGCATTGTGCCATGACTTGCAAGGATTAGTTGCTATCGGTTTTGTCTTGATTTACCATGGATGATGGAACTAACCTCGTCATGGTTGAATGCAGAATGGGAGAACCACCGAACCCTCCTGAGTTGGCCCAGGCCATTGCGGCCATGCTCACTGGGCGCGATGAGCAGACGGCACTCCTCCGTGAGCTCGTGGCGCAGGGCAGAGCGCCGCAGCCTGGACATCACCACCAGCCGCCTGCTCCTGGATATCCAGAGTTTCTGGCTACTCAACCACCGCTCTTCCATAAAGCGGATGAACCGCTGGAGGCAGACAGCTGGCTTCGGACTATCGAGTCCAAATTTACCCTGCACCAGTACAATGATGGGGACAAGGCAGGATTTGCCGCTCAGCAGCTTAGGGGCCCAGCACGCACATGGTGGGATAATCATGTGACAATGTTCCCCGCGGACACTCGTTTCACTTGGGAACAGTTCAAGGAAGCCTTCAGAGCGCATCATATTCCTGCAGGGGTTATTCGCAGGAAGCTCACCGAGTTCTTGGCCCTGAAGCAGGGCAATAACAGTGTACTACAGTACTCCCAAGCATTCAACACTCTCTCACAGTATGCTGGGTACCATGTGGACACTGACGAGAAGAAGCAGGCCTGTTTCAGGCAGGGGCTCAGTACCAAGCTCCAGGATCGCTTGGCGATGGTCAGGTTCGACAGTTTCAGTGAGCTAGTCAACGGGGCTATCATACAGGAGGATGCCCACCTAGCTCACAAGGCAGAAAAGAAGAGAAAGGCGCCGGCAGCGGGATCCTCTAGCAGTGCCCCTCAGAGGTTTCGCTTGGTGCAGTCGGGCCCACAGCGAGCCCCCTTTCAGCACCAGCCACAGCAGCAGTGGGGATACAGGCCCCCTCAGTACACTCAGTCACAGGGGACGGTCAGGCCTCCTGCTCCTCAGCAGAATGAGCAGAAGGTCTGGGTGCAGCAGCCGGGGGTGCGCCCCAATCTGTTTCCGTGCTACAACTGCGGGCAGTCGGGTCACTTTGCACGGAATTGCCCAATGCCACCCAAGCAAGGCCAGCAGTCGAGCCAGCAGGGTCAGAAGCAGCAAGTGGCCCACTTCAAGCCGGGGCAAGTGCACTACACCACCCTCGAGGGTATTCCTGAGGGAGCTCCAGTGATGGCGGGTACGTTCTCAGTAAATGAACAACCCGTTACAGTATTATTTGATTCAGGGGCGTCTCATACCTTTATTAGCAAGGGGTGTATTGTTAGACTGGGATTAAAAATTGAAAGCATGCCCAAGCCATACCACATTCATTCGCCTGGGGGAAAGTTAATCACCAATCAGTTTGTTAAGCAAGTACCCCTACAGTTGCAAGGAAAAATTTTCCCTATGGCCCTGATAATGTTACCAACCCAAAGGATAGATATTATATTGGGTATGAACTGGATGGAGGGTCAGGGAGTTACTCTGGACACGACCTCACAATCCGTGCACATCAACTCCTCTATTCATGGTAGTATGACTTTGAATTTGAGGGATCCAGCGTCTTTGACTCATGCGGTGCACCACGCCGAGGGCAAGAAGCTAGAGGACATACCAGTGGTGTGTGAATATCCGGACGTCTTTCCGGATGATTTGCCTGGAATGCCACCGGACCGTGATGTGGAATTTGCCATTGAATTGCAATCGGGTACGGCACCGATATCTAGGAGACCTTACCGGATGCCACCCAATGAGCTAGCAGAGCTAAAGAAGCAATTGCAGGAATTGCTTGATAAGGGCTACATCCGTCCTAGCAAGTCACCCTGGGGCTGTCCTGCACTCTTTGTGAAAAAGAAGGATGAAAGCCTCAGGTTGTGTGTGGATTACAGACTTCTAAATGCTGTCACAATCAAGAATAAATATCTCCTTCCCCGGATTGATATTCTGTTTGATCAGCTATTCGGGGCCAAAGTATTTTCCAAGATTGATCTCCGCTCTGGCTATTATCAGATAAAGATTAGAGCTGAGGATATTCCCAAGACAACTTTTTCCACCAGATACGGACTTTTTGAATATCTGGTCATGTCTTTCGGGCTAACCAATGCCCCTGCTCATTTCATGTACCTCATGAACTCGGTATTCATGCCCGAGCTAGATAAGTTTGTCGTTGTTTTCATCGACGACATTCTTATATTTTCCAAGAATGAAGAAGAGCATGCAGAGCATCTCCGCATTGTGCTTCAGCGCCTGCGGGAGCACAAGCTGTATGCCAAATTTAGCAAATGCGATTTTTGGCTCAAGGAAGTCCAGTTCTTGGGCCACATCATCTCGGACAAAGGGATTTCTGTTGATCCTAGCAAGATTCAGGATGTCCTGGATTGGCAGGCTCCTACCTCTGTTCCTGAGATTCGAAGTTTTCTTGGGCTAGCAGGATATTATCGCCGGTTTGTACCGGAGTTCTCAAAAATTGCTAGGCCCATGACCGAATTACTCAAGAAAGGAGTGAGATTTAGTTGGGGCAACAATTGTGAGCAGGCTTTCCAGACCTTGAGAAGACTTCTGACGTCTGCTCCTATCCTGGCTCAGCCAGATATCACTCGACCATTTGATGTTTATTGTGATGCATCAGGTATGAGTTTTGGCCGCATTCTCATTTCCGGCTTTGACTTAGCCAGGTATGATTCTGGCCTTGATGTTTGTATGTGATGCATTAGGTACGGGCCTTGGCTGCGTCCTTATGCAAGATCAGCGGGTGATAGCTTATGCTTCCAGAGCACTTAGGCGACACGAAGAGAATTATGCCACTCATGATTTGGAATTGGCAGCAGTGGTGCATGCGCTGAAGATTTGGCGTCATTATCTTCTGGGTAATCCTGTGCATATATACTCCGACCACAAGAGTCTAAAGTATATTTTTACTCAGAATGAGCTAAACTTGCGCCAGAGACGGTGGTTGGAATTGATTAAGGATTATGATCTGGAAATCCACTATCACCCGGGCAAAGCTAATGTGGTAGCAGATGCATTGAGCAGAAAGGCAAGTTGCAACTGTATCTGAGTAACCCCTATGCATGCAACTCTATGCCAAGAGATGGAGAAGTTGAATTTGGCTATAGTAGCTGAGGGTACACTTACTCATATTACCCTCACTCCAACACTGCGGGATCAAATTATTGCCGCTCAAAGAGATAATATTGGCATGGAAAGGATTAGGCAGAGGCTCATGGAAAGTGACCCTCGTGTGGCATGTTTTCAGCTAGATGGTGAGGGTGTGTTATGGTTTAAGAACTGGCTGGTGGTACCTAAGGATTTAGAACTCCGGAAACAAATTCTTGATGAGGCTCACCTCTCTAGGTATTCTATCCATCCTGGCAGCAACAAGATGTATCAGGATCTGAAACAGCGGTTTTGGTGGACAAGGATGAAGCGGGAAATCGCAAGTTATGTGTCAGAATGTGACACCTGTCGGAGGGTTAAGGCTAGCCACTTGAGATCAGCCGGCCCCTTGTAGCCATTGAGTATTCCATCCTTGAAGTGGGAAGACATTAGTATGGATTTCATCGTCGGTCTACCCAAAACTTCCAAGGGGTATGACTCGATATGAGTTATTGTAGATCGTCTCACCAAGTCGGCCCATTTTCTACCGGTAAAGACCACACATGCGGCGAAGCAATACGCTCAGCTATATATAGATCGCATTGTGAGTCTTCATGGAATTCCAAAAACAATCATTTCGGACCGGGGTGCTCAATTCATTGCCCGGTTTTGGGAGCACTTTCATGCCGCCCTCGGCACTCGGCTCCTCCGTAGCTCGGCTTATCATCCCCAGACTGATGGTCAGACAGAGAGAATAAACCAAATATTAGAGGACATGCTTAGAGCTTGCGTGCTCACCTACAGTCAGAAATGGGATGAGTGCTTGCCATTGGCCGAGTTTGCTTATAACAACAGTTATCAAGAAAGCATCAAGATGGCTCCATTTGCGGCCTTATATGGACGGAAATGCAGAACGCCTTTGAATTGGTCAAAAGCGGGGGAGAGAACTTTCTTTGGGCCCGATATGGTGAATGAAGCAGAAGAGCAGGTTCGGGTCATTCAGGAAAATTTGAAGATTGCCCAATCCCGACAAAAGAGTTATGCGGACAAGAAGCGTCAATCCACCCTGTTTCAAGTGGGGGATCATGTCTATCTGCGGGTATCTCCAATGAAAGGGGTTCAACGGTTCGGGGTGAAAGGAAAGCTCGCACCTCGTTATGTTGGGCCTTTTCTTATTGTTGAGCAATGTGGGCTAGTGGCATACCGTTTGGAGCTTCCTGCCCACTTATCCGCGGTTCATAATATATTCCACGTATCTCAGCTCAGGAAATGCCTCCGTGTTCCAGAGAAGGTGCTTGACATTGAGAAACTACAAGTGGAACCCGATCTTGTCTATTCCGAATACCCAATCAAAATTGTTGATCACAAAACCAGGGTCACTCGGAATCAAACCAGTGAATTCTATAAAGTGCAATGGAGCAATCACTCCGAGCGGGAAGCTACTTGGGAGACGGAGGAATTTGTTCGGACTAAATGTCCGGAATTGCTACAAGTCTACCAAGGTACACCCCAATTTATAACTCTCCCTTTAGCTATTCCTTAAATCTCGGGGCGAGATTTCTTTTAGGGGGTAGGATTGTAACACCTGACTCGCGGACAGTCCGCTCGAGGCTGGCGGACAGTCCGCGAGGCATCGCCAGATATTTATCTGGACGGATGTGGGACCCGCTGGTCAGATCTCTCTTCCTCCTCATTTCGTCCAGAACCGAGCGACGCTAGACCGCTCGCCTCGACATCGTCCTCTCCCCTCGATCTCCCTTCTCCGGCCATCCTAACTCGATTTCTTGCGTGAGTACCTTCCCTAGCCCCTCCTCCAGTTTCCCAAACCTCCAGACCGGCTCCTCACGGCCGGAATCCTTCCCACCACCGCCAGACGCCATTGGAGGTGTTGAAGCTCAGTTCCACCGCCGATCCGCCTCTCCGGTCGCCCTCCACTCGAACCGACCACGGGAATGGATTCGTGGTGAGTTTCTTATGCTTCACAGCCTTTTTCCCCTTCCATGGCGTGTCGCCGGCGCCGGAGCACGGCCTCCGCCGTCGTCACCGCCCTTGCTGCCGCCTAGTGCGAAGGTCAGAAATTAGTTATCGCGGACGGTCCGCCTGGGAGGAGCGGACGGTCCGCCGGTCAGGTTAGTTTTTGTCCAGAGGCGATGTTGCCTCTGGTTGTCTTGCAGGATTGATTGCGGACGGTCCGCTATAAGGGAGCGGACGGTCCGCCGTTGAGGCTTGAAATTGTTCCAGAGACGATGTCGTCTCTGGGGGTTCGCAGGGGTGAACTGCGGACGGTCCGCCACTTGGGCGCGGACAGTCCGCAGTAGAGTCTAGGAAATTGTCCAGAGACATTTTCGTCTCTGGTGGGTTGAGTACTTGAACTGCGGACGGTCCGCCAGGGGTGGCCGGACAGTCCGCAGGTAAAATGGGAAAAAGTTCCAGAGACGTTGTTGCCTCTGCTGGGTTGGTAGGATAGTGCGGCGGACAGTCCGCCACTCGGGCGCGGACAGTCCGCAGGGTATTTCAGTTAAAGTAAACTAGTTACATTCTTGGGCTGCACTCTTTTAATTCATATGCATACGTGTAGCATCCGCATCTGAGGGAGCCGTCTTTGAGGTGATCGCGGCACCACAAGAGCAACCGACGCAAGCCCAAGAGGAGAGGTGTGAGCACCCGGCCCAAGGCCCGTCTGACCCCAGTGTTGAGCAGCAGGCGCAAGGCAAGCCCCGGTGCACATCCTAGTATTTTAAATTAAGACACCTATGTATGTTTCTACTACTTGTGCATTAAGTTCAGGAATTGTTTGGAACCCTAGTTGCATGATTCATAGGATTCCCGGAGTTATACTAGCATGTATAGGACGATAGTTGTGCTAAGCTTAATGTTACCGGTAGAAGACGAGTGGTCTCCTGCACTCGCGAGATGTAGGATGTTAGGAGTCGAGTAATTTCCGGTTACTCGCGAGATACGTTATTATCTTTATATGATTCAGTATGTGAGATTGGTTTCGAAATGAACATGGAAATGTGAGACCGTGCGGGGATGATGGATAGGTATGGCAGCAGGACAGGGTTCCTGGGTGTCTTAGCCCCGTCTGTGTCGATTAAGGACCGGTGGATGTGGCAGTGCTGATCGGGGATTGAACTGTACTAACCGCATGCCGGGAGTAGGAGGTAGTCGAAACCGGAAAGCCGAGTACTGCCTTGCTTCGAAAGTACAGGAACCCGCACCCAACTCCTGGGGCGAGTCGAGTAGTCGCGGAGAATTGGGATGCATGTGTTTACTTTTGGTGGTCTCACGTTGAGCTCGGCTGACCATATGTCGTTGGGCTGGTTCCTGTAGTTCGAGGCGGGGAGGGGAATGGTTGGTATGTATAGTCCGACGGGGCAAATACGTGCCGTGTTGGTTAGGTCCACCTTGCAAGGTTAAATCGGATCGATTCGCCGTGTCTCGCGGTTATGAGGGCCTTGGTCTCTTTGTCACACCGTAGCAAAAATGTAGAAAGTGAGTTAGGTATGTTTATATAAAATATTGAGCTCATCGAATTATTTTGCTTGCATCACCATGATTGCTATAGTAGTTCTTTGCGAATATGAGATGAGAGTTAATTTATATAGAATCTGAAGCTAAAATAATGAAAGTAAGGAATTACTTTAGTTGCTTTTTCTGCAAAATAACCACCAGCCAAGAGCCTTGCATGTCTAGATATGTGGGTTAAGTTATACCCACTGGTCGGGTAAGCCTTGCTGAGTGTCGGTGTCCCGACCCGGGGGCCTGGATCCCAACTAGTAAATGCTGCGTGTTTCCTCGTCCCAGATGATGGTGCAAGAGGCAATCACAATAACGCACAGTTTATCCTGGTTCCGGCCGTGGGGCCGTACGTCCAGCAGAGGGGGTGTGCGAGGGCACTGTATTATCTTGCACCCGGGGTGCTTGCAGTAGGGGATACAAGCGAAGCGAGAGAGGGAGAGAAGCTCCCAAGTCTCTGCTAGAGGTGGAGTTGGTTGAGATGAGTGCTCAGTCGTGCTGAGAGGTCTCTGAGGGGGAGTTCAGAGAACTTACTTCCAACCTTTGATTGGAGGTCGTCGATCCGCCTCAGCAAAAGGAAGCCCACCCCCTCCTTTTATAGTTGTAAGGAGGGGCGGTGTACATGAGTGTAGGGGCGTGGAATTCGTCGTTTTCCCTTGAATCGCGGGGTACAGTGGTCGAACACTGTAGAAAGTGTACTGTGGGAAGGCGGCGCGTGTCGCTGTCGTCCTGGATTTTCGTCCTTGGTCCCGTGGAGATGGCGGCGGCCGTCCTGCAGTGTACCAGTGGTAGTAATGGCGTGGGACGGTCCCGGACCCCCTGGCCGGAGTGCGGGTGTGCACATTAGAAGGTCCGGGAGCGCGTAGAAGTCCCGGACCCCACGAGGGGGAGGTCCGGGGTCGCGCCCGTGCGTGCTGAGTGCCCCTCTTGGCAGGACACGTGACATCGTCGGACCCCTTCCCCAGCGGGAGATGGGTCCGGCGATGGATGTCGGCAGAACAGTAACGGGGGCGGCGCCAACTTGCCTCGTGCCGCATTGAATGCCCACAGTACTGCTACAGCGACTGGGGTGGCAGAGCGGTGACCGGGGTCGGTGGACGGGACGCCGGTCACATCCACTGCGGGAGTGGCAGTCTGACGCCGCCTGCCCTTTGAGCCGTGGTGGAGTGGCTGGCTTTTAATGCCTTCGTACGGCGGTCGGTTGGGCGGCGGGGCCATTTGTCTCTTGTGCCGAGAGATGGCCTCGAGCGAGGCGGAGATTGGCCACCCGCTCGAGGGCAGGTCCGCTGCCCTCGAGCGAGGCGGAAATGCGATTGCGCGGTCGAGGGTCTCGAGGGGTGCCCTCGAGCGAGGCAGAGATGAGTGACCCGCCCGAGGGTATAGATCCGCTACCCTCGAGCGGGGCGGAGTTTGTTCGGTGGGCCTGAGAGGGGCCCTCGAGCGAGGCGGAGATTGGCCACCTGCCCGAGGGGGATGTGGCTGGGCCACATGCTGGACTTCTTTGAGTCCTTTCCTTTCTTCTGAGGGAGAAATAGGCCGTGGGCCTTCGTGGGCCCAGTTGCCTTAACATGTGTTTGTGTTTTTTGAAAGTGGTTTTAGTACCTCAATTAGGGTGTCCCTAATTGTGGCACCCGACAGTAGCCCCCGAGGCTTTGGTTGAGTCAAGGGATTCGGCCAAAGGGTATTTCGGCGATTTCTCCTTCGATGTGATCGGAGACTGCCGTGCCCCCGCCAGGCACGCCTGGGCGCCGGCCCCGCGGATGTGACAACTCGTCAGACGGGGTAGTGCGCCTGCGGGCAGGGTGCTCGAGGCGCGTGCCCTTTTGTTTGTTTGTTTGAAGGACGAAACGTGTCCACGCACTGAGGGGGGCCAGGGCGACGGTGGCACCCGCTGCTTGGTAGCTGGTGCTTCCATCGTGCTGTCCCGTATGTGGGGCCTTGGCCCCAGCGTTCCTGGTTGCTTTACGGCGCGCCGTTCGAGGGCATCCGGCCAGGGCCGATGCTGCACCGCTTAGCATCCGGGGGCTCAGCTCCGCTTTATTTCGTTCGGTCGTGTCTCGGTGCAGGGACCGAGGATATCTTTTGCTCGTGGTGCGCTGTGTCGTCACGGGCGATACAAGCCACCGCTCTTCGACAGGCTTGAAGCTTTACGCCCGGCGCAGCTATAAATAGGGATCGTGGGGTTCCCTTTCCTCTCCAACCTCCCAGCTCTTTCTTCCAGCATTGCCCAATTCTTGTAATGTTTCCTTTGCCTTTTTGTGACCGCCCCCCAGATGGGGTGGCCTGGCTTTTTTAGGCTTTTGGTGCTAGAAGAATGCTTGCGAGCGGTTGGGGAAGACCGGAGTGGGCGTGCGCACCATCCCTCAGCTTCAGTGGGATCAGCGGAAGAGCATTGGGCCCGTGGGGTCCTGCTCCTGCGATGTCCCCTAGCCTGAAGGGGGATGGAGACGCCTGACCGGGGCGCTGGCGCCAGGTCCGGCGGCTGTTTTTCGCATCGTCCCCCCCGGCGACAAGGTTGCTCTCGGGGAGACGGTGCGGAGGGCGCTGTCCGCCAGCTTGACCCCCCGCGTGGTCTTCGGTGGAGGAGACGCTAGAAGAAGGCTTGCGAGGAGAGCGTCCCGCTGGACCCGTGAGGTCTGGGGGCCGCTTCTCGCATCCCTAGCAGCCTCGCCGCTGCGTCAACTAGGGGCTTAGTGCCTTTCTTCGTCGCTCGCTCCTCCCCAAGACAGGGAAAATTGCCACATAGGTGGCAAGGTGTTTGTATCTTTTGATGGCTTCGCGCCGGTGACCCTTTGTAATCTTTACTTGCATTTGAACAATAAAGTTCCCTTTCTCCTCTGCGGGGAGGATTACCGAGGGTATAGGGGTGTATAGAGAGTCACGACCCTCGAATATGTGTGAAGTCTCCTTCGCGGGGGCGCGTCAGCGCACCCGTGGGTGTAGCCCCCGAGGCCTTGGAGGAGCGTTTGTGCTCGTACAAGGGCTACAAACGTCGTCCCACTGGGTAGCTCTACTGGGATGGCCGTCCAGCGTCTTTTTCAGCCGGCATCGGCACTTTTTCAGCCGGCCTCGGCAATCTAGCGTTCAGCTTTAGCCGTTAGGGGGACGTACGCTAATAGCGGTGGGTTCGGTTTACGCGTGGAGCTTCATAAGTGATGGTTGTCGATTTATTCGAGGGTGTGGTTTCGAACCGTGGTGTACGAGGAGCCCCCGAGCCTAGGCCCGTGTGAAGGCGTCCAGGGGAAACCCTCGATTTTAATTACGACCCTCGTCGCCCTTTCGCAGGGAGGAGGGGTGAAGCGCACCATGCTACCCATGCCCGGGCCGCGAGCTATGGCTGCTTCAGTGAGCTATTAGCGGGTTGTTCAAGCGGACGTCCGTGCCCCGTTCGATAGGGGTCGGCTCGTGGTCCGTAGACACGTCTCATAAAGCGCTCGCGAGGGTTCGCTAGGCGGGGCTCGAACCCATTCGGTAGGGTTCGAGGGCTCGATGCTCTCCCTCGATGGGATCCCCCTTCTAGGCACCCTCGACTGGCCTTGAACACTGTGTAGGATGTCTCGAACTCCGCGTTCGAGGGTAGCTTGTACGGCACATCCCAGCAGTCCCTGACTCTGGTGATCTGGGGCGCCTGTCGAACCCCCTGAAGGGCCAGGCTTCGACCCCCTGATCAGTAAGGCCTCGAAATGCGATTCCTTCGAGGGTAAAGAGACCTCATGGAGGAATATTCCGTCGTGATCTGAAAACGTCGCAGAGTCCTGAGCCACGCGTGTGCGCGGGTTTTCCGCCGGTAGCGGGCGGCGTGGCCCGATTTGTGCGGCACGGTGTGGGCGCGCCCTTTCAGGCGACAGCCTCGGGCAGACGAAGCGGCGGGGGTGGCGGCTGACGGATGGGATAGCGCAACAGTCGCGCCGCGCCCGCCGGTTACCGTGCCGCATTTATTGCTGCGTGCGCGCGTGGGAGACTCCGCGGCCGTGGGGCCCACCCGTCAGTGATAGCAAAATCTACCGCACTGAATGCGGTAGATTTAGGCCGTGGCGGTGGGTGCGCCCCCCGTGGTAAATAAATATGAAGAGAAAGGGGGCGTTTTGGGTTCACCTGTCCATTTGCCTCCATCCAGCTTCGCCTTCGCCTTCGCCTTTTCCGCCTCCGTTGCTTCCTGAACCCGTAGCCAAGAGCGAGAAGGAGAAAGGAGAAAGAGGGAGAGAGAGACTTAGCCACTTCGGAGCCTTCCTTTTCCCATCCCCCCTTGACTTTCGGAGATGTCGGACATCCAGGAGCCCTTGCCATGGGGGAAGTCCTCCGCCACCGTGGCCGTGTTGGAGCAGCTGGTCGCCGACAGGCTGTTGCCACGGAACCCGGACTTGGGGGCGCCGGCGTGGATTTCCCCGCGCCCGGACGAGACCGAGCCGAAGCCCCCGCAAGGCTATGTCGTGAGCTTCGTGCGCCTCCACGAGCGAAGCTTCGGCGTTCCCGCCAGCAGGTTCATGCGGGCCTTATGCGACTACTACGAGGTGGAGCTGCATAATTTCAGCCCGAATGCCATCTCGCAGGCGGCGGTCTTCGTCGCCGTCTGCGAGGGGTACCTCGGCATCGAGGTTCACTGGGACCTCTGGATTCATCTGTTCCGCGGCGAGCTCTTCGTCGAGAACGCGCGGAACCAGCCGAGGCGGTACGCGCGCGCCGGCGGCCTGACGTTCCACATCCGCCCGACCCGGAGGAACTTTTATATCACAAGCAAGATGACGACGAACAACTCCGGGTGGAGCCGAGGGTGGTTCTACCTTCGGAACCACAAGGGCGCGCTTCCGGAGTTCACCAACAAAGTTCTCCGGGAGCGACCGCCGAAGTGGGACTGGGGGGTGTCGCCTCCAGCGCAACAAGCCAGGCTCGAGGTCCTTACCGACGCGCTGGCGAGCTTGGCGAGGAAGGGGCTGACAGCGGCGGCCGTCATCGCGAATTTTCACCGGCAGAGGGTGATCCCCCTCGTGGAGAGGGCCCTGCCGATTTACGAGCTCACCCCCGGGAGCAAGGTCGAAGGCTCAAGGACGTCGAGCAAGCTTCTCTCCCACACCAACGCCGCCCGGAGGGCTAAGTACGCGGTGGGGGAGTTTCCCCAAGATCCCGCGGATCTTTGGAGGATCAAGATGCGCCCCGAGCCGGGGTATATTTCCTTGGTAAGTTTTGGCTTCGAACTCGTCGTGCGTCGTGTAGGTCCCTTTTTCCTGACCCCCTCTTCGGGTGTGTTTTACAGGGTTTGAGGTGCGGCGCCTCGAGGCCCCCGGTCCCAGAGCAGCGCCTGATCAATCGCCTCCACGCGGAGAAGATGAAGAGGCGGAAGGACGCGGCGGAGGCGAAGGTCGAAAGGAAAAGGAAGAGAAAGGCGGGGCACGACAAGGCGTGCAAGCTTGCTCGCGAGGAGGGGAAGGCACAGCCCGCCACACCCGAGTCCTCGGAGGAGGATGAGGAGGAGGCCTCGGACGCCGAGGACCACGTTCCGAGGGGGGACGGGGAGGGCGCGAGCCCCCCACCGTTCTACCTGTGGGACGAAGAAGAGGAAGCGACCGTGGCGCCAGAGGAGCCGAGGGCCGCAGGGGGGTCGTTGGCGAACCTCTCCCTCGAGGGTGTGGCGCGGGAGTCATCCTTGCCGGCGGTCGGCGAGGAGTCGCCCGCGCCCCAAGTGCTAATCCATGGCCACGAGGCTGCGGCGGGAGAGGAGTCGTCCGCGCTGGCAGCCTCGAGGGACCGGGCTGACACGAGGGGGGCGGCTTCGGGGCAGCCTTCGAGGGACAGCTCGATGCCCCGAGTCCGGAAGACCGCCACGAGGAAGCGGAGTATGAGTGCTCGATCTGGGTAAGCATTTTAGATTCCATTTTTTGTTATGCATTTGGTAGACTTCTCGATCCCGCTCAACTCGTGCTTCTTGACTTCCAGCCCCGGGGCCGTTCCCAAGGATGCAGTGCGGCTTGCCCCGGCCAAGGCTCTCAAGACCGGGGCTCGCAGCACTCCGCACACGGCGCCGCAGCCCCCGCCTGCCTTGGATCTCGAGGCGGCGGCCGCTAGGCTACGGGAGGCAGTGGCCCGAGGGGCCCAGGCGGCGCAGCAAGCCCGAGAGAAGGAGGGTGACGCTGGTCAGAGTGACGCCGACCACCGTGGCGCCGAGGTGGCTGCTCAAGCGGCCGACGCCGAGGAGACCGGCCAGGGCGGTGCCGGTGGTGCCGCCCAAGCGGTCATTGATGTTGAGGCCGGTCAGGGCGACGCAGATATCGCCGCCCGGCCGGACATAGGAGGAGAAACTAGCGGGGGCGCGCAGGAGCACCCTGCCGGCCAAACTGCAGAGGAGACCCCCGTCTTCGAGCCTTCGAGGGCCGAGGGCGAGGGTCTCGCAAAAGAAATGGCGCAAGAGGCGCCAGCGGTAGATGGAGCCCCCATCTCGGAGCCCACCGAGGCCCGAGACGAGGGTACCGCCGCGATAGTGCCCGTGCCCACGGCGCAGGGGGGCGCAACGGCGGTGGTGGAGCTGCCAGACAGCAGCGAGGAGTACGGGGATTCGATGGATATCGACCCCGCTGCTGCGGCAAGCGCCGCCGCACATATTGCCGAGTTCGCGTCGGCCAGCGCGGGCGTGCTCGAAGCGGGGGCGTCGGAGGGGAGCCACCTCGGGGTTATCGTCCCGTCCGGTGTCCCCTCAGAGTTCCTTCGCAAGGAGCAGGAGGAGGAGGAGGCTTGGAACAAGCAGATGGGCGTTGGGCGCGAGATCTTGCAGGCCCTCGACCGTGCTTATCAGCTTCATCAGAACGCGGATTACCAGGTCAGCCAGGTAAATATTTCCCCCCGAAAATTGCTCGGATTCGGTTTTAGCTTTTACGCGTCCTCACCCACACCCTCCCCCTTTGCAGCAGCTGAGGGAAATCTCGCGCCAAAAGAGCGTCGAGATGAACCGGCTGTACTCCCAGATGAGCCAGCTCGGGCAACACAACGCCGAGCTGGTGCTCAAAAACATCGACGCCAACACCAAAATGGCCGATCTGGGAGCGCGTCAGCGGGCGCTGGAGCAGGAGCTGGCGCGGGTTGCTGGTGAGCGGGACGTCCAGAGGGCGGCAGCGGAGGAGAAGGCCCGGGAGGCCGAGGCACAAGCTGCCGAGCTGCAGCGCCTTCGGACGGCGCTCGAGGAGAAAGCTCGGGAGGCGGAGGTGCAGAGCGCCGAGCTGCAACGCCTCGGCGCCACTCTTGAGCAGCAGAAAGCCGAGCTTCTCCACAAAGAGGTGGCCGCGGTTGCGCTCGCCGGGACCCTTCAGGAACAGGGTGTGGCCCTCGAAGAGAGGGAGGTGGCCCTCCAGAACATGGGGGCTAGCCTTAAGGAAAAGGAAGCCTCCATTTCCTCGCTCGAGGAGGCCGCCCGTACCCAGAGGGAGGAGGCGCAAAAGAACATGGCGGGTGAGTACCTTCGATTTTCCGTCGTTTTGCTTTCTTTCGTGGCTAATGTTGATTTCCTTTGCTCAGAGCTGAGGCAAAAGGTGGCGGATGAGACCGCGGCGAAGGAAGCGGTCCACACCGCGCTCACGGCGGCACAGATGGAGTTTGCTGAGCTGGAGCAGACCGCCGTGAGCGTGTGTCAAGAGCTCGAGGGGGAGGGCGCCGTCTCGGGCAGTTCGGTGATCAGCCGCCTGCGCGCGCTAGGCGGCCGGATTGCCGAACACGCCAAGAGTACCTTCCGCCTCGGTGTTCTGCGGGCTCTCGCCGTGGCCTCGACGCATTACCTCATGGATCTCCAGAGGGTGTCGTTGGGGTACGTCGTTCCCGATGATGCGAATGCGGACGCCGCGTCGGTCATCATGGATGAAGCTGACGCAGCCGCAGAGGAATTCGCCACCGTCCTCGCCGAGAAGCTCGAGGCAGACATCCCTCCCATCGCTGAATTCGACACTCCTGAAGACCCGCAAGGGGGGATGGTAGCCTGTAGGACAATTGGGCCTCGATGCCCATGTAAATAGATTAGTGTTTATCATGGTCATGCCTTGTAATCGCACTTTATGAATATAAAGGATTTTGTTTCGTAATTTGAATGTGTGGCCCATCGAGGCCTTGTGTGATCGAGCCTGTGTTCCTTTACTTTATTTCCGTGTTCTTCGTACGCGACTTTGATAAACATCTGCGAGGAAGTTCGCGTTCATAAGCAACGTAGGCGTAGGGTGGTGAGGGGGGTGCCGTATCCCGGAGGCGTAGGCGGCCCCACGACTCGGCCAGCCCCGTACCGTGGTTGCTTACGCCTCACGTCCGTTTTTTCCAAGGATACGAGAAGCTCAGGATCGAGACGGAAATATTTCGAAAAAACACTGGCGACTTTTTGGGGACGTTCGGGGGTTCCCCCCGTAGTAGCCCCCAAGGGAGGCTCGGCTTTGCCGAGGGTAAAGCCGAGCGTACCTCTATGTTTGTGTGCGCCCGAGCCCTCGAGGGTCGGGAAGGTTCCCAAAAAGCGATAAGTGAAGGGTGCTTCCTTATTATTTCGGGAAATCGAAAATGCGATTACGAACAATATAGAAATTGCTTGAAATGCTTAGGGATAGAAACGACGTAGCTGTTGTATATTCCAAGCGTTGGTGAGGACTTCGCCTTTTTCGTTGGCCAGCTTGTACGTGCCGGGCTTGAGTACCTCGGCGATTATGTACGGTCCTTCCCATGGAGGTGAGAGCTTGTGGCGGCCCTTGTTGTCCTGCCGAAGCCTTAGCACCAAGTCCCCTTTGTTGAGGTCTCGGCGCCGGACCTTCTGCGCTTGGTACCTTCATAGGGACTGTTGGTAGCGCGCGGAATGCAGGAGTGCCATGTCTCGAGCCTCGTCCACTTGGTCCAGCGAGTCTTCGCGAGCTCGCTGGTTTCGTTGCTCTTGATATGCCATGAGCCTTGGCGATCCGTATTCCAAGTCGGTGGGGAGGATGGCCTCGGCGCCATAGACGAGGAAGAACGGAGAGAAACCCGTAGCTCTGCTCGGGGTCGTCCTCAGACTCCAGATGATCGAGGGTAGCTCTGTGAGCCACCTTCGGCCGAACTTGTTCAGCTTGTTGAAGATCCTCGGCTTTAGTCCTTGGAGGATCATGCCATTGGCACGCTCCACTTGCCCGTTCGTCTGTGGGTGAGCCACAGCTGACCAGTCCACACGTATGTGGAAGCTGTCGCAGAACGCCAAGAACTTCTTGCCTGTGAACTGGGTGCCGTTGTCGGTGATAATCGAGTTCGGGACCCCGAACCTGAAGACGATGTCGGTGAAGAATTGGACTGCTTGCTCGGATTTGATCTTGCCGATGGGTCGAGCCTCGATCCATTTGGAGAACTTGTCGACCGCCACCAGCAAGTGGGTGAAGCCCCCGGGCGCCCTCTTCAACGGACCGACGAGGTCCAGTCCCCACACGGCGAACGGCCACGTGACGGGGATGGTCTGCAGGGCATGGGCCGGGATGTGTGTTTTTCGGGCATAGAACTGGCATCCCTCGCAAGTCCGCACGACGTCAGTGGCGTCGGCGACCGTGGTGGGCCAGTAAAAGCCTTGCCGAAACGCGTTACCCACGAGGGTGCGTGGCGCGGCGTGGTGGCCGCAGACGCCAGCATGGATGTCGCGGATCAGCTCCTTGCCCTCGGGGATGGGGATGCAACGTTGCAGGACACCCGAGGGGCTACGCTTGTATAGCCCGTTGTCGATTAGAACGAAGGACTTGGCCCGCCTGGGAAGGCGTCGCGCCTGAGCGCGGTCCGAGGGTAGGAGCCCTCGAACCATCCATTCGAGGTACTGAACGCGCCAGTCTCGCGAAGCGGGGGCCTCGTCAACTTCCATTGCTTCGGCCTCGTCCGCGGAGGTTGTCCCGAAGTTAGTATCCATGGGCCCGACCCCGTCCGCCGGGGGGTTCCCGTCGGAGGGTCCGGCGGATGAGGGGCCTGCCTCCGTCGGTTGCTTGAACTCGACGGTGGGCCTGGAGATGTCGTGAGCGAAGATGTTCGGGGGGACGGTGGTCCGCCCCGAAGCTATCTTGGCCAGTTCGTCCGCGTCCTCATTGTACTTGCGTGGGACGTGATTGAGCTCGAGGCTGTCGAATTTGTCCTCGAGGCGGCGTACTGCGTTGCAATACGCCTCCATCTTCGGGTCGTGATAGCTGGACTCCTTCATTACTTGGTCGACGACGAGCTGAGAGTCACCGCGCGCATCGAGGCGTTTGACGCCGAGCTCGATGGCGATGCGGAGGCCACCGAGGAGGGCCTCATACTCCGCCATATTGTTCGAAGCAGGGAAATGCAAGCGGATTACATACCGCATGTGTTCTCCGAGAGGTGAGATGAAGAGGAGGCCGGCTCCGGCTCCAGTTTTCATCACCGACCCGTCGAAGTACATAGTCCAGCATTCGCCCCAGATTTGTGATGGGGGTAGCTGAATGTCCGTCCATTCAGCCACGAAGTCAGCCAAGATTTGGGACTTAATTGCCTTGCGGGGGGCGTAAGTGAGTGTCTCTCCCATTAGCTCCACAGACCATTTGGCGATTCTGCCCTCGGCTTCCCGGTTGCGGGCTATCTCTCCCAAGGGGAAAGACGAGACCACGGTGACGGGGTGAGCCTCGAAGTAGTGGCGCAGCTTGCGTCGAGCTAGCACTACTGCATAGAGCAGCTTCTGAATCTGAGGATAGCGCGTCTTGGTCTCAGACAACACCTCGCTGATATAGTACACCGGCCGCTGGACGGGCAGAGCTTGACCCTCCTCTTGTCTTTCCACAACGATCACCGCGCTGACCACTTGGGTCGTCGCGGCCACGTATAGATAGAGGGGCTCGCCGTCCATAGGTGGTGTAAGAATGGGAGCACGGGTGAGCGATGCCTTCAGCCTTTCGAGGGCCTCTTGAGCTTCGGGGGTCCACGTGAAGCGCTCGGTTTTCCTCAAGAGTCGATACAGGGGCAAGCCTTTCTCGCCGAGACGCGAGATAAAACGGCTAAGGGACGCTAGGCATCCCATGACCCTCTGTACCCCCTTTAGGTCTCGGATCGGTCCCATCCGAGTGATGGCCGAGACTTTGTCAGGGTTGGGTTCGATGCCCCGCTGGGAGACAATGAAGCCCAAGAGCATGCCTCGAGGGACCCCGAACACGCACTTCTCGGGGTTAAGTTTTACCCCTTTGGCTCGTAGGCAATCGAATGCGATCCTGAGATCAGCAACTAGGTCGTCCGCCTTCCTGGTTTTGACAACGATGTCGTCGACATATGCCTCTACGCTCCGCCCGAGCTGGTCTTCGAAAACGTGGAGCATACACCGTTGATAGGTGGCTCCGACGTTTCTGAGGCCAAAGGGCATCGTAACGTAGCAGTACATGCCGAAAGGTGTGATAAAAGAAGTCGCGAGCTGGTCGGACTCTTTCATCTTGATTTGATGGTAACCGGAGTAAGCATCAAGAAAGGATAAGAGCTCACATCCCGCAGTAGTATCTACAATCTGATCGATTCGTGGCAAAGGAAAGGGAACCTTCGGACATGCCTTATTTAGACTAGTGTAGTCTACGCACATCCTCCAATTTCCACTCTTTTTCTTTACTAATACTGGATTAGCGAGCCACTCGGGATGGAATACCTCTTTGATGAAGCCGGCCGCCAGAAGTTTCTGCAACTCCTCGCCGATCGCCCGGCGCTTGAGCTCGTCGAAGCGTCGCAGGCGTTGCTTCACCGGCTTGGAGTTGGGTCGGACATCAAGAGAGTGCTCGGCGACCTCCCTCGGTATGCCAGGCATGTCCGAGGGGCTCCATGCAAAGATATCAGCGTTGGCGCGGAGGAAATCGACGAGCACCACTTCCTATTTGTCGTCGAGGGTGGCGCTGATCTGCAACGTATTGTTGTCGGAGTGGCTCGGGTCGAGGGGCACCTTCTTGATGCCCTCGGTGGGTTCGAAGCTCCCGGCATGTCGGTGTGTGGAATCCAAGGCCTCGCTTGCCATTTTGTCGAGGGTGGCTGCGAGGGCCTCGTCTTCCGCTTGAGCTTCCGCGCGCTCAACGCACTCGACGTCGCACTCGTAGGCGTGCTCGAACGAAGAGCCGATGGTGATGACGCCCTTTGGTCCCGGCATTTTGAGCTTGAGGTAGGTGTAGTTGGGGACGGCCATGAACTTGGCGTAGCAAGGACGACCGAGGATGGCATGGTAGGATCCTCGAAACCCCACCACCTCAAAGGTGAGTACCTCCTTGCGGAAGTTGGCTGCCGTGCCGAAGCAGACCGGCAGATCGATCTGGCCGAGGGGTTGGACCCGCTTCCCCGGCGCGACGCCGTGGAATGGCGACTTGCTGGGCGTAGCTTGTCCAATCCGATCCCCATGAGCTCCAAGGTGGGGGCGTACATGATGTTGAGGCTGCTGCCTCCGTCCATGAGCACCTTGGAGAAGCGAGTGTTGCCGATGATGGGGTCGACAACGAGCGGGTAACGTCCCGGATGCGGGACGTAGTCGGGGTGGTCCTCGCGGCCAAAGGCAATGGTGTCCTTCGACCAGTCGAGGTAGGATGGCGTGGCCTTGGTGACGGAAAAGACTTCGCGGCGCTCACGCTTGCGCTGCCGAGAAGTCATATTCGTCATCGTTCCTCCAAAGATGAAGAAGGCGTTCTCCACTGGGGGGAACTCGTCATCTCCACCTTTGTCGCCAGCATCCTTCTTCTTGTCCTCATCGCGATGCGCGACGCGGTTGTAGTATTTCTTGAGCATCTCGCACTGCTCGAGAGTATGGTTGACCGGGCCCTTGTGGTAAGGGCACGGTTTCTTAAGCATGTCGTCGAACTGGCCACCACCGCCTCGAGGGGGGCCTCGAGGCCCTTTGCGGTCCGGGGCGGCTACGAAGGCCTCCTCGGAGTCTTCTGCCTGCCCCGTCCCGCGCTGGTCCGGCGGGACCGGCTTCCTTCCCTTCCTCCCCCGCTTTTGTTTCTTGGCGGGGGCGTTGGGCTTGACGTTGCTGCCCTCCGCGGGCGCATCGTCCTTGCGCTTGCTTGATTTGTCGTCGAAGATGGCACCAACAGCCTCCTCGCCGGCGGCGAAGTTGGTGGCAGCGTCGAACAACTCGTTGGTATTAACGGGTCGGCTTCTCGCGAGCTCATGCACCAGATTCCTGCACGTCGTACCCTCGAGGGAAGCGTTAATGACCTCGACGTGGGTGACGCTGGGGAGCTCGGTGCACTGCTTGGAGAAGCGCCGCACGTAGTCACGCAGGGATTCGCGGGGCTTCTGGCGACACCCTTTGAGGTCCCAGGAGTTCCCAGGGCGCACGTACGTGCCCTGGAAATTGCCTACGAAGACATGGACCAAGTCGGCCCAGCTGTAGATCTGATCCGCAGGCAAGTGCTCGAGCCACGTTCGTGTGGCGTCAGCAAGATGAAGGGGGAGGTTGCGGATGATGACCGCGTCTTCCGTTGCGCCGCCTAGCTGGCACGCTAGGCGGTAGTCGTTCAGCCAGACTGCAGGATCAGTCTCGCCCGAGTATTTGACGAGGGTGTTGGGTTGTCGGAAGCGCGGGGGAAAAGGCGCGGTCCGGATCTCCCGACTGAACACCCGGGTGCTCGGAGGCTCCGGTGACTCACCCCTGTCGTGCTCAGGGTCGAAGCGTCCACCCCGTCGAGGGGTGTACCTCCTGCCGTTGATGACGTTGCGGGCATCGCCGTCGCCAGCGTGCCCGCGAGTGTCGCGGATTCGCTCCCTTACGGGAACTCTTCCGATGCGCTCGTGTACCGGGGGTGCCCTCGCACCGGGTGCTACGGCTGCCTTGCCCTTCCCTGCTGGGGGTGTGTGCACAGAAACCTCACGGTCCTGGTGCGCAGTCCCAGCGCACTGCTCCGGGGCCTTCGAGCGCATGCGAGACGCAGAACTCTCGGCCTGCTGCACGGCAGCTTGCTCGATGAGTTCATGTGCCTCGCGGCGCAGGTTGCGGCCCGAAGGTGTCGATGGCTCAGGCATAGCTTGAAGTAGATAAGCCGCAGCGACGAGTTTCTCGCCGGCCGTTTGCAGTTCCGGAGATTTGTCGACGTTGTCGTCAGCCAGGATGCGCTCCCGGGCCACACGTCCCGCCGTCCGGGCGTGCGCACCAGGCACGGTACGCTGCTGCTCGAGTGCGGCGCGTAGCTCCTGGGTTTGCCGACGCTGCTCGTCGAGCTTGGCTTGAAGCTCGTTGAGCTGCGCCAGCTGGGCTTGACGCGCCGCTGAACTTGACGAGGAAGGGGCTGCGGGCGGGACCACCGGTTGCTTTGCCCGTACGTCCGCCCCGCCGTCCTCGTCGTTGGCTGGAGTATTGTCGTCTTGCTCGTTCGCGAGGTCCGCCATGAAGCATTCCCTGGAAGGATCGAAATCCCCCTCGCTGGAGTCTTCGGAGCAGGTGAGGCAGTAGGCCGTCGCCAGCTGGAACGCGCGGAGAGCGTCGGGGTCGCGGACCCCGGAGTAGTCCTCGGCCTCCTCGGCCGTGAAGTTGTTCATGAAGAAGTCGACGTCGTCGGCGATCGAGCTCGCCGTCTCGGGGTAGGGTTCGTCAGGGGACGACGCGCTGAGGCTGCGGATCGGCAGAAGATGATGACCCGGCGTATCCTCATGCTCGATGAGGTCAGCGACGGTTGACAAGGCGCGGGTGGCGGCGTTGCGCATCCCGAAGGGGAAAGAAGACACCGAAGTCGGGTCCCCCCTGGGAGGCACTAGTGCTGCCGCAGGCGATGGTGCCGGCGCGTATGACGCCGAGGCACGCGATGATGAGACGGTTGCCCCACTGGCCGCGATGTTGAGTTGCGACACGCCAGCCTCGACCCACGTGGGGGAGCTGTGGCGGGCCGCACGACGCCGCTCCGTGCGTGCTTGTCGTGAACGCTGACCCGAGCGCCTGTTGCGTCGGGCTGGCGGAGTCGGAGCGATGAGGTTGCGTTCGGAGGAGAGGAGCTGCATGAGGTAACCGTTGCCGGTTGCTCTGAACTCAAGACTCCCGAACGAGACCGCGCGTCCCGCTGGAAACGGATCCGAAATGCCCATAGGGTATGGGTTGGATCTGCTCGCCATTCCGGGAGATCAAATGGGAGAAAGAGAGAAAATGTCACGCAGCGCCCCTACCTGGCGCGCCAACTGTCGGTGTCCCGACCCGGGGGCCTGGATCCCAACTAGTAAATGCTGCGTGTTTCCTCGTCCCAGATGATGGTGCAAGAGGCAATCACAATAATACACAGTTTATCCTGGTTCCGGCCGTGGGGCCGTACGTCCAGCAGAGGGGGTGTGCGAGGGCACTGTATTATCTTGCACCCGGGGTGCTTGCCGTAGGGGATACAAGCGAAGCGAGAGAGGGAGAGAAGCTCCCAAGTCTCTGCTAGAGGTGGAGTTGGTTGAGATGAGTGCTCAGTCGAACTTACTTCCAACCTTTGATTGGAGGTCGTCGATCCGCCTCAGCAAAAGGAAGCCCACCCCCTCCTTTTATAGTTGTAAGGAGGGGCGGTGTACATGAGTGTAGGGGCGTGGAATTCGTCGTTTTCCCTTGAATCGCGGGGTACAGTGGTCGAACACTGTAGAAAGTGTACTGTGGGAAGGCGGCGCGTGTCGCTGTCGTCCTGGATTTTCGTCCTTGGTCCCGTGGAGATGGCGGCGGCCGTCCTGCAGTGTACCAGTGGTAGTAATGGCGTGGGACGGTCCCGGACCCCCTGGCCGGAGTGCGGGTGTGCACATTAGAAGGTCCGGGAGCGCGTAGAAGTCCCGGACCCCACGAGGGGGAGGTCCGGGGTCGCGCCCGTGCGTGCTGAGTGCCCCTCTTGGCAGGACACGTGACATCGTCGGACCCCTTCCCCAGCGGGAGATGGGTCCGGCGATGGATGTTGGCAGAACAGTAACGGGGGCGGCGCCAACTTGCCTCGTGCCGCATTGAATGCCCACAGTACTGCTACAGCGACTGGGGTGGCAGAGCGGTGACCGGGGTCGGTGGACGGGACGCCGGTCACATCCACTGCGGGAGTGGCAGTCTGACGCCGCCTGCCCTTTGAGCCGTGGTGGAGTGGCTGGCTTTTAATGCCTTCGTACGGCGGTCGGTTGGGCGGCGGGGCCATTTGTCTCTTGTGCCGAGAGATGGCCTCGAGCGAGGCGGAGATTGGCCACCCGCTCGAGGGCAGGTCCGCTGCCCTCGAGCGAGGCGGAAATGCGATTGCGCGGTCGAGGGTCTCGAGGGGTGCCCTCGAGCGAGGCGGAGATGAGTGACCCGCCCGAGGGTATAGATCCGCTACCCTCGAGCGGGGCGGAGTTTGTTCGGTGGGCCTGAGAGGGGCCCTCGAGCGAGGCGGAGATTGGCCACCTGCCCGAGGGGGATGTGGCTGGGCCACATGCTGGACTTCTTTGAGTCCTTTCCTTTCTTCTGAGGGAGAAATAGGCCGTGGGCCTTCGTGGGCCCAGTTGCCTTAACATGTGTTTGTGTTTTTTGAAAGTGGTTTTAGTACCTCAATTAGGGTGTCCCTAATTGTGGCACCCGACACTGAGTATTAGTATACTCAGGGTTTGTTGCCACAATATTTTCAGGGCACGCAGACGTAGACTTCTGTCCCTGCTGCGCCAAGTTCATCCGCCGGGATGCAGAGGGATGGGTGGTCGTGGAGCCGGACGTTTAGTTAGGGATCTCTCTAGGGCTCACTTTTGGTAGCTGTAGGCCCCGTTCCTCTAGACGAACCAGGATTTCAGTATTATAAAGTTTGTGAATTATGTGTTTATTCAAACTCGGTTTGTAAAACTTAAGGTCAAGTTCTATGTATATTTGTTGTATATTCAAATATGTGTCGTGCTTGTACCATCTGCGCCCACCTTCGCGTGGGACTATCGGTGATGTTTCGATCGGGACGTGGGTTGAGAAAGGATCGCCAAATTAAGCCGTTAAGCTAATGAGCCCGATGTGTTCAAATGACGGTCATTACGCTTAATTAGAGTTTTAATTTGGCGGTTCCGTCACAATCAGCGCCTCTGCTACTGCTAGACTGCTAACGCCATCTGCTGCTTATCCTGGAGGGAAGGAGCAGTGCCCCTGATCTGGCACTTTCTAGGATTCCTTTTCGGGAATTAGGGGGCAATTGGAAATCCGGTTCTCTACTCACCTGTCGTATTTGCAGGCTTGTCTGGCATCTCTGCAGGTCAAGGGAATAGGTTCGATTTTCTAAGTTCAGTACTACTCCGAACCTGATTTTCTAAGATCAGGAGAAATGGTCCGATCATTTCGAGAACTCCGCACCTTTTCTCCTGCATGATGAACGGCTGGACGGACATTGGTTGACGTGCGTGCATGGGCGCTGGGCAGCTCATTCACAGCCGAATTATTCGATCAGGGAAAGATGGAAAAGGAAATGGAAAAGCACTATCATTATTTCATCTCCGCCTCTCCATGATCCAGAGGCACACAAGCTCATCATGAACTCGACGCAATGCTAGGGGGGGAGAAAGAGCGCGAGAGGGAGGAGAATCCCTTCCCCGCTTTGTTCCGCGCCGCTTTGCGCGCCCCCTTTCTTCCCCGGCTCCGAGCGCCTCCCGCGGGCGGAAAGCTCTCCTTTGTACCCATCTTTGAGCCCCCAAAAGCCTACCCGGCGAGGGAATCCGCCCACGGCGGCCCGGCCCAGCCATGGCCACGGAACCGCCGCTCCAACTCTGCTTCCTGGAAGCTTCTCCAATCCAGCCACGCACACGGCACACCCCCACGCCCGGCCCGGCGGCCCGCCTCCCGATGCGCCCCGCCGCTGCCCATTCCATCCCCATCCCCGATCGCCTCCCCCCCGGCGCACGGCCATGCATGCGCTCGCTCGCAGGTCACAGCTAGCCGGTGCATGCAGCTCCGCCCCGCCCGCCCCCCGCCTTTGCCGCTTTCCGGCCTGACAAAATCCCGCGCCCTTTCTGCAGGCGTACGTCGGCACTGAAAGAGAGGAGGAGCCGAGGAGGAGGACGGAAAAGCCGAAAGCCATCCATCCCCTCCCTCCCTCCGAATCTTGGCATTTCTAGGGATTCTGTCATCCCGGTGTGGCGAGCGGGTGGCGGCGCTTTACGGTCTTTTTGCCCGGCCGGGGAGCGTGTCCGTGACGAGACCGACCCCCACACCCGTGGAAGAAGCTTCCACGCTGCTTCCTCTGCTTTCCTGCGCCCCGGGCTATTTATAGCCGCCGGGGTCACTGCCAGGGGGTTTAAGCTAACGGTGCAGGCCGCCCCAGCCCCCAGCCCCCCAGGTGAATCCGAGTGAGCCTGCCAGGCGATACCGACCGCTCGAGGGTGCGTGTCGTTGGCCTTCGCACGTGCTTGGCCGCGGGGACGGAGCGTCCGCCATGGACCTGAAGAGGGCGCTGGACGTGGAGGAGGAGGTGGTGGACGGCGACGAGGAGGAGCTCGCCGCCGGCTGCCCCGACGCCAAGCGCCGCCGGACGTTCCTCAAGTGAGTTTTATCCGTGTTGCTGCATTGCCGCGCGGAGCGATGCTCGAGTGCTTGGGCTCTGACGCTTGTGTTCGCCTCTGTCCCTGTCCCATTTGCAGCAGCTCGATGCAGGAGGCCATTGGCGCGCAGTACATGCAGAGGCATCTGCCCAAGCTGGAGCCCTTCCTGCGCAGAGTCGTAAGCACTTCTCCTCGCAGCCATCCGAGTGCCATTGCATTTCGTTGCATTCTTTTAAAAAAAAATCTCTGGCACAATTCTGATGGTCATTTTCGTTCTGAAATCAGGTGCAGGAAGAGGTGCATAATGTTCTTATCCGACACATCGATTCCGCACAGAGGTTAGCCTCTAGACACCTGATTATTGAACTGCTGCATTAGTATTTATAAGCTCAGACTGCCTAGTTCTTCTGGAGTACTAGTACACACCATGCTAGTAGCAGCTAGTTTCTCGATATTGACGTGCTACAAACATGATGAACAACAGTACTGACAATGGCTGGAGCAGTATAAGTCTGTCTATTTTCAACCCATGCGTTTGCATTTTGTGCACTTCGAATATTTGTCGAGGGGACATCCTGCTCTAATTTGCTACTTGTGATGCTGTTAGCAGGATTCATCTGAATAATTACTTTTAGTTGTTTCAGAAATTATGCTGTCAGTGCCGTGTTAGGCTTTAACTCCTTTTACTTTTACTGTCAAATCTACTTTACCCCCAACTGCCAATACACCTCTTTTCGTTTTCAGTTGGTGCATGCCATGACTGAACTTGTGTTCTGCATTGTTCAGGCTCCCACTGCAACTAAAAACAAGCAGCAAACGGTACAAGCTGCAGTTCCAGGGAAATCTGCCGCAGACCCTTTTCACGGGCAACAGAGTGGAGGCGGAGAGCAAGCAGCCGCTCCGGATCGTCCTGACCGACGCCGCCACCAACCAGACGGTCACCTCCGGCCCCTTGTCCTCGATGAAGGTCGAGCTCCTCGTCCTCGACGGCGACTTCAACGCCGACGAGCAGCTGGAGCACACCGAGAAGGAGTTCAGCGAGAGCGTGGTGTTCGAGAGGGAAGGCAAGAGGCCGCTCCTGTCCGGCGAGGTGATCATCGTGCTCGAGAAGGGCGTCGCCTCCATCCGCGACATATCCTTCACGGATAACTCGAGCTGGATAAGGAGCCGGAAGTTCAGGCTCGGCGCGAGGATGTCCCGGGCCAGCTCCATCGAAGAACGGGTGCAGGAAGCTGTCAGCAATCCCTTCCTGGTCAAGGATCACCGTGGAGAAGGTACTCATACGTTGCCAGTATTACCCTTTCGACTTGCCATGATTTTGTTCATAAAACATATTCATCCTTTTATTTTTTTAAAAACTAGCTAGTACTTATCAAAATCGTCTTGATGAATTCAGTGTACAAGAAGCACCATCCTCCTGCATTAGCCGACGACGTGTGGCGCCTGGAGAAGATCGGCAAAGACGGCGTTTTCCACAAGAAGCTTGCCGACTTCGGAATCCACACAGTTCAGGACTTCCTCAGGAACCTGGTGATGGATCAGTACGGACTGCGCAGTGTAAGAAACTTGCCTTATCACGTACACTGATGCAGTAGAGCTAATCCTGTTCCAGATTTACATGCTCAACGTTCTCTTCTTCAGTTCTCACCCTGTACCGTGTGTTTCTGTTCTCAGCTGCTCGGCAGCGGGATGTCGAACAAGATGTGGGAGTCGACGGTGGAGCACGCCCGGGAGTGCGTGCTGGACGACAAGCTCTACTCCTACTGCAGCGGGCACGGCATCGTCCTCCTCTTCAACTGCGTCTACGAAGTCGTCGGCGTCATCGTCGGCACCAACTGCTTCACCTTGAACTCCCTCACCCCGACGCAGAAGGTAAGCAGCAGCTGAGCGGACCAAGAGGCAGGAGGCACGACGATCATGTCACGAGCGGCACCTGACTGTACCTGTCTTGCTGGTCCTTCTCCTTCTGCAGGCGCTGGTGGTGAAGCTGCAGCAGGACGCGTACAAGTTCCCGGACCGCATCGCCGAGTTCAAGGTGCAGACGCAGGGCGCCGCGGAGCAGCCACCTGGCGCGGTGCAGGCCCCGCCGGGGCCCGTGCCGCCCGCGGCGAGCGCGCGGGTGCTCGGCCTCCCGCAGGGCGTCGTACACCTTCCTGGCGGCGCGCCGAGCCCGCACGACGGCGGCGGCCTGCTGCTGAACCCGCTTGCCCTCCAGCAGCAGAGCGAGGCCCTGGAAGACGTGCTGCAGTCGGCCGGCGCGGCGCACCACCAGCTCGGCGCCGGCGAGGCGTGGCCGTTCCCCTCGTTCGGGGTGGGGGCCGGGGCCGGCGGGTTCGACGCACGGGACCCGTTCGACGTGCAGTTCAGCGGGTCGCAGCCGTGCGGGCTGCTGCTCTCCAGCACCGGCGCCAGGTTGTGAGGGCACGACGCGAGCCGACGCGAGCGTTGGTTTTCGCTTGGGCATGGCACCGCCGCGCGGCGCGGGCTTCCGTGCGGTGTAGTGGAGGATGGCGTCACGCGGAAGGACCGGGGCAATTGGCGCCGCCCCTGCTGCCGCGGCAGCCGGCAGGGCACGGGTTGGGGTCGGGGTCGGGGTCGGGTCCGTCCGTCAAACCGTCTGCTGACGTCGACCGGCCGGTGTCGCTGTTTGCGCGAGGACGCCTGGGAGGCTGGGAGAAAGGCACAGTTGCTGCATGCAGAGAAGATAAAATAACTGGTAGTGCAATTGGTAGGATCAGATGTGATCTTTTTCCAATCTTTTGTCATTTTGGGATGTAACATGAGTCGTGAGGGGGGGGGGGGGGAATGAAAGCAGCGCTCTGGGGTGTTTTGACTTTTGACTGTTCACCAGAGTTCCTCCCCATGTGTGCAAAAGCATAAAAAAAGGTGCTCTGTTTTCTTTTTGGTAACACTGTAGTCGTAAAACTACAGTGAGATGAATGGCGGACTTTGCGGTAGATCATACATGCCGTACACATGGACATGGGTCCAGGGCATCAACACCACGCAAAATAATTCAGCATTTCAGTTCAGGCCAAGGTAGGTGGCACGAATGATGAGTTCCCAACCTTGCAGCACTACGCGGACATGCTGTACGTCTCTCGCCCTCAGACTACTGTTGTGGGGAAGAAATATATTTGTCAGTTGTACGACCGTTAGCGCAAGGACAGTTGCACACGAAAGAAACAAGGAAAATAAAACAAAAGGAGGCCAGCTTATGAGCATTCATGCCAAATGCCAAGCAACTTCATGGAACAAGTTCTTTCTTCCTGGCATGGTATGTACTCAACTAGCAGCAATATCTCGCAGAGGAATAGAGGATCACAAACAGAAATCAGAAGACAAATACAATCAAATCCACTTCAGCCACACACCAAATACTGTCCGAGATTCATTGAGATTGGATAAAACATTTGAGCGACCAGCTCCATACAAAATGCATTTGCATTCCAAATCAGCAACGAGAAGCCGTGCAATTGTTGTGAAAATCATTGTTAGGCTACTCATTTCTCTTTACATGCTAAGGTTCAATACTAAAGGCTTCAAATTTGTCAGCTATCTTCTCAGAGCAAACGGAAATGTCATCTGCACTGTTGATAGAAACCAGGCTTGTTACTACCCCCAATTTGTTCAGTTGAGGCTGGAGTGCAGTTAGTTTCACCACACAATACTTGGACCAAACAACAAACGGTTTATTCATCTCTTTTTACAAGGAGTAGAAAACCAAAACCGAAGACTAGTTGGCATGGACTCAACCAGTGATTTCCTATCAGTACTTTCACCTGCACGTTGTCGAGCGGCTCGATCTTTTACCTTCCATTGCATCCTTCTTTTTCCTACAGTCCGAACAAAGATAAGGACCACCCCATGGTGTTGATGGGGCTGAGCAGCAGCCACCTACATTGTCCATCATTAAACCTTCGAATGGCTCTTGGTCCACTTGGCAGACAGCACAGCGAAATGGGGGCAGATTTGCTTTTGACGGGAAATTTCTACCCAACCTGCAAAAGGTATAGATTACAAGTTAGCGCACAGCTGAACAGGCTCAAATGAGCAGACAGAGAAGTAACACCAGGGTGTCCTTCCTCTTCAAAGAGAGCACCTATAGGCGATAGATCTCCAACAGCCAAACAGGCAAAGTTAATCATAAGGCAGCCATGTGATCAGTATATATATTAGTTTATCCGCCTAAAGGAAATGCACTTGGTAGTTAAAAGGTTCTTCCAACTAGCACTAACTGCTCCTGGTAACCTCGACCTTCTACTGGTAAGATCAGACAACAAATTTTGTAGGAATGACAACATGCACTCAAGGATTCTAGCGAGGTTAAACAAAAGGGACTCTTGTGGCATATAACCAACTATCTGAGATTACACATTACAAAAAGATAAATGTAGTCTAGCAAAACAAGTATTCTTTTTATATTGCAGAAGTTTTGGAACTGTAAGAAGAAAAAAGGCATGCATGGTTCATCCAAATATAAGTCTACCGTAAAATCTTCGGTAACCACATCCAGGAAGTAGCAAGAAATCAGTTGGCAGAATATTACTTAAATCTTCTCTCTTCGGTCTACATTTTTAATCCTCAACAAGAAAGGTATCTATTCAAGTGATGCAACATGTCACCAAAAAATGTTCAAAAGTTTGATTCTTATCCAGTGCCAAAAAAACTAGAAAGAGTCATATAAAGTGAACAATGACATCATGAAAGAATAGGGTTGCAGCGAAAGAAAAGACTATGGAATTCCAGGGGCACCAGAACCAATGGAACATCCAAACATACCTAACCAGGAGAGAATGTACACTAGGTTTCTAGTTTCTGCTACACAGACTCTTAAATCCTGATGAAAACCATCATCCGCCAATGAATTTTTTATTTCGATAACACCAAGAGACACCAAAACATGCAACAGAATTTGTCAAGCATTTCTGTACTGTTTCTCTTACTCTACTTAACCAGAGACACTCAGCAAGCAGAGGATCGGGAACAAACCAACCACAACAGAGAATCCACATATGCTAAAAGGCTGTATGACCAAGAATGTGCATAGAAATGCAAAAAGGGTGTAGAAATACATGAACTGCAAGAGAAAACAAGAACATGCCTTTCTTCCAACATTGCAGATCCCTCCTCAAATATTTCTTCCACAGCGCCCAGTGAAACAGATTTGCTGAGCTTTCCAACAGAACTATGAGACCTCCTACCAAAAATAAGAGACTTCAACTTGTTCTGATTTTTCTTTGGCGACAATGCTGGTGGTGTTGAACAATGATCAGATGGGATGATGTCAACAACCACACATGTGGTGTCATCTTTCAACCCGCTTGTCTTCAGAGCTTGCTGAACAAGCAAGATGGATACTGATTAGATGATTGAGACAATTTAAGCATAACATAGAAAGTACAGGAGATGCAATAGCCCAGCCACATGCATACTCACCTTAACAACAAGCTTTGCAGCCAGTTCTGCAGGCAATCCCCGACAAGCTTGTGCGGCAGTCTCTGAGGACAGAGCGTCCCATATTCCATCTGAAGCAATTATTAGTCTTCCACCAGTATTTGGGAGCTACAATTACCGAAAGTAAACCACGTGTTAACAAACACATGTTAGGAAGAGTTAAATTCCTTCCGTTTGACCCAAAGTGATGATTTCACCTTCACTTTTTTGACATGTGGAATCGGCACGATGAACTCGCCGACATCAGTATCCCCAATTGACCTTGAAAGGCACAACCCACCAGGCCAGCATCGGAGAGGACCAACCTGAAAAAAGGGAACAACAATTAATAACAAAATTCACATCCAAAGTAATTCCAAAGCATGCGGATGCAATGCTGTATCCTAGAATTATTCATCGCAATCACTGATGACCAGTGACCATTACCTCTTGCCCACCACAGAGATTAAGCCGGCTGACCTCCCCTCCACTTGCTGTGACCCGCTCCCTCTCCTCTGCATTCTCCTCTAGCCGGTGATCCACAGTCAGCAACGAGACCTCGCCACCCTGTGTATCCAGAATGCACCTGGAGTCTCCCACTGAAGCCACGGTGACCGTGAACCCATCAACCACAACCAGGGTCGCCGTTGTCCCTGACGTCTCCCCTGCACCAATTCCCGAAGTTAAGCATATTTCAAACGAGGTTTGCCCAGACTCCCAATGGCATTGCAAGGATCACTCAGCGTCATTTCACCCTTGCGCTGGAAGTCAATGTCTGTCTTGACGAATCCTGCGACGAGCGCACGCGGCAGCGCCTGTAGCCAGTCCTCGCGGCTGATGCCCTGCGGCACGGCGCTCATCACGTGCTCCAGCAACTTCTCCTTGCTGAACACCGCCGCCGACACGCCATTGTGGCCGTCGAATACCTGCGAACCGTAGCTCCAAGGAACCAAAAAACAGGCAATCACATCACCGTACGCAAACGAGAGCGAGAAGGCAAGACAGCGAAGGGGAGAGCGGGCCGTACAGCGAAGACGGAGAAAGCGGAGGAAGGGTCGCCGGGGACGCGGAGGCAGTCGGGCTTGACGAGGAAGTAGTCCTCGCCGCGCTTGGCGAAGCCAGAGTGACCGTACCGCACAATCGGGCGCTCGGAGCCGTCGCCGCGGAGCTCGCGGCCGATCAGCGTGGCCAGGGGCAGCGCCGGGGAAAGCTTCCCCTCCGTGGCGGCGCCCGCCATAGAAGCCTCTCGCCGCGGTCCTACAGAAGCAGCACCCTCCCAACAAACCGCCGGAAGGGCACCATGCCTTGCGCGGAAAATGTCGAGTCCGAAGAGACGGCGGGTGAAGACGAAGAGATGGATCCGGGATCACGCGACGCGCCCTCGGATTCGGGGGCAATGGCGACGCAATGCCGCCGGCGACGAGCTGGGATTTGGGGGAATTTTGGCGAGGGGGGTGAACAGGGAAGGAAGGGACTGGAAATGGGACGGCTTCACGCGACGCGGACGACGGTGTTGTGATTTTTGTGTAAACCAAGGGGTTTCGAGTGAAACCTCCCGGCCGATGTGGTCACTGGTCAGCCCCAGCAGGCAGGGCTGCGTGTGCAACCGTGCTGGAAATAGGTGGTGGTCAATGGTGGCTTAAAGCTTTGGGATTAAGAAAACCGTGTCGACACTGGATTTTGTTGCTGTCGTCTCGTGGTCATCGTGTCTGTATCTATACTTTGAACACCAAACTGCCAGCTAAAATGGATAACTTGGACCATACATGTCGTGGTGTCAGGTGTCTATGGACCCATGTGGGCGTCCCGTGAGTCAGCATGTCCACATGCCATCCACTCAGACTCAGGAAAAAACGATATAAAATGTACAAAATATAAAAAAGGCCTATTTGGAAATTAAAAATGTACTTAAGCTTTAAGCCTATGCATGTAAAATAAACAAAAATATTTTTTTTGACTCGATCAACTGGGACACCTGTCATAGAATAACACATTACGAATTAATCCCTCCATCAATGAAAAAGAGTGTCGTTTTGGACATTAAATTGATCATAAATTACTAATGAAAAAATAGCAAAACGAAAAGGTGTTGTTAGAGGCTGATATAGCTAAAACATAGCCAAAACTCCAATCGAAATATTGAAAGGTATTCATAGTTAACCGCTACAATTGGATATGAACCTTTTTTCGGAATGGAATAAATTCCAGGCATCGGGATAAATTTTGGGTAATATAGAACTTTGGAGTCCGGGTCAAAGGACACTAGCTGCCCTAACTTTCTTAGTCTCTCCTGATTCTAGGGCGCACATGCATCCACAATTTGCCCACTATGCATTTGTCAATAATACTACACGTAGCATGTCTGTCGCAATGATTACTTGGTTAAGCTAAAAAAAAGAAAAGAATCGCTGGCAAGATCCTTTCCTTCATGGTGGAGGGCTTCAGTGAGCTTAACCGGCCCAAGTGATTGTACTGCCATTTTCCATGGGCCAAAGTTCATGGTGGCTTGGCCCATCTGTAATCGCAACTCGCAAATCCTCTTTTGGTGTTTCCTCAGTACGATTTCAGAGTGAGGTCTCTCCGTTACAAATGTTTTGCCTTCTGTTCTTCAAGTAGAGCATCACCAATTTGAGATGTTTTCATCTTATGCATACCATGCTTGTTCTTCTTTCCAGTACTGTAAATAGGTTGTGGTTCTATAATTCCTCTGTCTATGGCCTCAAAAAAAATGTAATTCCTCCGTTTCAAATTATATGTCGTTTTGACACTTCTATGTGCATAGTTTTTGTTATGCACCTAGATATACACTATATCTAAATACATAGCAAAAATTATGCATTTAGAAATGCCAAAATGATCTATAGTTTGAAATGGAGGATGTATTTGCCAATTCGCTATGCTTCAACCAAACCAAATGGAAAACGAGCACGAAGTTGCAGTTACCAAGTTACAAATTCATCACTGCACATTATATGAAAGCTCATCAATACACGAATTTCTGACCAGTTCCACTCAGAAATGGCTGAGACAACCAAGTTTACAGTGTTGCTCGAAAACAACCGGACTCCACAGTTGTAGAGCATCCATCCAGGCTCCAGCAAATGAACAGAAAATTTGCATGTCCAGGTTCATTACATCTTTTAGCAGGCACCTCAACTCTGCAGCAAAGCCATATTTCAGGTCGCCTGCATCGCCGGGCAAAATTTGATTGCAAGTAAGATTGTTGGCTGTATGTCACATTAGCTGAAAACAGACCAATGCCACCCAAACATTGCTATTGTAAACTTTATTTGTTCATTCGTGGTAGGGTAGGGTGGACCCATGGAAATCATATGTTGATTGCAAAGAACCACAACAAAAGCAAAAGCCACTCCTTAGGATGCTCAATAGCAAGAATTGAGGCACATTGCAAAGAGCCTTTATCAAAAGATAAAAAGCATTCGAGTATAGAAATTAGGCACCAGCTTTTGATCAATCAATTTCCTTTCTTTTCATTATATATTATATTATGAACAACATACAAAGAATTAGCAAGAACTCAACATAGCCTGATAGGCCAATAAGAAAAAAAAGGTTAATGGCCTCACTCACCGGTTGTGATCACAACTCACCACACTGACACAATCAATTGGGTTTATTGTCACTCATTGCTGTACTCGAGAACCACCTCGCAATCTCTCATGACAAACGCTGAGAAAAAAAAAGGCAAAAACTGCACACGATCATGGTAAGAGTCCCTACTTTGTACCAGCTTGTCTTCCATTTGATGAAAGCCTTCTGCTGTCGCTTCTGCTTAAAGGTTGCCTAACAGATCTGTTTGAACCATTTGTGGCTTTTCTCGACGCTGATGGTACTTGAGAATGAACTGGAGTCCTAATGTTCATGGAAATGCATGGAACAAAAGAATTAGTCTTCAAGCCAAATAAGCAATTAATATAATTGAAATGGTCTCGCTTAGTCTGTTTCTTGATTTTTTTTCTCTCTTTTCTGGAATATCACAAAATTAAGGGATTGTATAAGAGCAGAAGACTTTTTAGGCAAATAAAAGGTACATGCCAGTAAATGTTTTCACACTAATAGATTTTCAGACGACCATTACACTTGTGATTAATTAACCTTAGCAAACAACAATCTTGAAAGTTGAAATTACAGTGATCCGCATGTATGAATGGAATATTTCACTGCTTTCGATCCAAATTAAGCAACAGTCTAACTGTATGTTCCAATATCTCAACTTAGGATACTGTGCTATCACAGCGAAAGATTGAAGTCGTAACTAACAATGCACTGTAAACTTTCCAGAAATAGCTCAATGGTGATTTATTTTGTAGAGTAATAGTGTTTTCGTTTAATAAATTGTGTTTTTATTTTCCATGGTGACAATCAAGGTAATACACAATTTTATTTGCCGCAATATAGATGTTTTATTTATCAAAGATAGTTACCTGGAATCTGAGCCATCTCTTAGCCTTGCTTGTGGTTTCTTAACCTTTGATCCGCTCTCACTAATAGAGTTATTCATGCTTTGGACATTGAGCTGCCATAGCGCATCTGATTCTGAGGAATCACTTGTTGCCATGTCAATGTCATCAGAATCATCTGTATTTGTAGAGTAAAATCGAGGCCTTTGCTGTTCATACTCATGGTCCTCCTTTTGTCTTATGTTATTTCTCTGGTACTGCTTCTCCCTCATACCTGAATGATATCTCTGGTAAAAGAAGTCAGGTAAAGCTGCACTGTCCCCCTCCCAATCACCAATTGAGTTATTGTTGTTCACAACAACCTTATCTATCCAGTCCCCACCAACTGCTTCCCTTTCATCTCCCATCTGAAAATTCGTCCTCAAATTGCTGTCTGGCCATGAAGGAGAATCATTTGATGTTAATAAATCCTGGAGGTCAAAGCTTGGTTTCTTATGCCTCAATGTAGGATTGGCTCTAACCTAAAACATAAGAAAATAAATAATACACGATTCAGGATAAGACTAAAAGAATTGAAGAATCGTATGACAGTTGAAATAACAAGAGTTTATGGTCATAATTCCTTATGCCACGGATCTTCAATCACCTAAAAATTTGGGTTGTAAAAGGTACATGGAAGACATAAGTGAGAAGTCAAGAACATTGTTACCTCTATGTTTCCGACATCCTCCATTGGTTGTCTGAAGTTCGTTTGGCTAGACAGTAAATCACAACTACCCTGTCGCTTATTTGAAAAACCAGGCGAAGGCATCTTCATGTTAAATGCCTCAGAGTCACGACTCATTATTTGCTCTGATCCTGAGTCTTTCACAGCTAAAGCTGATTTAAGTCGAGCGATCTGAGCATGAATAGTGAACATAAAAATATTGAATAGAGCAAAGTCAGTATGAAAGATGAATAGATGATAGAGCAACATAGCAACTAGCAACAGAAACAAACCTGCTCTTTCAGCTCTCTAACTTCTCCAGATTCTTTATTTAATCGAGCAGCACCGAGTTCAACAGTTGAGACACGCTCGGCAAACTTCAAGGTGCTGATGGTTTCTCCTACAGCATCACTCTCTGGGCTTATATGAACAAACATCAAGGTTTTGGCCTGACCTCCTGTTGATACAATCAATATAGTTCGATTGAAAAATAATATTCAGTATACTCCACCGCCAGCACCAGTGTACGAAGAAATTGAAAGAGTTATCTTACCAAGTGAATCTTGAAGAAGTTGCGTTAATTTACTGTTCCTGTATGGTACATGTGCATTCTTTTGGGCAAGGGAAGCAATTACATCCCCTAAGGCCGACAATGATTTGTTTATATGCTGTGCTTCTTTTAACCTTTCTCCAGTGACCTCTGATTTGTCAACCCGTTCACTGCCCGCAAGATCAACTAAATGCATGCAACCACGAAGAGTGGTCCCTGATGTAAGATCCCTTCCCTGAACATGAACAGTTAAACAACTGCACGATTACAAGAATATTGTGTTAATTTCCATTGTAATGTTAAAATAACTTATGTGATTTCATTACACATAGAGGTTGCAAACTTACCTGTGGGAACGACTACTCCTGTCATTTAGAGCAGTGGCACCGACGGCACGATTCTTCTGCCCAACATTCATCAACTCCATGACATCCATTGTTGACGCCACACGGACAAGGCTTGCATCCGGCACATTAAGCCCATTCTGAGAGTTATTCCGAATCTCTAATGTATATATTTGTTAAGGAAATAAATTTCCTTCAGCAGCACAACATAACATAAAGAAACTGAAACTATTTGACAGAAATATGATTTGCACCAAGGATATCTTTTGTTCAGACCATCAGTGACAAGGAGATCCCTGACTTGTTCGTTGTAAATCTCGATCATTTGCACAGCAATATCATATATGAAGGTACCCCTCCTTTGCTCAGCAAGCTTAAATAGATCACCTAGTGCCCGATAGTTGACACCTTGGGTTTGCTCAGTCATGTTCTTGGGCCCACTCTACATAAAACCATTACAAATAAATATTAAGATAAACAGAGCCTCAGTACTAGTATTGTTTAGGACCTCTCTTGATTGCAACAGTTCACTCTTACTTGGCAAATATTGGTGTGTATTACTCACCATTGTGTATGTCTTCCCTGATCCTGTTTGTCCATATGCGAAGATACAAACATTGTATCCATCAAGAACTGAACGAATAAGGGGTTGGGTATCTAAGAACACCTCATCTGCACAAAAAACGATTATGTGGATCTTCTATTTCAGATAGAGAAAAGCTTAATAGAGAAAGGTAGAATACCTTGTGTTGCTGATGGGCCAAAAACCTTATTGAAGCTAAAAGTTTTCCGGCCTTCCTTTCCAGACTTTGAAGGGGTGACAATGGTTATGTTGCCCTCATCGATGGAACCCACAGTGGAAGGACTTCCTTGTCCAGGTAAAAAGGGCCGTACCCTACAGTATACTCTGATACTTCCTGTATGCACGAAACATAAAAAAAAAATAGGACTGCATATTTTTTATTTTTCTTTCAAAGCACCAAACCTTTGCCTATCCAGGTCAGAATATCCATGCTTAAATATTTAATGTAACAAGCGCACCTTTAAGATCCTGCACCTGGTTGTATAGCTTTCGATTTTCTTCAAGAACTTTGTGATAACCTGAAGCAGCATGAGCCAGGCTATACAGGTGCCTTCCTGAAATAAATTGCAAATGTGTAGTTTTGTTAGTATTTTTATGTTAAAGTAGTTAATGAATCACAATCACCAAAACTTCGAAAGCATACTCATATTACCAAGGAGGTTGATGTCCTCAGAGTATTTCATTTGCATATACTCCATACCCGCCTTAGTAGTTATCAGATCAGCCTTGAGTTCCTGGAGGCAACAAGAACCATCGACATTTAGGTAAACCATTATTAAGATGTTGAGGAAGACAAAAAAAACTGAGAAGGTACCTCAACATTCTTTGACTGTTGTTGGAGAATTGAATGTTGCTTCAGTGTCACTTCTCTTGATGTTTCTTTTTTTGTTTGTTTATTGTTACAGTAAATATCTGTTGTATCCATCTATACAAAAGAAAATTTTAGAAGTTATCCTAACACTACTTGAGATAGCAGGAGGAGTTACTTGATGAGTAAAACAAGAAACGCAATTTGAGCACATTAAATAAGAGTGATTTACAACTTGCCTTTCTCCCACTAGTATTCGGAGTAGTCTCAACCAGAACCTTTGATTTCGAAAAGGATTTTGTGCTGTCAGTACCATTTTTTAGAGCCGCTTTAACCTGCCCCAGTGTATTGAAACTTCAATTATTATATTACCAACTGCTTGCTAGCATGTTGCCATATGTCGAATGCAGAAAGATTAAAAAACAACATATAATGAATGGGCAAATAATACCAAGCATACCAATTCATTTTGGTTGTTTAGACGATTTTCGAATTCTTCAACAAGTTTACACAACATGGACTCCAAGAGCTGCATACAAACAACAGCATAAGAACTTCATGGAACTGGCAAACTCATAAGAGAAAAATATTGAACCAAATTAGCTATCTCCATTGACTGGTACGCAGCTTACAAAAGATGGGGAAATTGGCATACCTGTGGAACTTCATCCGGCCTCTTGTCGGACAAAACTGCACTAACCAACATTTTCAGCGGGCGCGACGTCGACTGCTTGGAAATACATACAAAGTGATCAACGATTCAGCCAGATTGCAACTAAATAGAGAAGCCAATGCAGCTGCAAGGTTAAAGCGTGGAGCTAACCATGTCACTGGAATCAAGATGAGAGTCGGCATTGAATCCAGCCTCCTCATAGAGCACTTCACCTTCATTCATCGACTGACTCCTACGGAACGGCTCAGAGTTCTTCCTCCCGAAGGACTTGCCGGAGGCCGTCACCTTCAGATTCCCCCCATACTTCCACGGACCGGTGCCACCGCATTGCTTCCAATCACCGTACGACTTGAGTGCGAGCACGCAGTTCACCACCCTGGCGCTCTTCCCTCCCTGCGCTCAGAAAGGAAAAAGGCACATCAAGGTCACAGCCTCCTCGAGAGAGTGTGCGCAGAAAGCAACGGTGTGGTGACAAGTTGCTGCAGCTGCAAGCAAAGCCAGGTGGTGGTGCCCCACCACCCTTGCTCCGAAACAAACCTGCTCCAAATCGGAGGCCTCGAAGCACGGCAGGCCGATCTCCTGCGCCGCCACCAGGAAGTTGCGCACGTTCTCGAAGTACTGGAACGCCGACAGCGCCGCGCCGTCGGCCTGCAGCACGGAGTCCGCCGCCGTGTTCACGACCACCTGCAGGCGCGCGCATGGCACAACGGGCACCGTCAAGACACGATGGCAGCGGCCGCGGGAACGAACGGGGCAAATTAACGAACACAAGGAGCGCTTGCCTTGGAGACGGCGCCCGGGTGGACCCGGTTGAGCGCGCCGCAGAGGATCTGGCCGTTGCGGAGGCCGAGGCGGAACTCCTCCTCGGACGGCTCCTCCGGCAGGTCGCGCGCGGCGACCGCCCCCACCGTGCGGCGCAGCCACCCCGCCGCCTCGTTCCGCCGCGCCGCTGCAGCCACCAATTAACCGAAGCAAACGAAATTCAGAACAACCCCGCTGGAGCGAACCCGCCAAAGCGGCGGCGGCGAGAAAAACGGAAACAAACACAAGCGAGACGGGGGGGCGCGAACTGCACCGGCTTCCTCGGCCCTGCGTGACGCGAGATCGCGGTCGCTGAGGCGGCACCCGTGCTGCCGCAGCACGTCCTCCACCACGGCGGCCGCGGAGAGCGAGAGGATCGCCGGCGCCTCCGCCATTCCCTCCAGCCCCAGAGGGCGCGCGCGTGCCCGCTGCGCTGTCGCGGCTCGGCTCTGCTGGTTCCGTTTGAAATGCGCGGCGGAGTTTAGGCTGTTGCGCAGTCCATTAATGGGAGCTGCTGGGTTCTGGTGCCTCGGCGTGGTGGTTTTGTGGCCTTGTGGGAAGGGGGTGGTTATAATGGAGGGGTAGCGGAGGTGGGTACTTTGTGGCCTGCTTGCTCCTCCTCTCCCTTGCTTGCTTTTCTTTCGGCTGTTTCGGGTTTTAAAATTGTCGTTAGTGAAGTGGAAATATTGCCCCCCTTTCTTCTCCATCCCTTTCTTTGTTTTCGCCGGTCGGCTCTTTTGTTTGAGTAAAGCGCACTGTGATCATGACTCCGGAGCTCCGACCTCAGGTTTTCTGGAGCTGGTTAATTACTGCTAATCACGCCAGTATGCACAACTGCTGATGATCGGCCTTGTAGATTAATAACTGCTGATCATCCACATAGTTTAGTTCTATTTATTTTCTGTTTTTATAACGTCCGTTGCTTCTTATAGTTCATCCATCGTGTATTCTTTGTGTTTGTTTTAAGGAACACGAGATATTTTGCATTTTGGAAAGTACACGAGATTTTGGCATTTATCACTGTGATCAATCCTTGAGAGAGAAAAAAAAGTTAGAGGTCTGGTAAGGAAACTGAGGCATCAATGGAGGTGCTTGCTGCAATGGCGGACAAGGGACCTATGAGGTGGTGTAGAATGGTGGTGATCAACAAGTTGCTCGCATTACCATGGTATATTGACTTAGTCAAATCCTTACTACCTCCGTCCTTAAGTATCTGTCATTTTCGTTTCTTAAGAAACAACTTTGAATAATATATATTAAAAATATATATCTATTATATTAATAAGGGAGTGTTAGAAGAAGCTAAAAGAAGCCACCACGTTCGCCGACAGGATCTAGAAATTCCCACGCTAATCTAAAAAAGAGAAGAATTTGTACAATCGGATTTTATGAAGATCTAACGGTGTTAAAAAACTCAAGAGTCCATATCAAATACGATTAATAAGTAGCTTTTGGAATTAAAAAATAAAGAAAATTAGTATATGACCGAAGAGTCCGCACCAAATATAACACATATGCAATATGGCTATGCAGACGCGGCTTGGCTTGTCACCGATATGTAGAAGCCGCAGAAGCGAGCATGCCGTCCCCTTATCTCCTGGCTCCTGCTTTGACGCGCATGCATCTCCCGTCGCTCGACAACCAACACATCAGGCCGCCAGCCGTTACGCCGCAGCCGTGGCACATATCACCACCCATGCAGCAGCAGCACCCGCCTCATGCTAGATTCATCCTCCTTCCGATTAACATCTTACAAAACTAGGATCGTTGGATCGGGTCGGATCTGCGGGAGTACTAGCTGTTACCTCAAGCTCGATCAGTGCAGGTTAGGATTGCTTGTGGTATGTGATTTTCTGTGCAATGTAGTAGTGAACAACTTGCAACACCAAACAATTACTTTATTATTTTTCTGCCGATTGTATGTATTAAAAAAAGAAATATGAACTCTATAAGAAAAATTAGGACGTGATCAAAGAGTCCATACTGAATACGATAAGTAGATAACTAAATTTAGATTTAGAAAACTAAAAAAATTAGAACTTAACCCGTTCAAAATTAAAAAAATAAGAAGCTACCATGTTCACTGAGTGGATCCAGAAATTACCAGAAAGAAGAGAAGAGTTACACTATTGGATTTTATGAAAATCCAACAGGTCTATACTTACTCAAATAGCCTATATCAAATACAACTAATAAATACACATACAAAATTGAAATTTAAATAATATTCTTTCTTTTCTTAACTTAATAGTCAACCTGGATTTCCAGGTTCCCACGTTAACTAAAAATATGACCTATACGTAGAATCTTTTTAATCATGTGATCAAGATTGAATAGTTTAATTCAGTCGCCTCATCTAGTGCACCAAAACAACAAAATAGTAAGCACATACAATATGGATGGAAAGTTGTAAGAAAAGAGGAGAGTCAGGTCGAGTTGTGATTTTAACCGATCCTTATAGCACATGTACGTGCTTCCTACAATAAAAAGGATTTAAGTACAATTGTCCTGTAGACACATCTAAGGGTATATGGTTTTTGGAATTGAATCTTAAACATTGTTAAAATTTATTGATTGCCTTAGCTTGATTTATAGATTTACCCTGCACATTAGCATGCTCACTGCATTATGGATGTGTAATGGAGAAAATAATTGCCAAGTTGGACAATGTGCACTATGAAAAAAAAATTGGAGGCATGACTACATTAGTAAGGCGGCCATAGAGAAGCACAACTTAATAACAGCAGCTTATATGGAACTATGATTAAAAGAAAATACAGAAAAAATTCATCATGGTCAGATTACAAGATGGCCGGGTAATTACTAACATGGAGAAAACTAGTATTTTGTTAGAAAAATAAATTTAGCTGCAGCATATATATAGAGAGTAATTGTACAATCGGAATATAGAAAAAAAAAATTACACTATTAAGAATCAATTTCAATCCAGAAAGCAGTGAGCTAATAAGAGTCTATAGAGAATTGAAAATCACAGTAGTAATAACAAGGGTATGAAAAAAAATAGAGCATGGCAATAATAGCACATTGGTGCAGCCACAACATAATCTCAACCCATTCACCAGGTTGAGCATTACCTTACGCAGACATTACCTTACACAGACTACATATTGTTGCTATTACAAAAGTATAGTGTCACCACTAGCGACTACGAGAAGCATTGTGATTAATTGATAACTGAGATTAAAACATTTAGGAGAGAGAAAATATGATGCAATCACGGTAGAGTGCCGATGCAAGCTAGAATAAAGCATCTAAAACATTTGATGTTTCACATGCATACAGTCTATAGCAAGCCACATGTAGGGTTCGACTAGAGGAAAAGATGTGTACCATCGGGGGTGGTGAAGCGTCCCCTCATAAGAGAAGACTTAAATGTGATACAAAACATCAGTCACAGGAGGCTGATGCCACATTTATTACATCAGATGGTTCAAAACCTTACAAACCTTGGCGGACACTCGATACAGATGATAATAATAATTAACCAGGCTACGACATAACACCAGACCGCGAACCACATAGGGTCTACTACGGGCTCAGAGTACTGCGACAGCGGAGGCATCTCAACAGGGCCGGTTCCACAGGCAAGGTTGGGTGTAGAACGATGACCCTATTCGGCGTCGTCTGGAACGAAGTCCGGGTCTTCTTCTGTAAAAAGTGAGAATGGGGTGAGTACGAACGTACTCAGCAAGTCCAACCACACCCACGGAGGGGTTAAATCAGAATAATATGCATAGGTAAATCAAGGATAAGGTTACGGTTTAATTTGCAGAAAAACAGTACTTTAAGCAGGGGTTGATTTTAAAGAAAGTCCCTTTCAGAAATCAGTTTTTGTAGCAACACGGAGTTCACGTCTTAAAACTGCTACCGGACTCCCCGTCCGTCGTAGCACAAGGCACAACTGCCGGACACAAATCCAAAACAACTCACACCAGCCCATCCCATAGAAACACTAGTTATGTGACCACACCATAACTCGCCCAATACCGTGGGCACGGACTATTCGAATAGATTCTTAACTCTGCAGAGGTGTGCAACTTTACCCACAAGTAGGATACCACAACTCGAACACCGTCGTGTCGGTGTAGATCCCAACATAGCCATTACCCACCATAGCTAAGCCTGACTAGCCATCACGGGATGTACCAAGGGGTCATCGACCGTTCACTCAGGTATAACCGGGCATAAGTCGCTCAGGGCTTATCCCTTTTCCTTAGTCACCCGTTGCTCTCAGCTCTCCTGATGGCTACCACACCAACTAGTGGGATTTATGCTACGCCGTTGCCCATACAACGGTCGAGTGGTTTGCACGATAGTGGAGTTAGGTGAGATGACACACCAACTCGGTCCTTAGACGCGACAAGATGGATATCTCCCTTCTTTGCCCTGCCACACAGGCATAAGCACACCAATCGGCACATCGCACAGAAATGCCGTCCATCTCGCCCATACTCATCTTTCGAAAATCCACGTTTTATCCCTTCCCACACGCACACATTTTCTTTATAAATCAGATAGTATTATGAGTAAAGTCCTAAGCATTCTAATATCGATTAACGTCCAAACAAAATCAGACATTAATCTAGGTGGTCAAAGAATGGTCATCACAAATCAAGGGGTGGCTATCCAACCGTGTTTTCATGCAAGTAAGACATATGCAATTTATAAAACAGGCCATTGGGTTGTGTTCATAAAAACTAGGACAGAAACATGCATCAAAGGATGGGATTGAACTTGCCGTCTTCAAAGCCTTCGGGGAAGTCCTGTCCTTCGGGCTCGGGGTCGCGGATCGGGTCATCATTCACCTGCTCACAGCTCTGCTCGTCAACGGGTTCTCCTTCGTTCACTCCGTGGTCTACAGCGCACACAAACAAACATTCAATCAAAACAAAGATTTGTCGTCGAGCTCGAAACGGGAACACATGAAATATAGAGCATAGATTGTTATTTTCGAATGGTTTCTGAATGGTATGGCCAAAACTGAGTTAGGAGAGACGGGGTAAAATTTTAGGTTAAACCGGGGTCGTTAGGCACATAAAATGATAGGTCAGGGGAGCGTTTAGGCCCTAAACAGGGGTCTAGGGACCTAGTTGTAATTAGGATTAAGTGGGCAGGGGCTTGGTTTATATTTTAGAAGTTTCTTGGGTTAATTAAAAGGGTCAGGGTTTTATTTGTAATTAGGTTTATAAGGTGGGGGTTTGTTTTGGAAATATAACAAAGGGTAAGGGTTTAATTGCAAAAGGGCTTAAAAGGGCGGGGTCTCTTTACTGATTAAAGGAAAGTTGAGGGGGTTATGGGCAAAAACGCCCTTTCTTCCTCCTCCCTCCACGCTGGAAAACAGGGGAGGGAGGCCGGTGCTCGACGGAGCTCGCGGGCCCGCGGCCTGGGGGCACGGCGGCAGCCCGGAGTAGGGGGAAAAGGGGGCGGGTGCCGTGGGAGGTCGATTCCTCCCGCTGATTCGGAAGATGGTGGCTCGTAGGAGGTGGTTCGACGGCGGCGGGCGGCGACCAACCCTGGCCGGTGTGGCGGCGGCGCCGCAAAGCGTGACGGCGGTTCGGACCCGGGGAAAAAGAAGATGGGGAGCTCGGGAATCCTAGTGCCTACCTTGGCCCGAGCTGCAGCGCTGCGGGAAGGGGGCTCCGCGGTGGCCTGCGCTAGGGGGCGGCGGCAATGGCGGGGGTGGTGCTAGGAGGTCAGAGAGGTGGCTGTGGAGCTCGGGGCTGGGGATGTGGGGCGGAGGAGCGGCGTCGGGGTCTTTTATAGGCGCGAGAGGCGGTGGGATTCGGCGGGACGCGGACAGAGGCCGGCGAGACTTGTGATGCGACTCCTCGACGGCGTTAATGGCGTGGGGGGGGGGCGGCTCAGAGCTGGGCGTCAACGGCGGCAGCGGCGAGGCGGCTACAGGTGACAAGATCATTCGGGCAGGCGCGCGTGGGCAAGGGCCGACCACTGTGTGAGCGTCAACGGCGACGGTGGCGTGCTTGCGCAGCGAATGGTGCGGCGTGCGCGGCGTGCGCGCGCGGGCGTGGCGAGGAGCCGGGCCTGGTAGGAGGGGCGTGCGGAGCTGGGCTGCGCGGGGAGGAGGACCGGCCGGGCCGGGTGTGCTGTGCGGCCGGAGCGGGGTCCAAGGTGGCGTGTCCCGGTGGAGGGCGCGGCCGGGTGGAGCAGGGGGCAGAAGGGGCCGGGCGGCGCTCGGGAGCAGAGAGGGAGGAGGGGGGCCGAGCGCGCGGGGTAGGGAGGAAGGAGAGAGGAAGGGAGAGGGAAGGAGAGAGAAAAGAAAGGAAAAGAGAAAGAAAATGGGAAAAAGAAAAGAAAAGAAAAAGGAGGGGAGAGAAAAGGGAAAAAGGAGAGAGGGAGAGATTTGCGGTGATCCCGCCGGTGGCGACAGCGACGCCGGTCGGGCACGCGCGGCTGTCGCGGCCGCGGGCCGCTGCCAGGCGTGAAGCACGGTGGAGGGGAAAAACAGGGTTCTGGATACGGGTGTCGGGTCTTTGGGGAAATCGGAAGATCTGGCGGAACAGGGAAGTTCCCGAAAAGCTGGGGTTAGGGTTTTAAGGATGGATCGAGCTCAACGACGAGAAACAAATTTTAACGCATGATTTATTTTGATCAATTTTTTTGGGATGTTACAGGTGGTGACCATGTTATAGCTATACCAAAGCTAATATGGGGGCATGCATATATGGGGTTATATCAATGGGTGATTGAAGGACAAAGAAAATAAAGTATATTGTTACTTTTAGCGGTATATATTGAACAACATACCTGAATCTTTTTTCTAAAAATTTAGGGATAAGTTATCAATGCGGATACGTGAAAGACTCGCCTCGGCCTCTGCTATATCAATGCGGACGTTCACCTACCACAATGAATGTAGTGGTAGGTGAACCTTAGTATGGAGACCAAGCGGCCTTACATTCGTGTCTGTGCTTGCAGACACGTGGCAGCTCCGGACCTCCCCGAGGCGGGGTGTCAATCCCCTCCCTTAGTGGGGGGTCCGGTTACTATACAGGGGGTCCGAGACCCTATGGGGGGTCCGGGACACCACGGGAGGTCTGCAGCCCCGGCCGTTTGGGCTGAGCGTCTGCTTCTTCCGGAACACGTGGTGCTCCCAGACCTTCCCCAGCCGGGGGACGGGTCCGGAACCGTTGTCAGGTGAACAGGGCTCCGGATCGCAGGGGTCCGGCTGTTTGGGTGTAGTTAAGGATAACCACAAGGCTCTTGTCTAGACACTGCAAGAGGGGGTACCACAGTTCTTGGGTACCGACAGCACGGTTTGTACGTTAGTCTGAAGAGAACAAAATACTAAAATATGATATATTTCCTCAAATCTCAGCCTTGAAAAGCCCAATCATAATCTATATCTTCTAAGATATACCCCCTCCGTCCCTAAGTAACTGTCGCCGTTGGTGTGCGTGCTATAAGTTTAATTTGATTTGTAGAAAATACGTGCAATATTTATATACCTAAATAAATTTATTAAAAAAACTAGATTCCAAGATCTTTCTAATGATACTAATTCTGTACCATAAGTATTAACTAGCAAGGTGGCCCGTGCAAATAGCGCGGGTACCTAGTTCTTTTTTTCCAATATTTAGAATTTTTTACTCCAAAGTAATAGATGCAAATAGTTTTGTTTAGACATGTAATTATAATAATTGACACATGTGCTATCTATGTTTTTTCTACTATCATATTCTATGATGTTTTTTACATGACTTAACAGAGAAATGAGTACCTTATATAGAATCATATCTTTTGGCTATTTACTGAAACTAACTAATTATTTTAAATATTTACTTTTTGACATGAGTATTTTCTTTCTAATTTTTACTGGAAATACACAATTTTTGTAAGTGTTTTAGTTACAATGCGTGATAACTTATCCCTAAATTTTTAGAAAAAAGATTCAGGTATGTTGTTCAATATATACCGCTAAAAGTAACAATATACTTTATTTTCTTTGTCCTTCAATCACCCATTGATATAACCCCATATATGCATGCCCCCATATTAGCTTTGGTATAGCTATAACATGGTCACCACCCCCGATGGTACACATCTTTTCCTCTAGTCGAACCTTACATGTGGCTTGCTATAGACTGTATGCATGTGAAACATCAAATGTTTTAGATGCTTTATTCTAGCTTGCATCGGCACTCTACCGTGATTGCATCATATTTTCTCTCTCCTAAATGTTTTAATCTCAGTTATCAATTAATCACAATGCTTCTCGTAGTCGCTAGTGGTGACACTATACTTTTGTAATAGCAACAATATGTAGTATGTGTAAGGTAATGTCTGCGTAAGGTAATGCTCAACCTGGTGAATGGGTTGAGATTATGTTGTGGCTGCACCAATGTGCTATCATTGCCATGCTCTATTTTTTTTCATACCCTTGTTATTACTATTGTGATTTTCAATTCTCTATAGACTCTTATTAGCTCACTGCTTTCTGGATTGAAATTGATTCTTAATAGTGTAATTCTTTTTTCTATATTCCGATTGTACAATTACTCTATATATATATATGCTGCAGCTAAATTTATTTTTCTAACAAAATACTATTTTTCTCCATGTTAGTAATTACCTGGCCATCTTGTAATCTGACCATGATGAATTTTTCTGTATTTTCTTTTAATCATAGTTCCATATAAGCTGCTGCTATTAAGTTGTGCTTCTCTATGGCCGCCTTACTAATGTAGTCATGCCTCCAATTTTTTTTTCACAGTGCACATTGTCCAACTTGGCAATTATTTTCTCCATTACACATCCATAATGCAGTGAGCATGCTAATGTGCAGGGTAAATCTATAAATCAAGCTAAGGCAATCAATAATTTTTGACAATGTTAAGATTCAATTCCAAAAACCATATACCCTTAGATGTGTCTACAGGACAATTGTACTTAAATCCTTTTTATTGTAGGAAGCACGTACGTGTGCTATAAGGATCGGTTAAAATCACAACTCGACCTGACTCTCCTCTTTTCTTACAACTTTCCAACCATATTGTATGTGCTTACTATTTTGTTGTTTTGGTGCACCAGATGAGGCGACTGAATTAAACTATTCAATCATGATAATTGAATCTTGATCACATGATTAAAAAGATTCTACGTATAGGTCATATTTTTAGTTAACGTGGGAACCTGGAAATCCAGGTTGACTATTAAGTTAAGAAAAGAAAGAATATTATTTAAATTTCAATTTTGTATGTGTATTTATTAGTTGTATTTGATATAGGCTATTTGAGTAAGTATAGACCTCTTGGATTTTCATAAAATCCAATAGTGTAACTCTTCTCTTCTTTCTGGTAATTTCTGGATCCACTCAGTGAACATGGTAGCTTCTTATTTTTTTTAATTTTGAACGGGTTAAGTTCTAATTTTTTTAGTTTTCTAAATCTAAATTTAGTTATCTACTTATCGTATTCAGTATGGACTCTTTGATCACGTCCTAATTTTCTTACTTTTTTAAATTTAGAATTATCTATTTACTAATGGTTGGATCAAGTCCTAATTTTTTTTATTTTTCATATTCTAAACTTAGCTATCTACTAATTGTATTCGTTAAATACAATTTTGTATTTTCTTAATTTTTTAAATTTAATTCTCTTATTTTTCTAATTTCAAATTTAGCTATCTACTAATTGTATACAATGCAGAATCTTTATTTTCTTCTTTAATTTTTTATTTTTTCAAATTAGCTATTTACTAATTATGTTTGATATAGACTCTTGAGTTAGTTTAGATCGTTACATCTTCATTCCTCTCTTTTTTAGATTAACATTAAAAATTTTAGACACTCTCGACGAACGCGGTGCATTATTTTAACACTCTTTTAATAATATAATAGATAGATAGATTATACTATTTCTTGAGCCATTTCCTTCCTAATTTCTTTCTTAATCGCTATACAAATTAACTACTAATTTTTTATTTTATCTAGTTGTTAGTCATACTTGATATGTACTCTTTGGCCAACTATTAAAATCTTTATATTGTTATAGGTTTACATCATGTAAATAAAAAACTAATAGAGTTCATATTTCTTTTTTTAATACATACAATTGGCAGAAAAATAATAAAGTAATTGTTTGGTGTTGCAATTGTTCACTACTACATTGCACAGAAAATCACATACCACAAGCAATCCTAACCTGCACTGATCGAGCTTGAGGTAACAGCTAGTACTCCCGCAGATCCGACCCGATCCAACGATCCTAGTTTGATCCGACCCGATCCAACGATCCTAGTTTTGTAAGATGTTAATCGGAAGGAGGATGAATCTAGCATGAGGCGGGTGCTGCTGCTGCATGGGTGGTGATATGTGCCACGGCCGCGGCGTAACGACTGGTGGCCTGATGTGTTGGTTGTCGAGCGACGGGAGATGCATGCGCGTCAAAGCAGGAGCTAGGAGAGAAGGGGACGACACGCTCGTTTCTCCGGCTTCTACATATCGGTGCCAAGCCAAGCCGCGTCTGCATAGTATCATATTGCATATGTGTTATATTTGGGGCGGACTCTTCAGTCATATACTAATTTTCTTTATTTTTTATTTCCAAAAGCTACTTATTAATCGTATTTGATATGGACTCTTGAGTTTTTAACACCGTTAGTTCTTCATAAAATCTGATGGTGTAAATTTTTCTCTTTTTTTAGATTAACATGAGAATTTTTAGATCCTGTCGGCGAAGGTTGTGGTTTTTTTAGTTTTTTCTAACACTCCCTTATTAATATTAATATAATAGATCCCCTGCTGCGACCGCGGCTCTTGATCGCCTCCCCTGCCACGGCTACGGCCCCACACGTGCTCGGGCCTGGCTAGTTAGCGCGCGCCCGCTAGGAAGGAAACTAACAAACGATTTCCGACAGCCAAAAAACTTTCCATTTTGGGAACCGTATCCGTTCTCTTTTCAGGTTCTGTGGTCGGCAGGCGTCTAACATTAAAAATTTACTGGCTCAACTAATCAGCGCGTAGGGGTCCGAGCACTCGATCTCACACCGGGAGTGATTTTATTTTCTAAGTTTCTCTCTCCACGATTCTCTTTCTAGAAAGTTGCTAATAATAGTACATATGTATAAACTATGCATGATATTTTTTCAGTTATAACTATTAGATAATAATTTTTTAGCACAACTTTTACTATACTTATAATTTATATGCATAATTTTTTCAACCAACTTTTATATAGGATACTTTTTTAACACAATGTGTACAAATTTTACGTATAACTTTTTTCAGCCTCCTTACTAAATGATAATTTTGAACATAACTAAAATTTTCACACAATTTTGATGCATAAGTTCGTCATACAACTTGTGAAAAATATAATTTGTCGAGATAACTTTTCAACACAACTCACTGGATAACTTTTTATATACAAATTCATCATACAAATTCTAAGGACAATGCTTGATATAATTTTTAGTAGATTTTTTTAAAGTCTTTTTTAAGAGAATTTCTCTAGAGAAATACATAGTAGAAAGTAAAAAGTTAAAACCTGAAAAAAGGAATAATAAATAGTAGAAAGTAAAAAGTTAAAATCTGAAAAAGAAAATAATAATAAATGCTGCCATTACATTACGGAACACAGGGAAGAAAATAGAAAAGAAAAAAAAAAGAAAATCGATACCTGCCTCCCGCCTGGCTGTCACGTGGCCACGTGGGTGGGCACTCGCTGGCTGTTCCGTCGTGCGCCACAAAGCGTTATGGCGCGCGATTGTTGTTTCGGATTTGCGGCTCTGCTCCCGTAACGGTCGCCGAAGTTTTGAACGGCTGCTCGTGTGCTCCGACCCTCCAGCCACGAGCCACCGCTGCCCGCCACAACCAGGCTCGGCTCGGGCGATCGGCTCCGATCGGCGGCGGCGGGCCGGCGGTGGAGCTTCTTCGGTGTGACGAAAGCGAGCTGGCCCACTGCGCGCCGTGCGGGGTCCGGTCTTTGGGAGGCCTGCTCCGCGGTGCCGCCACGAGGAAAAGAGAGAGGCAAAGTTGGTTGCCTTGCCGCCGGCCCATGAAAGCTACGGGGAGCGCGGGGCACGCGGGCCCAGGGCGTCAGCGGCGCGGTGGATTTTTCGTTGTCTCTGTGTAGCGACGTGTGGCGGTGGGTGGTAGCGTGCTGAGGGGGCCCGAGCAAACGCAGGAATCAAACGCCTGATAAAAGCAAAACAAATGGCAGATTCCAATTCCATTGCCTGGAAATGATTATTTCAAAAAAATGTGCCTGGAAATGGGTTTCACGACATTCTCCCAAGCTGGGTTTGGAGGATAATGCTATCGTGATTAGGATGCCAAAAACCAGGTGAATTTGGCGAGCTAGTGTTGCAGGTGTACTCCATTTTTTAAATACGCGGCGCCTCGGTTATGAAGTTATGGATTTTTTTTAACCTAGACTAGATCAAGTTCTCCTGAATGCGTCTGATATCACAATCAAAGCTAAACGGAGTATTGGAAATAGCAAAAAATTGGTATTGTGAACATTGTCTACCGCAAAAACTATGGCACATTACAAGTATAGAAATGCTGCAAACCAGGACGGTAATCATATCGGAATAGAGCCAAGCATTACAATTTTAAACTAAAAATATATAAGAATCAAGTTTATTGTCAAGAAACCACTAGAAATCATGATCCTTTACCACAACTAAGTGGTATGGTCACATTACGGTGAAAAGGCCAAGCAGTCTTAACTACACTATCCTTGAATCTTCTTCACTTACTGGTTCCCGTGATTAATTTTCTCTCTCGCCCACAAATTAAAAGTTTTTTTTTTCTGAAACACCGCCACAAATTGAAAGTAGCAGTGCGCTGCAAGCCTATGGCCATAATGTTGCTTGCTACGAATCATCCTTTTTAGCGTAGCATGATGCCTAAAAGCGCACCTGTCGCCATCCATTTTTGTTCTCAATTTCCGGCGTTAGGTGCGAATCAAGGGGTCCATTCCGTCCGGAACTCGGAGCATGTCATACGGCAGTGTACTCACCACGTCCCAAATTGCCGCCACAAAACGAATTAATGAGTGCCACGGCCAAATAATTAAATTTCGCGATTTGTACTACTTGCCCATTAATTTTTGGTTTGTTGCGGCCACTCCAAAAAAGATGAAGATCCTCCGTCACCTTCAGAAACGAAGATATGTTTTCTGTTTACAACAAAAAAAGGAAGGAGAAGGGGGACGGCCTGATCCTACTCTTCAGATTTTTTTTTAAAAAAAACTTTTTTGTGGACATATTAGTTTTTTTTTAAATGAGTGAACATATTTGTATGGGATTGGCAAATCTGCCTGTCCAAAATTAGAGTACTCCCTCCGTTCTTTTTTATATGACACCGTTGACTTTTTTCTTCAACTTTGACCAACATTATTTAATTAATTAGTTAGTTAAATGAAGTGAAATGAGTAACTTTATGTCTATTATCAAGAGTCTTTTGAATCTAACTTGAAGATTTGACTATTTGCATAAATATTTGTTGAAAAGACAAATAGTCAAACGAAGAAAAAAAGTCAATAGTGTCATATATTTAAATATTTAAGAACGGAGGGAGTAGCACGTAGGCTCCTAATTTCTACCAATGACGTAGCTTCCACTGTAATGCACTGTTGCAGCATTTCTGAGCAAGCAATATGATGGCCGTTGGTTAGCACACACAAAAACTTGCCTTCATCTGATGAGAGCGATCAATGGCATATGTGGTAAACATTTATACGTGTCCTCTCTGCATGTATGCCTGACGAATGCGACGTCAAACTACTCAACGTACAAGTATCCCCGTATCCACACGGCATGGCGATCGAGCCCTTTCGCCTTCTGAATTTCGCCGGTTTGCTTCACCTCGGCAAAGGGTGGTCCAACGGTCGCCAGGCACTGCGAGGGCACCGTATCGGCGTCGCTCCAGAAAAAGCCAAGCCGCACCGGGCCGGAGACCGGCGCGGAACCTGGCCGGCCGGGGCGCGCCGTTCCCCGCAACCGCAGAGCCGTTGCCCGCCGCCGCCGCCACGGGCCCGGCCGGTTGCGTACTTGCGTGCGTCGGGGAAAAAGGCTTCGCGTTCGCGCATCCGGTGTCGCCGCGACGACGCGGGGACGGTGGTTCAAGTGCTAAGCGCTCGCGCGACCAACCACCACCGTAGTTAAAGCAAAGACAAGCCCCATCTTTTCTCCCCTCGGCGACGCGCGGCTCTAAGGGCAGTAACAATCAGACTCTACCATGGAGTCAGTCTAAACCTTCTATTTATTGTGTTTTACTGATGTGGTAGTATATTTATGGAAGAGAGAGGGAGAAAAATTAAGATTCCAAGTCTTATTTAGATTAAGTCTTCACACAAATCAAAAATGAATGTGAGAGAGACAAGTGGTCATATAAACCAAAGTAATACACTTTGCATTGGAAACTATAACTTCTTATAATAGAGTCTTTGAGACTTATACTCTATGAGTGGAGTCGTACTAGAACTGCCCCAATGCACGGTGGAGACGGGTCGATCGACCAAAGCTTGCCGAGCAAGTGATCCCTATTGGGAAGTTCGCTCGCTGGCCGGCCGGCCGGCCGGAGCGGCGGTCGAGCTCGCTGTCCGTCGTGGTCGACGACGAGACTTGAGCGGGGCGTTTCAGTTGTTACGGCTCATGCAGCGCAACAGATGATGATTGTTGCCGATAAGCAACGGTGCTGTCACTGTCGCACACCACCAAACTGAAGGGGGGCTCGTAGTCGCAAATGGATAGGGAGGTTGGTGGGTCGCGGGCGAAGCGATCGGTGGTAGCTCGTGCGCCCTCCCTCTCGCTCGCATCGCATCGCATCGATCTTACTTGCCAACAAAAACAAGCACGCCCGACATGTCCATTGCCTATGGTCCTAGGCTTTACTGCCGCATGCGATGGCTTTACATAGGAGTATGCAACTGCTAGCTATCTCAACGGCTGCAACATCGCTCAGAGAAAGTATGAAGTCCGACACAGCACACGGCCGATCCAAGAACATTATAGTTTTCTTCCGAGTCACTTCATCACCCCCAGGTGCTACAGACACATCTTCAGAGCAAAAGAGGTTTCTGACAGGACATGGCTTTACAGTTTACACTGATGCGATGACCTAGAGGCACAGCTCTCCAGAGTTCAGATGATCGGTACGAGACACACAAAGCGGACCCAATGCCTCACTGGAACCGTCGAAAGCCTACGCCAATGCTCGCAGCGCGGCTAGCTCTAGTAGTTGCAATCCAGCGTCAGGCCGAGGGGGCGAATCATGCGGTGGCCGGAGACGCAATCATCGGCTTTGGTCCGCGCGCAACAGTGCAGAATAAAATTTCTACTGCTCAGTGGATCCGTTCGCCTCTGTTGATTGGTGATCAGGCGCTCTTCTTCCTCCCCTTGTGCGGGCCGGTACGGCCCTGCTCCTTTTTCCCTGCAGGCCAACTTGCAAATTTGATGCTGTGATCTGCCTCGCTAAAGAAAGACGTGGTCCTGCGGATTTGTGGTTGCTCTGCGCCTGCAATGGCGATCGCACTGGCCTCTCTGCATTGCATTTCCTACTGACAGAACCGGCTGTGCTGTATCCATTCCGAGCTCGTTGCTTCAACTCTTGGGGGATTTTCAGCAAGCCGGAGGAAGATCAGGTCTCGTTCTGTGCCCAAGTTTGTTGGTGTGGGGTGATTGGGTGCACAATGCCTGGTTGGCATTGTAACTAACTCCGACACTCGTTGATTTCTCCCCATGTTTTTCAGAGTGAAAAAAAGAAACATAAAAACCATGAAATCGAAAGGGAAAAAAAAGAGATGGTCCAAAGGTGCCTCCTTTTTGCTGTTAGTGGAGCTGGCTTCGTCTCAGAAGCACATGACGCAGGGCTCAAACAACACTGGGTGTGTTTAGATCCGCGAAAATCTGGTACAAAAGGTCACATCAGACATTGTAGCATACTGTAGCACTTTTCATTTGTTTGTAGTAAATATTGTCATATTATAGGCTAACTAGGCTTAAAAGATTCGTCTCGCAACATACATCAAAATTATGCAATTAATTTTTTTATTTACCTATATTTAGTACTCCATGCATGAGTCATTTACTATATTTAATATTTCGATGTGATGGAAAGTTTGGAAGAGTTTGGGGAGTGAACACAGCCAATAAAAACGAACGAATGCCAATATCTTTGATCGCTTTCCCCTCCCCTCCCCTCCCCAGTCTGACAGACTGACACGATGAGCGGCCGGGGGTCGGCCTCTCTAGCTGCCTTGTGCCCTGACCCATGGAACATTTCTGCCGTGCAATCAAGAGAGCCAGGTAGGTGCTGAGCCTTTGGGGGCACCATGCATGCCTGCCTCGCACCGTAAAGGAGGAGACTGTGACATTATTTAGATTCCAAAATGTAAAATTTTTGTAAATCGCTTGTATGGTATATTAAATGTAGTAAAAAATAAATCGCATTATACAAATGGACTGCAAATCGCGAGACGAATCTAATGAGCCTAATTATGACGTGATTAGATACTAAATTGATACAGTAATGCTACAGTAACATGCTGTAATGATGGATTAATTAGGCTTATTAGATTCGTCTCGTAGTCTACAGACGAGATCTGTAATTAATTTTATAATTAGTCTATATTTAATATTTCAAATATTAAAGATTCTCTTCCAAAAATACAAAGTGATCTAAACACACCCTGTGGCGGCTCGGCATGTGATTATCCAATTGCATCGCAAAGACGGACAACTCACGCACAGTTCACTGCAAAAGCGGCTTCAAAGACGCAGCAGCGATGCGCTGTCGCCGAGCGAGAATTTTACTAGTAATTCAGGGGGACTCTCTCGTGCCACGACTTCAGAAATGGCTTTGGAGCATCAGCATGTTTTCGCCGACACTGCAATCTTGCGTGCCTAGAGGTTTGCCATTGTTTCAGCATCCCAAACCTTCCTCATGCGATACCAGCCGTCCTTTTTTATAGTTTGTTTTGTAGTATAGACCATAACATCAATACATTATGTTCTCATGGAGATTTTTATTTATTTTTTATTTTTACTCGCGTAATAATTCATTGAGGAATCAGCCTCTGCTTCTTGCAACTGCATGTGTTCTTCGATAAGTTAGAGATTCAAAATCTAGCTGAGTTCGTGTATTCGGAAGAAAGGGCAAATGATTGACAGCTAAAGTCGCTCCCTTTTCATTTCTTTATGGATACAAAAAGAAAGATCTTTTCATTCAAGTATAAACATTTCGGGATAAACTATGATCATGCATGAATGCTGTAACCTGTAATACTACTAACTGATGCTAAGAGCATCTTTCCCTAAGACAAGTAACACAATGGAATCATTGCGGGAGCTGCCTGCGTCGCCTTTCCCGGTCTGCTGATATGGTATATGCATCCCAAAAGCAGGGGAAACTAAATGAAAAATGCAGCGCAAAGTGTTCTCCGATAGATTACTTCACTGATTGCTCCATGCTATGATGAACAGTGTTGTCTTAGCCACTAATGCAAAATTAAACATGACCATGCTACCTAATCCTCCATCGAGAGCTTCATTGCTCGATGCAAGAATCAGTGGACGACGCCATCATTGCGCAGGGTGGCGGAAATGACGTCCAGCTCACTCTCGAAGCCTGGAAGCCTGAAGGCGAGGCTTTTTCCGATTCAGCAATGAGTCGCTCGAGAAATGCATGATTTTATTTTTCACATGGTTTTTGGCGATATGATGGCCGTTCGATATTTGACTTTCCGAGGCGTGCTGTGCTTCTTGACATGGTAGTGGAGGAGGAGACATGATTGCGGCCGATGGATCAGATGCACGAATACGCTGGTGCTGAAGATTCTGAAAAAAAAAATCGGGGTGACACTGAAGCATGTTCAGCAATTTGGGCTGAAAGATGAGGTGGGCTGAAGAATTGTCAGAATCAGGCAAAAGAGCCCACCTTGATCACGGGCGGGTCTGCCACGAACATGCACAATATATTGAATTTTTTAAATTTTTATATTTTTTCCGATTTATCAAAAATATATGCCGAGATTTTTTTTTTGCAAAAATGTCATCCTGCCGCCATTTCATCCGGCGGAAGGCAGGTACCGCCGGATGAACCGGCGGTATGGTTACTGCAGCGACTTCCAGCGGCACTGTAGCGTCCTACCGCCAAATCAACCGGCGGTACTGTATCAAAACACTGTAGCACGTTTTCAAAAAATTATAACAAATCCATATGGATTCGGATGGAGATAAAATTTATACGAAAATTATAGACCTCGATGAGATCTACAACTTTGTAATTCAAACTTTTTTCATTTAGAATCATTCTGGTGTTTAAATAATCGACACAACATTTAGATCTAAACAAGTCGTGCTGCTCATCGGGAGTGCACCGGAAATCGCCGATCTAAACAACTTTGTAATTACAACAAGTCTAGCGTTGTTTAGATGAAAATTTTCCGGTGCACTCCCGATGAGCAGCACGACTTGTTTAGATCTAAATGTTGTGTCGATTATTTAAACACCAGAATGATTCTAAATGAAAAAAGTTTGAATTACAAAGTTGTAGATCTCGTCGAGGTCTATAATTTTCGTATAAATTTTATCTCCATCTGAATCCATATGGATTTGTTATAATTTTTTGAAAATGTGCTACAGTGTTTTGATACAGTACCGCCGGTTGATTTGGCGGTAGGCCGCTACAGTGCCGCTGGAAGTCGCTACAGTAACCATACCGCCGGTCCATCCGGCGGTACCTGCATTCCGCCGGATGAACTGGCGGCAGGATGACATTTTTGAAAAAAAAATCTCGGCATATATTTTTGATAAATCGGAAAAAATAATTTAAAAATTTAAAAAACTCCAATATATTCAGGTAGAAAAGTTTTGGCCCAAATAACAGACTACCTTTTCTGCACAATACATGCACAAAGAGCCCAAAGTGTTTCTCATTTGATGTGCGCACAGGAAGTGAAAAAATCCACAGGTAGACGAGTAGAATCTCACAAAAAAAGTAGTACACGAGTAGTCCGGGGCACACATAGAGAAGCGTGAACACACGACCATACGTTCCGTCATGCGTCTCTCTCTCTACCTCACCTGGTTAAGTTGATTTACGTTCGTGTGAGTCGTCTCGAAGCGAAGGAAATCTTGAACTTTCGAGCGCGAGTGTGGCAGTTCGGTGCAATGGAACCACGTTTTGTCCTCTTGTTCTTCGATATGCCTGCCTCGTGTTTGTGCCCGATGCTTGGGAAAAGATCGGAGGCCCTAGCTCCGTCGAACTCCAGCAAGCTTCTGCCTGAATGAACTCGCATGTTCCGCCACGTCCCAGAGTGGGTTCGGATCTGTGGATTTCTTCGTGCCGCCAACCGCCACGCAAAGCAGCTCTCGTGCATCGACCTGGGAAGTGGGACCCCGAGCTCCGCCCCACGCTTGCGGTATTCCTTCGATGGGGCAGTTGGGAGCTTTGCCCGGTATATGTCGCCGTCGGGACTCCAGTTTACTACTTGTGCATGTATCTTTTTTTTTAAAAAAAAGAAGAAGAAACTACTCGCGTTGGGAAATTGGGATAATCATAAGACCACAGATCGATTAGAACTAGGTACTTGTGATAGATGGATGAAACTCTCGTCACATCTCACGAAATTCTATTTTTCTCTCTTCTCATCATGTTAGCAAAATTAATAATATTTAATATCATAAAACTTAGCATAAAACCCATTAACACTGACCTAAGATTTTCTCTCGTTTTTTCTCCTCACTCATCAAAGGTTCAAGCTCTTCCGCTGACATGTGGTCCTGCTCCGTCATCCACTGATTCGTCGTCGTCCTCCCCTGGTCAATCGATTCGAACCGGGACGAGATCCCCAATCCCCTCCACGACTCCCTCCCGTCCCGCGGGTTTTTTTTACATATTTACCATAGTTACGAGAGGCACTCACTCGTTTATCACTCTTATAATGGCTCCTACATATTTAGCACTACTGTAACTGTAGCTCCTACATTTTTACCATTTTTGCCTACGTGGCAGGACACGACGGCAGGACACGCTGGCGCGCAGTCAGTATGGGCATGCGAAATGTCCTTCCTACCCCTGACCAGTTTCTCTCTTCTCCCTCTCCGACGGCTTGGTCCCGCGGCTCCTCTCACTGCCAAGGGGCCAGCCGTTAGCTTCGTCTTCCACCCCCGTACCTATCCGTCCACTTCCCTCCGCGGCTCCTATCTCTGGTTCCTAGCGCCACCGCCCCACCCCCGTATTGCAGGCCAACCCGCGCCGCCACCCCGCGTTGCCGACCGAAGCTCCTGGCGCCGCCGCCCCGTGCTGCAGGCTGCTGCTCCTCGCGCCGCCGCTCCGGGTTGCGGGCGCTCCAATCCCTGCTCCTTTTCCACGTCCTCCCCGCCCCGTGTCCACCTCGCCCCCTCCTCCCTCCTCTCCCACCAGACGCTCGCCGGCGAGCCGCTCGAGCTTACCATTGCGGGGTCCAGTCGCCTGGCCATGGCAGCTGGGCTGGGCGCGCGAATCTTGTGGGTGTTCTTGGTGGTGGTGGGAAGCAATTGCTCCCTGCTCCTCCCTTCGATTTGCTACATGCCGCACAAAATCCACCGGAGCCACCACGGTGCTGCTTGATTCAATCTCTTTCGAGTACACACATAAAAGCAGCAGTAGCACATCAACTTCATTCACAAATTCGTTGCCACATTATCCAATTGGAAATCCCACCCCTCCCCGCCGCGCCTCCCCTGCACGGTTCTACTCGAAGACGGCGGCGTGGGGGACGTGGTGGCTGCGGCCGTTGCCGAGGCCTAGCGGCTCGCGGCGAGGGGCTGGGACGGCGAGGGGCTCGTAGTCTGGGCTGAGCGCGTCAAAGGCGAGCCATACCGCTCGAGGAAGAACGGCACGTCGCGGGCCAGCAGGAGGAAGACGAAGCTGACGACTGGCCCCCTTGGCAGTGAGAGGAGCCGCGGGACCTAGTCGTCGGAGAGGGAGAAGAGAGAAACTGGTCAGGGGTAGGAAGGACATTTCGCATGCCCCTACTGACTGCGCGCCAGCGTGTCCTACCAGGCAAAAATGGTAAAAATGTAGGAGCTGCAGTTACAGTAGTGCTAAATATATAAGAGACATTATAAAAGTGATAAACGAGCTAGTGTCTCTCGTAACAATCGTAAATATGTAAAAAAAAACCCGTCCCGCACGCATCAAACACGCGATCCCGCCGCCAACTCTGTTGATGACCCCGCGCCGGCGTCGCCCCGCACTCACACGCCACCGCTAACGGCCGGCCGCCATGGCCTCATCCTCCGAGTCCGAGTCCAGCAAGCCCGCGCGCCCTCCGTCCCGCGACTTCCTCGCCCACCTCGAGGCCTACCTCGCCCGCCGCGACGGCGTCGACAAGCTCCTCAAGATCTCCCGCTACTCCGCGCGCCTCGCGCTCGCCGCGGGCCCGCCGCTACCGCCCGCCGCCGCCGCCCGCCTCAAGTCCTTCGAGTCCAGCGTCGGGCTCAGCCGCAAGGCCTTCCGCCTCGGCAAGTTCGTGCAGTCCCTCAACGCCCTCCGCGCCCACCCGCACCCGCCCCCGGTCCTCGCCATCCTCGCGTGCGGCGGCGAGGGCGTCTCCTACTTCCTCGAGCAGTTCGTCTGGCTCGCTAAGGCGGGGCTCCTGCCAGCGCACCTCCTCCCGCGCCTCCAGCGCCTCAGCGCCTGGGCCGAGCTGCTGGGCTCCGTCGGCTCCATCGCGATTAAGCTGGAAGAGGTGGCGAGGATCGAATCGTCCATCAAGAAGTGCCTTGCGGAGGGCAGCGGGGAGGAGAGCGAGGCCGTGAGGACGATGCGTGGTAAGCTGCTGCTGAAGCGGATGTCGGTGGTGCAGGACGTGGCGGACGCGGTCATGGCGCTCGGAGACGTCACTAACGGGAAGGGTTTGCTCGGGAGCTCCACGCTGATGGCATCCGCAGGCCTGCTCTCGGCGTTGATCAGCACGCACAAGAACTGGAATTCTTGTTGAATCCGGAAGGTATTTGTTATAGATGGCTCATTATATGATGATGAAATAAAGTTCTGATGAGGAGCGACCACTAAGGGCTGCTTTCCAGAAGTCTGGGTGCTCCCAAAACTGATACTGGTGCTCTGTCCTTTGATGAATGAATGAAGTCCATGCCGGTTCATTTGGTTGGACCTCAGACTTTCAGTTTTTAAAGCCATCGTGATCATTCAATTTCAGGCTTGTGCTTATTATATGTGTGTCTGCTGCACATGAGTTATTTCAGATAAGATGAGCTTGCTTTTCCCAATCTCCAGATTAATAGCTTACAAGTTAGCTTCATAGTTCCCAATCAGAAGCATTGAGGTTGAGGCGCAGCCGCGCTGCTGAAACCTTGAGCTGTCTGTCAGGGAAGAGATCTCAATAAGATTTATGTTTGTTCCCAACATATCGAGTTAGCCATTGCATTATGCCTTTCATGCACAAAAGGAGAAAAATGCATATATGAAAGCCATGCATAGACTTTCCCAGTTTTTTCTCGGTGTACCATTGCGTTACTAATACCAAAGCCCAAAGCAACAGTGGCCAAATTGGATGCCAACACTCTGGAGATAGTGTGATAAGGCCTAACACTGTAGTAACACACCGTGATTCTGAAACTGAATGCTCATGTTCCAAACTTAAGCTATGATGTAAACTTGACAAGACCAAGAGGTCCAAACTTGATTACATTGAGATGTCATTCAGTTATTGGCTCTTATTTTGCAGGCAGATACAAATTATATTTCATTTATAATGCCCTACACGTTGGCCTAACTCAATCAACCTGGGAAGAAAGGTGAGTATCTGCATTTCTATGTCTCAGAGCAAAATAGAACTTCCGGAGCAGTCTAATTGTAAGGATTCAATTACTGTAGAAAATTTTCATTACCTCCAAATTGCAACCTGACTTTGTCTTTCATATTGATAAAGGCAAATGTGCAAGTGACAGATGCAAATAGCATCGTAATATCTCTCTTCTTAGGCCCTGTTTGTTTGCCCATGAGATTATATAATCCAGCATAAAATCTGAAAAAATAATCTCACAAGGAAACAAACACTCCAGCTGATTCATCAGATTATATAATCTACACCCGTAGTAGATTATAATAATCCATAAGCTGCTGAAAACGTGCTTATTTCAGATTATAGTAATCTAGACCTCAAATAATCTATGTTGCCAAACAGCTCATAGATTATTTCAATCAAGTTTATAATAATCCAGATTATATAATCCATCACATATAAGCTAGATTATATAATCTTGCTTAACAGGGCCTTATTCATTAGCTGTTGATTCATGCAATGCCATAAATTATGTCAATCTATGTTTCATGCATTCATGCAGCTGTGGTTGCCTGGCTGGCAATAGCATGACATGAGAATCTAATATTGTGGTGCGCCCTGAAATTCGCTCAATTTTGACTCTTCTGTTAAGATGATCAGCTGAGAGGGACTTAAACAATGTTGCTGTGGTAGCGATTAGGGAGCCTTAATTGCTTCAAGGTTCTGCAGTATGGTAACAAGGTTTACCATGTTTAGTAAGGCAATGATGCAGCCACGTTTGATATGAAAATCTGTATCCTTTATTCATGGGAGCAAGATCAGATAAAGATGTTTCCCTTCGAGCAAGCTGACTAAGTTCAACTTAAGGCTGTCCTTGGTTACGCTGTTAGATTTTGGGTGTGATTTGTATTAACATATTGCTTAAGCTTTAATGCAAACCAAATTATCCTCTTTTTATTACAGCATCAAGACAATTAATTAATAAATGAGACAATAAAGAGGATTACAGCAATTAAAGGATTTAATTAGCAATGAACATATTACTATTCTTGTTGAATTTGATTTGTGTTTACTATTTTCCAAATAAGTTTAGGATTTTTTTTGTATATCTGCTTATATTGATGAGACTGTAGGGGACTCTCATTATGGCTTCACTGTTCTGACAATTTAAACATGCCCATTACTCCAGCTGCATAGTTTGGAAACTTAATAGTACTCTGTATTTGCATTTTATTGTTTACCATGTAACACATGAATTATTCATGTGCTGCTTATATAGATGAGCTATAGGAGGATTAATTTGCCTTTGCTGTTGTACCTATTGAAAGATATTTGGATGCATACATTTGACAAATCATGGCTGCAGTTATATGTCAGGGTCACAAGTTGGATTACAGTTGAGATTGAGATTATGAGCTGCTGTATCTGTTTTAACTAGAAAAGGGAACTTGTTTACTCGTCATAAATACCATGTTTAAATATTAAAGGAACTTATTTGTTCCTCTTAAAGCACAGTTAATTGCTACAAAAGATATCAATTAGAGGTCCTTTTTTTTTTGGAGAAAACTGCTGCTTGCCTGGGATAAGGTGTTGACATGTGCTATTCTATGACCAAACGTGCCCATTTTTGTGGTACTGATAATCAAACGCTTCCATCTTTGTACAATTCCTTTTTCCTTGGACCGTTTCACAATCTTGGATTCTTGGAGCCCCTCAAACTAGTTGTTGACCTTTTAAGCTGAGATATCTGTCCCAACAAGTCGATCTGAGCATCACATGCTCTATTGAACTGTCATAACTACTCATGGAAGACGCATGATATCATAAACATGTCATCTGCTGCTCACATGGCAGTGACAAGCCTATCATCCTTTTGTTTTTCAGTCCTGGATCTGGTTGAGAGATCGAGCGAGAATTATACTGAAACAGAAGGCTATGCTATGCTTGCTTGCTATCTGAACTTAAGTGTTGCTCAACCTGCTTTACGTTGGGTTAAAGCACGGAGAACACAGGAAAGCTGCTCGGGGGCCAGGCCGGTGTGTGGTGTCCATTTCCGGCACGAGCGGCCGACTGGCCGACCCCCTGAAAAGAGCAAAACCCGGGTGCCGTCAATCAGCCGCGGGCCACCGGCAAATTCCCCTTTCCCTTCCCTCCACATCAAACCTCCCTCGAGTCACGGACACGTAAGGCACACCACCATGGCACGCCACTGGGCGTCCGGGCCGACTGGTTCCGCCCGACTGGTTCCGCCGCGCGGCGACGCTCACGGACGAACCCACCCACCCCACCCAGCGGGCAGCGGCGCGCATCGGAATCGCCCGGTTGCCAAAAGCAAAAACAAGAGTAAAATACACTGTGGATACATGAACTTGCAGTGCTGTGTCAAATAGGTCCATAAACTTAGAAACCGGACATCTAGCCCCTCGAACTTGCGAATCCGTTCACCCCAGGTCCAGTCCGGTTTTGCATGGCTCGCATGGCACTGTGCACCTACGGTTTGCTACAGTAAACCCGGATTTGCCGCGGTTTTGTTTTTTCTTTTCTAATTTATTTCGGCTGAATTTTTGAAAAATCATAACTCATCGATACAACATCGGATGAAGATGATTTTTATATGAAAATTGTAGCCCTCGACGAGATCTACAACTTTCTAGTTTTGAGTTTTTTCATTTGATGAAGTTAAGTTGCCCAAAAAAATTATACAAAAGTACAACACCATAATAATCACGTACTTCTGCTTGTCGCACTAGAAAATTAATATATTTTTCTGTTTGTTGTCATATGAAGACACTTGTATACTAAAATTTTAGTACTCTAAAAGATCTATATTCTTAGAGTTTTAAGTTTTTATATTTGAAGTTGTTAAAATGTCGATAAAACAGTATAAAACAGCATATTAAGTACGCAAAAGACGTTGAGGCTTTATACTATTTTATCAACATCTTAACAACTTTAAATGTAAAAACTCAAAACTACAAGAATCTAGATCGTTAAAAGTGTTAAAATTTTAGTATACAAAGTGTCTTCATTTGACAACAAATAAAAAATATATTAATTTTCTAATGCGACAAGCAAAAGTACGCGATTATTATGGTGCTGTAATTTATATAATTTTTTTGAGCACCTTAACATCATCAAATGAAAAAATTCAAAACTAGAAAGTTGTAGATCTCATCGAGGGCTATAATTTTCATATAAAAATCATCTTCATCCGATGTTGTATCGAAGAGTTATGAATTTTCAAAGATTCAGCCGAAATAAATTAAAAAAGAAAAAACAAAACAGCGGTAACTGTAGCAAATCCGGGTTTACTGTAGCAAACCGCGGGTGCACAGTGCCATGCAAGTCATGCAAAACCGGACTGGACCTGGGGTGAACGGGTTCGCAAGTTCGAGGAGCTAGATATCCGGTTTCTAAATTTATGGAACTATTTGACACAACACTATAAATTCGTGTACTACAGTGCATTTTACTCCAAAAACAATATGCGAGAAACGGCTGGGAAGTGGGAATACCGCGGCGAGGCGCCGAGGCGGGCCAAGAGTCCGAGTCCAACTCCAAACGGTCCAACCCAACGGCCAGCCACCCCCACCCCCACCGCGGTGACCGCACCGCACCCACCACCCCCCACGCGAGAGTACGCGCTTCGTCTCGTGAGGGAGGAGAGAGAGGGCGAGGCGATAAAACCACCGCGTCCGCACCGCACCCCCGCCCGTACGCGACGCGACGATGCTTCCCCTCTCCCCCAACCCCTCGTAGCCTCCACCCGGCCCCCATCCGCGGCCTTCCCTCCCTCCCCCGTTCCCCCCTTCCGTTTCCCTTCCTCGCTCACTTCCCGATTCAGCTCGCTGCGCCGCCGCCTTCGCTGACCTCGCGCGGGCACGAGCCGATTCAAGCCCGCCGCTACAGAGATTTCGGGAGAATTTTGGGGGCTACCGGGGTGTGAACAGCGCCTGGTGCCCCCGCGGCTCCGCCTTTTGTCGCCCACTGTTTCGCGTCAATTCTCGCGCGAAAAGGCAAGTTCCTGCTGATTTGGGCAAAATTCGACGAGTCTCGGGTCGGGATCCGTCGATTTGGGTTTGGCTTGGGGGCAATTGAGTTCTGATTTACTGGATTTGGTGTGCAGGCATGGGGACGGGGGAGGGGCCGCCGCCGGCGAGGCGAGAGAACGGCGTTAGCCGGCGGCGCTGGCTGGACGGGGAGGGCGACGACGACGAGGAGTATATGTTGGAGGAGGAAGAGGAAGAGGATTATCCGGAAGAGCTCCCCGCCTCAAGCGCAGGCGAGGAGGGGGAGGGTTCTGACGCGGAATACCAGGAGGAGGAAGATGATGATGATGATGAGGAGATCGAGACGCCGCGGCCGAAGCGACCTGTAAAGGCCAGCGACCGCGGGCGGAAGGGGAAGGTGGATCTGGCTGCTGCGCGATCTCGTCGCCGGAAGTACGAGGAGGATGATGACTACGAGGAGGAGATTGAGGAAGAAGAGGATGTGGAGGAGTACCACGATGAGCTCGATGAGGATGAAGAGGCGCCTCCGCAGCCAAAGAGCCTTGCGAAATGTGGCGACCGTAACCGAAATGTGAAGCCGTCTACTGCAGCGAAGCGATCTCATCAGCAGAGGCACTTGGACGATGAGGATATGGACTTTGACCCTGAGTTGGATGAGGAGGAGGATGAGTTAGATGAGGACATCGATTTCGATCCTGAAGTGGATGACGATGATGAGGATGAATACCAAGATGAGGAGGAAGAGGAACTGGCTGCTATCCGTGCCAGAAAGGTAACTGTTAAGAAGCCGGCGAAGCGAAAGTCTGCTTCAAAGCGGCGAACGCTGAAGAAGAAGAAGAAGAAGAAAACTAAGGGATCTAAGGTTTCTGGGAGGAAATCGGCTTCGGCTAAAGCGAAGAAGTCCGCGCCCATTAGACGGCGGAGAAAGCGTTCCGTAGTTGATGAATACGAGGACGATGAAGATGATGATGATGATGATGATGATGATGACGACTTCATTGTAGAGGATGAACACCCCAGGAAGAAGGCCAGGACAAGGAATGGGAGGGAGGCACAAGTGGACCCTGAAGTATCCCCGGTTGAGGAAGAGACATGGCCAAACGTTGAGTCAGACACATCAGACTTTGAATTTGCAACATCTGATGAGGAACATAACAATGTTGAGACACAGGTGGTTGAGCAGATTTCAGTCAGAAAGGGAAGGAAGAAGAGGATATCTGGGTCTGAGTCATCCTCTGATTCTGAATTTGTTGTATCAGATAAAGAATTGGAGGATTTGAAGGAGCCTGAGCTTCCAAAGCCTGTGCCAATGCTCCCTTCTTCAATCAGAAGGATTTGTATTACAAGGCATGGAGAAGGCAAGGGAAAGGAGAAACAGGAACCAGAGGAGGCTGGGAATCCAATATGCGGGATCTGCCTCTCAGAGGAGCAGAGAGCTACTGTGCAGGGCGTCCTCAATTGTTGTTCGCACTACTTTTGTTTTGCGTGCATCATGGAATGGTCTAGAGTTGAGTCAAGGTGCCCGTTGTGTAAGCAGCGATTCACTACAATCACCAAGTCATCAAAGGTAGATCTTGGTCTTGGAGTGAGAAAGTCTGTAATCAAGGTTGAAGAGCGTGACCAGGTACGGTTTTGTTTTGCTGTGGTCTTTACTTAATTTCAGATATGATAACTGTTCTTACTTAATATTCTTACCCTTTTAGATTAATGATCAATTCAAAATAAAATTCATGAATATGTTTACTGCCTTTTTGGGTCAGTTATTTTTATTTAATAGTGTAACCAATTTATACTGCTTATTTCATTGGCAACGTACATATGCATGTTGTATCTGTTCACCAGTAGCCCAGCACAATGTAAAGGAGATAAGTGTAACAAACAAAAGTCATTATTAAGAGTAGGCAATGTGTTCTACCCTGTATAATTCTATACAATGCCAACAAAAGGATTTCACAACTGTTGTGCTTATAATAAAGTATTTTTTTTAAAAAAGAGAAAAACTCCAATCTAGAAGGAACTAAGGTTGAATATACATAAGGTACATTTTTATAAGAAGTAGTGCTGTAATTTTCTGTATTTCTATTTTCTATTGTAATTTTCTACTGTAATTGTCAGTTGGTCCTCTGACTATCAAGTCTCAAACTCTGTAGCTTTTTTGGGTCGTTATATATTCATCATCTTGCTTATCACACAGGTTTATCAGCCCACTGAAGAAGAAATAAGGCGCTGGTTAGACCCATATGAGAATGTGGTGTGTATAGAGTGCAATCGAGGTGGCGATGATAGTCTCATGCTACTATGTGATATTTGTGATTCCTCAGCACATACTTATTGTGTTGGCTTGGGAAGGGAAGTGCCGGAAGGAAATTGGTACTGTGGAGGATGTAGACTTGGTGATGAAGGACCATCCTATACTGGAATTCAGCGCACCGTGGCTAATGAAAGACAAAATTACAGAACTCAGGTTGATAATAGTTCTGTAAGTTTTGGACCGGCTGCACCAAGTGGCACATTCGAGAGATCGCCGTCAATCAACCCTCGTGGTTCTTTTCAAGGGATTGATCTAAATCTATCCCCAAGAGATTTTCCTGGGGACACCCATCCTGCTGAATCACAAGTTTCAACTGATAGCGTATCAACTCCAACTGGAAGGCGTGCAACCCTTTCAGGAAGGCGTCAAATACATCGCTATATTCGGATTTTGCTAAATAGACCAAGACAACCTAGCAGACAAGACACATACCATAATGTTGCACAGCACAGTGGTGTTGTACCAAGAACTGAACCAAATTGGCTTAACTTTCCTTCATCAGAACCAAACACATCGCACAGTCTGCCTGATGGCATTCAGAACCATCACAATGGACTTCCATTTGTTCAAGCTCACAGCAGTTTTGCTCCATGCATGTCCCTCGATGGGGATGATTTCCAGCAAATTGAAGGTGTCAAAAGCAACCTTAGGAATGTGTAGTAGAATCCCTTGTTAGGTAAAGTATTTTTTTTCCCAAGAAAATTGTGCTAGTTATACAAGTGATATCTTTAGTTTAGTCTTCGTAAAAAGTCTTACTGGAACTGACATATACTCTATTTTTTACAGAAGCGTTTCCGAGTGAAGCTTACTAAGGGAGCAACATGTGCCATTTTAATGGCTTGTGGAATTGAACATAGCAAGCACCTACCTGGTGCCTCACATTAACACCCTTCCTGGATTTTCATTCATGCTCTCATTTGTGACAGGCATTTCCTCATTGAAAATGGCTGGTGAATGTGGTTGGGCTCATTTGTGGGAGATGTGGTCAATGACATAACATACATGCTTTTTCTCAAATCCTTTGTTTAAATTTAGGTATTTTTTATTGTTATTGCCATTCTCATTCATTCGGTCATTAAACACAACATTGAAAGATCACACAGAAACAAAGGCATTTCTGAATGTCTGGATAACTTCATATTTATACACTGTAACATTGTGGGGGCCCCAATTTTCATTAGGCTGATCATTCTTTCTCTGAGGAGGCGTTCTTTTGTCCATCAAAAAGGCTGCTAGCTGTGTTGCACAAAAAAAAAAAAAGGCTGCTAGCTGTGCCTCCCAGCCTCCCATCTTCGGTAGTAATCGTGTGCGACGTGTTGGTTCAGAAATCTTTGCCTCTCTCAGACACTAGATTTGTGTTTTGTCAATGCTGGTTTATTTTGGCTATATTATTTTCTCTGGAGGGCATGGTGGATCAACCAAGAAAAGCCGTTAACAATCTTAATCCATATACGAGCTCTTGGCTTTTCTTTGCAGTATCTTGGTGTCAAGCGATAGTGACTGTACTGTGCACTTTCCGTAGGTGAGTGGTTGTTTCATATTGGCTCCAGTTTACGGTGACCCTTCATTTGGCATTCCAGCACCAGCATTCGCTGATGCTTCACCTTCAGCATCTCCATTCGGTCGTGTTTCTTTCTCACCTTCAGCATTTCCATTCGGTCGTGTTTCTTTCTTCTATGGGGCTGTTTGGCAGGGCATCCCTGAGGGGCTTCACTGTTTTACATTAGAAAAATAACTCCTCAAGCTGTTTGGAGCCGGAGCTGTTTGGCACAGTTCCTTCAAGCTAATGGAGCCGTGCCAAACACCCCCATATGTTTTTATTTCTGATCCCTCGTGCACGCCTGCCATTTATTTTGCTTGCCTGAAAGTAGTATGCTTCTATGGTGCTATGTATGCATGCGTATATGCTTTGTGGAGCTGTGGGTAGATTGTCTGGATGTATGAATAGCTTCGTGGTCCAAATATTGTTGGAGCATAAGCAACGGGAAGAGCCGAAGAGATCAGCTGGAACTGGAAGATTAGAGGGAAGAGACCTATTAGCCCCAGCAGGCTACTAGACTGTCCTCAGTTAAGATGGTCCTTGGCTATGCTTGTTCATGCTACAATGTCTGGTCCCAACTCCCAATAGCAAGTGTTTGAGGGCATGGCGATATGTCTCGTGGATCTGCAGAGCCCTTCACGGCTACTGCCAAATTAGGCGCATGCCGAAATGCGCGTCTATACCCAAGTTAAAGGTCCGCTCGATTGTTCTTCGTCTGGGCTGCGATCTCTGCTCCCCATTCTTGCCGGTTCGACCATGACCTGTCGCACCTCCAGTCTTTTTGCTCCCGGCTGGCGAACCGGATGACCTGGACTTCGGTCCTGCCTGAAAGGTAGCGCTGAAATTTCACGTAGGCTGCAGCGACTGCTTTTTAATTGACCTTGCGCCATGTGCTAGGCCAGAGAAGTACTGTAGTCATTTCTTGCCAGTATTGCCTATCGGATTGGGCGATTAGCACAGATAATGCGCTTTAGAGCATCTCCAACAGATTACTCATCCCACTCTCTAATATAAAAAAATTAATGTTTTGGTGATGGAGGTGCTCCAGCAGATTACCAATCCAATCCACATTATCTATAAGTTTTTGGTAATCATTAAAACACATCTCTCTCACCTAAATGAAGGAGATTTTCCCTCTACCCTATTCTTGATGATTGAATTTTGGTAATCTACTGCAACAATCATTACCTAAACAACAAAAGTAGCTATTGGTAATGGAGAGAGAATATTTAGGGTATGAGTAATCTGTTGTAATGCGTAATGCAGCTGATAAACACAGAGTTGCTTGGCGAGTAGCACATACCAGACCAGTAGTTACTATATTAGCTAGTGAACCCTTTTTTTTATCAAAAGATGGAGGGATTCTTACGACGAACAAGTTTAAAACCCGAATGGTGGTTGTGTCAAACAGCGGGTAAGCCAGAACGGGTCCCGGATGGGCGCGGTTACAACTGTGGGAGTCCTCGTCCAGTCATCCTCGTGCCACAATTTGCCGGGGGAATTCAGATCCCACATGCTCTGTCATCTCATCGCCATGTTTATCAGAAGTTCGCACGGCGGCCGGCGGGGACGCACATGTAAACACCAGGACAACGTGTGAACTCCGCGAGGACGGAGGGGTCGGCCAGCCGGCCAGGTCACCCTCCAGTCCTCCACAGCCACAAGGGCCGCACATGGAAGGAGGAACGAGGAAGGATCCCACCCTGCCCCTGCCCGATCCCTCATTAACTGGTGATCGAGTCTCTCGAGGACCCGAGCCGGTGGATTTGGTGGCGATCGCCGATCTGGCTCTCCTGATGGTCAAAGTGGGGAGACCTGGTCCGACAAACCAGCCACCCAGATTCCAGGGCCTGACCTGAAGTAGTTTCTATCCTTTTGTCACTCTATGCATACCAGTTAATCAGCTGCTTTCCTTTAACATGTAGGAGTACTATGTATGGTATGGCCCTTGAGCATCACCTTCTTGCATCGTGGCATCGCCAACTAAGAAAACTGTCCGGCTGCGGGCTGCCGGCGACTATTCACCATTGTTGACCGCTGAAGTAGATAGCTGCACCCGTCCCGTACTTCGCTCGCCTCGCCTCTGGTGCCAGACGTACGCAAAGCTGCGGAAAGCGGCACGCCGGGGCCATGGACAGGTCCCGTCCACTGCCGGGAAAAGAAAAGAATACGATGCGCGTGCGCTGCTCTGCGAGGACAGAGAGCGCTTTCTCGTTCGTCAAAGCGATCCGGCTAATTCCGCCACCGTAATGCACCGTCACCGTGCGAAATGAGGAGCTGGATTTTGTCCTGGTGAAGCACTGATGCGTGATTGCCTGCCTGTCGATGCTTGATGTTGGTGCTGAGGCGGCGATCATAAATCAATGGCCGCCGCCGATGCCGCTTTCCATCACCCGCCCCCTAACCACGCCGTTGCTGTGGACCGGAGCTCGTGGAGCTAGGGGTGAGGTGGTAAAGCGTTTCAAAATTAGTCTAGATAATCTAAGTGCTAGTTTAAAAAGGATGGAGTTTTTATCTTATTTAACTTTGAACTAAAAAAATATAAAATTGGCCTTGTTTGGTTCTCTAGCCCTACCTAGCGCTAGAAGAGAATCTTGCATGCATAGAGTATTAAACGAAGTTTATTTGCAAAATCTTTTCACAGATGGGTGTAACTTTTTGTGACGAATCTAATGAGCCTAATTAATTCATTATTGGTTACAGTATTGCTATAGTAACCATTATCTAATAGTGCGGTCAGAGGTCTCATTAGATTCGTCTTGCCAAGTAGCAAAGTTAGTTTTGTAAACTGTCTTTATTTAATATTCGTAACTAATGGTCAAAGTTAGCTACAGTACCTAGCGCTACTAAACCAAACATAGCCATTAGGCTGGATCGTGAAGAGATCGCTAGAATTATCATCCGTTTATCACCGCTCCGGAGTGGAGTCCGGAAAATGCTTTCGTCTTGGTGCTCCCTCGGCGGCGTTGAACGTTGAGTTTCAGGGCGATCCGTGGTGGGCAGGAGCAGGGTCTCTGCTCCCGCTTTGCTGTAGCCTGGTAGGCTTTATAGAGCGGGACAATGCTTTTTCCCGGGGCTACGGTGGGTGGAGGCCGAGTTGTTAACCTCGGGCTTTCTTTTTCTAGCCACATCTTTGCTCGGTTAGCTGGTGGTCACTGCGCTCGGAAAGAGGAGTCGTCATTTCGACTCCTGGGGATACAGGGTAGGTGCACTCGTTCGGCGCTCGTTCGTTCCGATGAGGACACGATGACACGTGCCAAGCCGTTGCAAGTTGCAAGTCTCGGACTCTTGCATGTTTGTGGCTTGCAGGCTTGGTGCATGCATTTACCTCCTGAGTTGGGCGAAAGACCTAAAGGGCCTCGCTTAAGTTGTCTCGACGAAGTGTTTTTTCACGTGCCTTTTGGCTCTGCTTCCATGTTCTGTCCTCACTAATTCACGTTATCTACTAGTTGGAATGGGAATGAAAGGAGCAAACCCACCTTGCAGTCTTACGCTAGTATGTCACAGACATGTTTTGATTTGTTTCGTATAGTAATTATTCTTTGTGCCTCCGTTGCCCATAACAAAACTCGGCCGGCAAAGTTATTTTCTCTACGATTTTCCTAGAATCCCCAAAAAGTGTTGAAATTACATCCCTGAAAGTGTCTACCTTGGTAAGAAAATGTCGGCGACTCTAACCTACTAAAACAGTGTTAGTCAATTAAGTACACTAGTATCTTTTTTGCACCACAATCCGTAAGGCACAACAACCGCACAAGCACGACACTCGCAACAAAATGGCTTACAAGGGACTCTTAAATCCTTGAAAAACGTTTAGGATGGTTTTTGTAATCCCCCCTATGCCAGTCTAACAAAATCGTTAATTCTAAGATGGGTTAATCTTACGCTTTATCGCAGGTCCGGTTCACCATTACTCACCTGTGAAAACTCCACCATTCATTTAAGAGTAGCATTGTTTCGCACAACCTCGCCATTACCTCGATCGAAACGTGGCAGACGATTCGGAACCCCAGTTCAGACATCATTAGCGTGTAAAAACACCGCAGCCCATTGAATTGATCAATCAAAGCTTAATAAAACACAAACCAAAAAATAAAAAGGGAACTCGCTCGCAACTCACCAGCCGTCCAGCCAGCCGCTGCTACATCAGCAGCGCCGGTGGAGAAAAAACAAAACGGGAAACGGGCAGCGCCGTTTCTCTGCCCCTCTTTCTCTCCACCCCGCGACGAGACTCCCACGCGGTCCGCCCCGCGTCGCCCCGCGATGGCCGCCGCCGACTACGACCGCGCGTACCGCCCCGACGCGGCCCCGGCCCCGGCCCCCGCCAACGCCGGGGAGTTCGACCGCCCCTACCGCAACGAGGTGGTGCCCTACGGCGACCGCCGCCTCGACATCGTCGTCAAGCCGCCCGCCAGGTCGCCGCCGCCGCCGCTGCCGGCGTCCGCCAGGAGCGGCGGCGGGGCGGGGTCGGCGTGGTGCTTCAGCGACCCGGAGATGAAGAGGCGGCGGCGGGTGGCGAGCTACAAGGCCTACTCGGTGGAGGGCAAGGTCAAGGCATCGCTCCGCAGGGGGTTCCGCTGGATCAAGGCCAAGTGCTCCGAGCTCATCCATGGCTGGTACGGATCGCGCCTTCTTCTTCCTTCTCTCTTTCCCCCGCTTCTCCTCCCGTCCGCTCTTCTCCCCAGTATTTTTCAGACATGAAACGGCCTTTCGTTGGTTGGGTCCGAATCACGGGACCTGCCTTTCCGCTGGGCAATGGATTCTGCTAAACGAGTTCAGTTCTTGCAGAAAGTTTTAATCCTTTTTTTTTCACTGTCTGTATGGACTATTGGTACGATTGATTGCCATTGTCCTTGCGCCTCTCCTTGTTTCCTAAAGTGGTTGGCGAACTCACTGGTACACAGGACAGATCTCTGGCAAATTTAGAAACTCACAAGCACAATATGGCCATCCTTTCCCAGTTTCCCGTCTCTTTTACGCAACCATATATAGTACCAGATCATTCATCTGACGAAGTGATGGTCTGTGATGTTCTGCCCTCTCCTCTAATTCCATTTTTTTATTCTTCTTTTTCCAGAGCTCGGGATCTCGGTGGAATTCTATTGGGATGGTGGAAGATGCTGCAACCAAGTGCGAGGCATGGGGTGTTGGGTGTATTTTGCTAATTCTCTCCCAAATGTCGAAGAAGATTTGTTCATGAGATTGCGTAGGGAACTTTTATGCTGCCCCTGGTTATATAGGAAGAAGAATCCATATGAGCTCTCCTGAATTGCTTGTTACCGCCCTGCTAATTATCCCCTAATCTGTTCAAGAATGTTTGAAGAGGAACTGAATCTTGAATAGGGAAACCCTCGGCATGATACTAGTGCTACTCTCTAATAATTCTCTCCCTCATGCTCATGTGCAATTCGGTCGCTGGTCAGGAAAATACAGATCAGCAGCAAGCTGCAGCTGTTGCTTCCTTTTCTTCGTGATAGGCAAATCCCAGAGACCTGCACTAGCAAGTTGCGCAGCCGGGCCTTTTCAAGCATTTATCTGGATGAGGAAAGGCCCAGCTTTCTTCAGCACCCTATGATAGAGACATGGACGCCAGGATCGTTGGAGGAAAAGAAACATTTCGCCAGCCCCAGGGTGGCTCTCTTTTACGTGTTCTGAATGGCGATGAGTACCTACTGACTGGTGGCTGCCGGTGTTCGATTCCAGCCATACGCTGGATAATCATACGGTCTCCAGCACAAGTGGAGTGGCCATGTTGCGGATTCGTCGGTGAACTCGTTTGCTAATTTCTTCTGCGAACTCCAGAGGTGACGCTCGATCATGTATTCATGTTACCCCCTGCGTGTCACTGTCGTGTTTGAAGCTTTCAAAGCTCTCCAGCTAAATCTCGCTAATCCATGTGTTTAAGTTTAATCCGGTGTACCCACCGAGACAACCGTGTGAACGAAGGACCCCTGATCGAGATCACCTCCATCTGAAGTCAGGTGGGGTGAGTACACACGCAAGGAACCCCTGCCGCACCACACCACGGCCTCCCCACATGGTTTCTAGCAGCAGGTGTTCGGGGTCGGCGCATGATGAGGCGGCGCGAATTCAGCGTCCGGGCAGTCCTGAAACTCGCGTCCGGGCACGTCTGGAGTGAGCTGTCCGCGCTCTGCAGGGACCTGGAGGCTGGAGTTTCTTCCGGCCATTTTCCCGCGGTCGTGCCGTGATGCTGCCTGCTGATGCTGGAAACCAGGACTTTTTTCTTTTCTTTTTGGTCTTTTCCGGATTCCGGATGAACTCAGAACTGTTGCGCGTTTGTCCATGTAAAGCTCACCATTGTAGTTCTAGACCAGGCAGGCAAAAAGGAATATGACCCAACATCACATATTATTTTTTTCAAAAGGTTTTGTAGGTATAGTATATACTAGCGTGTACAAAAAATCGAAAAAAAAACCCACACAACATAACAGGCCTGACAATCTCTCCTTCAGCCCAAACAACATACTAGCCCACTTTCCCCTCCTTACACGACGGCCCACACATGACATAGGGAGCCTCCAAGCCAGGAGCTCCGGCCCGACGTGCCCGCGCTGCTGATCCTCCCCGACGGCCCCCACATGAGATACTCCTCCGCTTCCCCAAATCAGCCACTCCCCGACGCCCGGGCCCGACTCCCACTCCCTCTACATCGTCGTTCCTCGTTCCGAAGTCCGAACCCTAGGTGGCCGCCGCCGGCAAGCACGGCGCCGGAGCTTGCGGGACAACATAGGAAGGCCCAGCAGCGCTCCACGGGGACAGCGTGTGCGCCCACAGCTACTTAGGGCGGGGTTGCAGGGGGGTCCCAGCGGCCGGCGGCGGCCGAACGCCAGCGCCGGAGCCCGGAGGTGCTCCGCGGCGGCCAGCAGGCATTGCGGCCTACGGCATCGATTCCACCCCTCTCCTCACTGCGCATTCGCCCGTTCTCCCTTCTCTGCTCCGGCCTCAGCACAGGCGCGCGGCGAGTCAGCAACTGAGTTACTGACGTGAGCAATTTGTCAATGTTTTTGTAAATTTGCGATTGCAATTTGCGAATGCTTGTGTATTTGTGACAGTGTTGTAGTGACAGTGATGCAAATTAGGATCGATTTTATGAATCTATAATTTAGGCTGTCAAATTTATCATTTCAATACCCATGCTCCAAATCCGGGCCCGCTCTGCAGGCTCCTTTGAAGCCGAAACTCCTGCCGGCCCCGTCCCACAGGAGCCCCTGAAGCCTGCGCTCTCACTTGCCGCCTTCCACGACCTGCGTTCAGCAGCCCTAGAACAACCGCCTCCCTTTTCATCTCCGACGAGGCGCCTCACTCCCAGCTGACACCCAAGGTGAGGAATCTTACCGCATCTCCTTCCTCATCTGTCGATCTATTGACATGCTTGTGATTTTTGCAATGGATGTGCTCTGTTGATCTGTTGCCTTGCTTGCATTATGGTCATTTGTTGCCTTACTTGTGGTCTCTAATCATATGATTTGGGTGTGTTTGTTACTGTATAAAGTTGCTACAGATTGTTGTCTTGTACGTACTTGTTTGCTGAACTTGTGTTCAAAGTGTCAGGCAGTGCTTTCTTGATTCAGTTGAAATATATAAATGGGATTTAGTGTCGTGATTGTACTGACAGCCAATGATTATCATTATTTTAAATAGAGAAAGTTCACGTCTTACAGTAAAATTGTTGACGCATTGTAAGGTAGATTAGCAGAAAGTAATTATATCAGAAAGTGTTAATGTCTTCAGTCCATTTTGCTGATTATTATCTCTTTTTTTGCTGATTATTATCTATTTTACTCATTGGACTAATTGCTGGTAATAATTAGGTTTACCTCATTGTTTGTGAGACAATAGATGAATGATGGTCTGGGCTATAAAGGCAATCGGGATGCATTTCATAATAGGGTGTTCTGCGAGTTATGCTCGCCTTATTTGGTATGTGGCCACCATGTAAACAGTGATGAAGCCATATTAAGTCAAGTTATAAACAGTGTTTTAAAGGCGTCGCCTAGGCGTCCAGGCAGACCCAGCTCGCCTTGGGTTACAATGCCGCCTTGTTGCCTAGGCGTCGCCTAGGTGCCACCCAGGCGTACCCAGCTCGCCTCACCTCACCTTACCGCCTTTAAAACACTGGTTATAAACCATCCAGGCACTATGAGATATGCGTAGTATTCATTTTGAAGTTGAACCAATATGTTTAAGATATATAATTTATTAGAAAAAATGACGAACATGCGGCCATGTTTAAATGTTTGACATTTGAAATAAAATTAAATGAGCACTAGAGCAGTTAGGGATACTAAAGATATTGTGCTGCAAAAGAACAATCAACCCTCCCACAATCTAGTATTCCTAACACCCTCAGCATCTGCAAGGTGCTTTTTAAATCACAAGCTTAAACAAAAATGGCCTTAGTTGCCTCATCCTTCCCCTCCCTCTTAGCATTTGATCAGTGTGGACAGTGGCAATCCATCCAGACCTGGGATTTGCGCACTCCTCTTTTATTTGTATGGAATCCTAGCTTTCTCAGGTGGATTTTCCCTCCATTTAAGAGTTGTTCATGGAGACCTCTTACCTGCTATGAGAAATGAAATCCCAGTTTCTGTCCCTTGCCATTTACTTGCTCATTTATGGATGCATGGTTCTGGTTTGGTCGTGTTGACAAGATCGACCGATCTCAGGTCATGCCGTACGACTTGGGTCTCTAGGTGGGGATATAGTTCAATTGAACACCCATAGCCAGCGCTAAGTGCCGGTGGCTCCCACATGAGTGGGTTCTGGGGAAGGGATAAACCGAGGTTGGCCTTTCCCCTACAGTAACTGCAGGGAGGCTTCGTCGAACCCGTGGCCTGGTTCTCAGTGGGTTGGCTTCGCACCATAGATATCAAAGCATAAAAAACAATGTTTCGCTATCTATTATGCATTGGGTTGTATTTAGGACGTTGTGGCCTTGCTTGATCCCTTTTCCATTCCTTTTTTTTTGACATTTGAAAGGATTACTTTGATCCCTAGATGACGTGGATATTTAGCTCCTTCTGTCCTTCCCTTTATACGAAAATGGAAATATAAAAGCTCGTCTCTATTTTATCCCCAGTCCTTCACTTGATAACATTTTGTAGTGTTCTTGCAAGAAGATAAATATTATAGAATGTCACAGATGTATAGAATTTCTTTTGCACTTCAGTCCTCAGGTAGATCAAGACTTTGAAAGGTGCGAGTAGCTTGTTTCACAAATGTTAAATCTTTGGCACCTAGAATTTAAAGATGACGGTGGAAGGTTTTCTAGAACATCTCTTGTACGTTGGGCTCCGCTTTAGTAGAAATTGTATACTAGCGTATCACTAGTTGCGTTGAGTATTGTGGCCTTTTCTTTTTATATATCTTTTGAGGTGATAGGCACTACAGTCTTTTGCCTTGCTTGTTGCACACCAGGCAGTGCAATGAAGGTTAAGATTCTTCAGTGGCATGCGATAGCTTCTTGGACGTGGGACACACAAGATGAGACATGTGGCATATGCAGGATGGCATTTGACGGTTGCTGCCCTGACTGTAAGTTCCCTGGTGATGATTGCCCGCTGATCTGGGGCGCCTGCAACCATGCTTATCATCTTCACTGCATACTGAAGTGGGTCAATTCTCAAACATCTACACCCCTTTGCCCCATGTGCCGTAGAGAGTGGCAGTTTAAGGGCTAAGGCACAATGACACATCTGGAGATGTATTATCACCAAGCGGCTTTCATTTCTCACTGGAGAATGCTGTATTGTTTGCTGAAAAAGTACAAATCCTGATTGTCAGCACCTGCTTAAGTGACCCTGTGTATGCTTCTGACTTTGTAAGGAAGCAACCAAACCACAGCTAGGCACCTGCTTAAGTGACAGTGTAATAGTGTATGCTCCCTGATTTTATCGCAAGTTTGTTTGTTCCTATTGTTTAACTTCTGAAGGATTCCAATTGTTAGCCATAGATATGCAGTTGATTGAATTCTTGTTAGCTGAAAGTAAATTTATGATATTAAGTTGTCCCTTTTCAATATAGCCCAAAGTACTCAATAGTTGTGGTATCAGCAAGCCTTGTGTTTGTGTCCCGATGATCTGGGACATCCAGACTGGATCTTGACCTTTTCAAGGTCCTTCGAACTGAATCTATTTCGTGTAGCTGCACTGCATCTTGCTGTGCTGTGCTGTCCCAGTTTGTTCGGTCTGGGCAGGGCAACCCCCCCCCCCCCCCGCCATTTCGTGGCCGCTACTTCGCCTTAGCACAAAAGCAACCTGGTGTTTCTGAATGTGCCCATTTTGGTTTGGCAACAAAACTAGCGCGCACGTTTCCTGAGAAGAGAATCTCGAATGCATGAAGTATTAAATGAAGTCTATTTGCAAAAAAAATTTTAGAGATGGGTGTAACTTTTCGCGACGAATCTAATGATGGTAATTAATCGATGATTAGCTACAGTGATGCTACAACAACTATTTTCTAATCGCGCGGTTAAAGATCTCATTAGATTCTTCAGGGTCACTAGCGCGGGGGTTTTGAAGTCGGTTTTGTAAACTGATTTTGTTTGACACTGTAATTAGTGGTCAAAATTGTTACTATTCCTAGCGCGCCAAGACCGTGTGGGGAGCAGTTTGGTAGTCCGTGAATGACAGCACTCTTCGGGTTTCCAGCTTGTGACTACTGTTTCTGGCTGTCTCAGCGGATACCATGTGAGTGTGTGGCCCCAGGGATCAGAGGCGTATAAGATATCTGTTCCTGCCTGGTGTTTATTGCTTGCATGAAATTTCTAGAGAAGCTTCCTGCTACACCTCCTTTTGTCATTATTTGCTAAGCATAGTAATGTTGGTGATTTTATGCCACGCTGTCGACCATAGTTTATCTCTGTACTTCTTATGCAGTGTTGTCTCCATTAGTCCATTTCCATGTGTCGCAATATTTTTTTTTTGAATATCATGTGTCGCAATATTATGCATCCTATAGCAGAATAAACTTCTTGTGCACATGAGCGCTCATTGGGATGCTTTTCGTTTTTCGGAAAAAAAAACACACATTGGAGTACATATATTTCGAATGTACGTACTGGTACGGTTTCAATGAAACTTCAAGTTTCTTATTTTTGCCATTAGATGTTGAGATGTTGAATCTTGAATCATTGAAGCGTTGCACATGCACAACGCTGTTTACGTTCTGCCCGGCGCCTCTTTCATTTTTTTTCCGTTCTGCTCGGCACAGGGGTTTGGTGGAGGCTGCAGCTGGTGTGTTGCCCTCGTGGTCCTGGTACAGCTCTTCACCGCGGAAATTACGCTGATAGTTGACACCGCAGCTCGCAGGTCTTCATACGCGGTTCACGTCTTAATAAAGAAACCACGTAGGCACGTAGTACTTGTGTTCCCCCCTCCACCCCTCGTCTGTACATGGTCCGGTTACAACCCAGCAAACCAGTGTAACTGGCCTTCAAATTTCTTTACAGAAAAATAACCGGCCTTCAAACTTCTTTACAGAAAAATAACCGGTCTTCAAATGAGCAGCTAGCCACCAGGATGGGGTTGCAAAATAACTTGAGAATTTGGAGCAAGGGAAATTAAGTCAAAGATTAATATAGATTTTATTGTCCTCCAAATATGGAATACCGTGCCGTTGTCGATGAGACCACGCATTCATCCGTGGGATCTCCCTCCATACTGCAGCTCAGGAAAACAGCGAGATGGATCATCTGATCACGCAAGCCGTAACGCGCCGGTCGTCTCCCGCAGCGCAGCTCAGAACCAGCTGTTCGACGAATTTACAGTGAAGCAGGCCGGAAGTAGCCTGGCAGAAATTGGGTCGGAGGCTCGGAGCATGCACTGGAGCATGGGCGCCGCCCGGTTGTACGGCGCGGGGCGAATCGAGACAAAACGAAGGATGAGATGCCGGCGGTCACACCCCGGGCGAAAAACCGTGTGTGGGGAAAACGAAAACGACTGCGAGCTCAGAAAAACCCAGGATCAGGAATCCGCTCGCCGGATCCAGCGCGCGGAGGGCGGCCGACCGCGCGGCCACGACGGGGACGCGCGTCCCCCCACGTTCGCAGTTGGCACGAGCCGCGACGCGCTGCCGCGGCCACTCCCCAATCACGCACGCCATCTCGTTCCGGTCCCGGGTCCCCGGGGGTGTCTATTCATCGCTTTGTGCGATTTACCGTTGATGCATCGCAGAAACTCCCGGCGCCGCGCCCCCGCCTTCCCCCGCCTCCCCCGGCTCCGGCGCCGCCGCCGGCGCCTCCGCCGCTGCCCTCCGCCGCCGCCGACACTAATCAGCTCGGACCCGTGCTCCCCCGCCCGGTGCCTGGCCCACCGCATGTCTCCCCGCCGCCCCCGGCCGGCGGCGTCCCCGCCGCCGACCGCCGCCGCCCACAACCCGCCTCCGCCGCCGGGCTTCCCTACCCCCTCCCCCCTCTTCTAAGGCCGCCGGAGGCCACAGGACCCGGCAACCCGGAACCCCGAAGGGCCCGAACCCTAGCCGGAGCTCGCCGGGGAAGATGAACAGGCGTTGCTCGCTTCTGCGACAGCTCCGCTGCCACCCACGCGCGCGATGAATAGCTTTCCCCGGTCCCCGGTTCCGGCTTTCCGGCTGCCGCATCCCGAAAGTGTGAACCCGCGGGTCCCATGTCCGCCTCTGCCTCCCCCGTACCGGCGCCCGGGACCCACACGCCACTCCGGGCCCAATCATGCTCACTGCCTCCAGCTTACGCCAACTGCCAAGTAGGCGGGCAGGCAGGGCAGCTGCTTGACGCGTTCGCTTCCTCCTCCCGCGCCGCGGGGACGGCAACGCAAGCAACGCACCCGAGCTCCTGCCTCCCTCCCTCCTATTTAAGCTCGCCCCGTCTCTGCCCCACTCATCTCATTTCGCCATTTCGGCATCTCGCCAACTTTCAAAACCAGCCAAAATCACCTGAGCAAGAGCAACGCAGCAGCAGGCAACATTTTTCCGACCCGGCTGGCCTCTGAGCTTTCCGGCAGCGAGCGCGCAATGGCGGCGGGGAAGGCGGCCGCGGTGAAGAGGCCGTCGTTCGGGACGCGGGCGTGGCGGCTGCTGCGCCTGGCGGTGCTCTGGGCGCGCCGGGGCGGCGCGGCGCACAGCCTGCGGCTGCTCCGCACGCTCCGGCGCCACGGGCACGGCCTCGGCGGCGGGGCGCGCGGCGACCGCCTCCGGTACGGCGAGCGCGAGTTCTCCATCGACGAGACGCCGGCGTTCCGGTTCCGCACCCCGTCCGCGCGCGTGCTCCGCCTCATCCCCTGCATCGCGCCCGCGGTGCCGGACACCCCGGGCCTCTACAGGGATGACCGCTACTTCTTCCGCGACGCCGCGTCGCGCGCGCTGGAGGAGGACGCCGCCGCGTACGGCTACGGCGGCCCGGAGAGCGAGCGGGGAATCGACGATGAGGAGGAGGAGCTGAGCTGCTACTGCGGCGGCGGTGACGAGGAGGAGCTGCTGGAGCGCGCGGTCGCGGAGTCGTGCCGCGCGAGCACGGCCGCGGAGGGCGACGCCGGGGTGGACGTGAAGGCGGACGAGTTCATCGCCAGGTTCTACGCGCAGATGAAGCTGCAGCGCCAGATCTCGTGGCTCCAGTACAACGAGATGATGCAGAGGAGCGTCAGCTAGATCCATCCCTCTGTTCATCCTGGATCACTAGTAGCAGCAGCAGCGGCAGAGTTTGAGCTTTTGTTCATCGAAAACAAACATAATATACATGCACAGCACCTGTATACAGAATCAGAGATTTTTTTTTACTACATACTATACAAAATACAAAATTTCCCCCCATTGAATCCGTGTCTGAGTTGGTTTATTTCGTTGTTACCGGCACGTTTGTTTTGCATTTTTTTAGGCAATGTGATTAGCCGCCACTAGATTGCTTGCTTGCTTGATTCCATTCCAGGGTGTTGGACTCTGGTTGTGCAGGTGTTCATGATTTGCATAGCTGATGAATGACGCGTCCTCGGATCGTACTCTCAGTTTTGTTCGTTAGTGTAGGCATACTTACTCTCCAAACGTACACCTGAACCATGATTAGTTGCAATAATGATGGGACTGTATTGTATGGCAGTCCGTGTTGATGCAAAGCTTTTTTTTAAAGTTTTTTTTTTTGCAAATAACCAAAGCCAGGCCCCGTGCCTGCTTCCAGCATCTGTATGACAATACTTTTTTTTGAGAGAGAGAAATAGGAGGGGTGCTCCCTGCGGTGCTGTTGGGTTCTCGGCTTCCTTACAACCCAATCAATCAGCATGCAAGAAGGTTAGACAAGACAAAACAATAGAGTGTCGACTTCGTATTAGCACGTGTTCAGTACAGATTGGTTGGGGGTATTTATATCCCTAACCTTTGTTACATAATGACTATAATGCCCTCACTAACCCGGAATATTCGTGGAATATTTCGGGCCAAAGGTCATTTCATACAGGTTGGAGTGTTCAAATTGTCTACCCTATCCGATTCGTATGCGGGACGCTACCCCGAAGGTATCTCAGAACCTTCGGGCTTGCAGATCACCTTCGGGTGCTTTTGGAGACCTTCGGGTGCTTCTGGGGACCTTCGGCCGATTCCGGGGACCTTCGGATGCTTCTTGATACCTTCGGGTGTCTTCAAGTTACCTTCGGCTTGCTTGGTTCTTCTGCCTCGTAGCTTTGGGCAACCTCCGACCTGCGAGACGGTGATCCCCAACAGTAGCCCCTCGCGGGCGAGGGCCGACTCCGATGGGCCGAACCCTCGAAGCATCTATCACCTACAACCAAAAAATGTCTCCTTCCGTCGGAGGTTGGGACGAGCCGAAGGTGAATTCTTTACACGTGTCGACTCTTAGTTGGGTGACTCTTGAAATTCTTCTCGATTTCACCGTTGGCATTACTGTTCACTTTTACCCCCCTATACAAGAGGGGGGTGAGGCATCACTTTCACGCCTTCTGCCTGTAGCGAAGCTCTGCCAGTTTTTTTAGCTTGCCACGTGGAGTGCTGTGATTCGCTAGGAGCCTCGAGCTTTTTGCGTCTGTGGGTTGTTGCGGAGCTTATTGGTTCGCAGTCCAGCCCGTTTTACATTTTGCTAGATATAGTACTTCTTGAGGCTGTCCGCATTCCATGAATGCGGCAGCTCATTGCCTTCGAAGTCGGCTAGATGGTACAACCCGGGCCTTTTACTGGAGACGACAAGGTATGGGCTGTCCCATTTTGGCTCTATTTTCCTACATTTTCTGTGTTTGGCCTTCGCTTGAGGACCCAGTCCCCAACGGAGATATTTTTTCTGACTACTTTCTTGTCCCTCCACTTTCTGGTTTCATTCTGGTATTTGGTCAAGTTGGAGGCTGCTTGTAAGATGTCCAGCTCTATCAGATCTAACTCATCCGAAGGTTCATTTCCTTCGGGCGCGGAGGTTACCCTTAGACTTTGGTTCGTTAGCTCTTCTGGACTCATAGCTTCGCCACCGTAAAACAGTCTGAATGGAGTGAATTTGGTGGTCCTAGTTTCGGACGTGTTGTGTGACCAGACAACCTTCTGAGTTCATCAACCCACTTTCCCTTTTTCTAATCGAAGAGGCACTTTTTAATGCTTGTGAAGATAATGCCATTGGTGCGCTCTACGGCCCCGTTGGATTAGGGGTGGTAGACTGAGGCGAACATGAGTTTGGTCCCTATGCTTCGATAGAATTCTCTGAATGGCTGTGAGTCGAACTGTTTGCCGTTGTCGACTGTCAGTTCCTTCGGTACCCGAACCTGCATATGATGTTTTGTCAAAAGAATTTTCGGACTGCTTCGGAGGTGATGTTTATAAGGGGTTTGGCTTCGACCCACTTGGTGAAGTACTCTACAGCAACCACTGCATATTTGTAATTTCCTTGGGCAGGAGGCAGGGGGCCTACCAGGTCCACTCCCCCACCGTTGAAGGGGCCAGGCGGGGGCAATCAGCTGCGAGGGTTCCGAAGTGAAAGGACCGGTAGCGCGCTCTAGCCTAAGAGGGGGGATTGAATTAGGCAAACTAAAACCTTAGACCTATGGCTCCAACTATTTGCACAAAATTAAACTAAGCATGCTATCTAGATGTGCAACTATGATTGTTCTAGTGTGAAACCCCTATTCCAAAAGAGTTTAGCAACCTATAGCCTTTCCTATCAAGAAACTACTCTATGAAAGTAAAGGCACATAAATTCCTAGTATGAAATGCGGAAGCTTAAAGAGAGGGATAGGAGAAAGCAAACTCTTGACGCGGGTATTTATCCCGTGGTTCGGTTAGCCACAAAGGCACACTTACATCCACGTTGTTGTAGCACTCAGTAAGAGTATTGCTACTCGGCCACCAAGTCTCTTTCGTGAACACAATCACGGTCACCTTGCCCCCGGGTTCCACTAAGGAGCTTCTCCACAAAGGATGGGGGTCTCCACATCCCTCGCACAAAGTTGTCGTCGCCGCTCCACACCAAGTCGGAGGGTCGATGACGTGCCGGCGAGCCTTCAAAGATCCAAGGTGCCGGTGCACCAAAATCTTCTTTTGGTTCACTCAAGAACCACAGCACAAAGGCTCAAAGCCTTGCAATCTCACTCACTAAGAGGTAATCCTTTATACAACACTCTCAAAGTGTGCTAAGGGCTAAGGATATGAGTGTTGAGCTCTTGGATGGCTTGAAGATGTTCTTGGGTGTGTTTGCGACTTCCTTGAACTCCAGCAATCTTCAAATGGCCGGAGGATGGCATATATATAGGCCTCCAAGTCAAAGTAGCAGTTTAGAGCCGTTACCCAACTTTCTGCGCACGTACCGGTGTATCCGAAGGTATAGCACCGGTGCATCTGGTCACTCTGCGCCATGGGGTAACCGTTGGGTCTCTGACAGCTGACGTGGTGTCACCGGTTAGACCGGTGCCTAGTCACCGGAGCATCCGGTGCTGCTATTCTCCTTTGCAACTGTCACGGCATTGCACTGGTGCTTCCTCTGGTGCACCACCGGTTCAACCGGTGCTGAAGAAAATCTTCTCGCCTACTTGACATGCTCTCTGGTGCATGACAATGTGCTTGCGCCGACGCCTCAAAATAGTATCACCGGTGTAACCGGTGCTACTTGGACTTCTCCCCTTTGGCTGGGCATTGCCTGGCCCATTACACCGGTGGTATAGCACCGGTGTATCCGATGCCAACCGGTTAGACCGGTGCAGTGTCACCGGTGCATCCGGTGCCACTGTTTTCTGCTGAACTCGTCCAATTCATTCTTTCTTTGAGTTCTTTCTTCGTGTTTGGTTTTGCTTGGTCTTTTTGCTTCATCCTTGGGATCTATTAATGTTCACTTGACACACTCATTAGTCTCATTGATTGCGTTATTACTCAATCACCAAAATCACAAAACAATGGCCCAATGGGGTCATTTTCCTTACAATCTCCCCCTTTTTGGTGATTGATGACAACACAATCAAAGCAAGCATAAATTTTGCAAAAATTTAAAAAATGATACCAATTAAAATCTAATTTAAACCACTTACACTTGCTTGGATGCTTACCATCATTCAATGATGACTTGGCCTCCCCCTAAATCCATCATCCCCCTTTGTTTCTCCCCATTTTTGCTACTTCTTCTTCTTTTCTCCTCCTTTTGAATCAAAGTTGCCCCCCCTTAGGAAGAGACTCATTTTCACCTTGCTTTGATCCAAATTCTCCCTTGGCTACTAACTTTTCCCTTTGAGCTATTTTGGTTTGCCAATTGAAAGGACCGGTAGCGCGCTCTAGCCTAAGAGGGGGAGGGGGTGAATTAGGCAAACTAAAACCTTAGACCTATGGCTCCAACTATTTGCACAAAATTAAACTAAGCATGCTATCTAGATGTGCAACTATGATTGTTCTAGTGTGAAACCCCTATTCCAAAAGAGTTTAGCAACCTATAGCCTTTCCTATCAAGAAACTACTCTATGAAAGTAAAGGCACATAAATTCCTAGTATGAAATACGGAAGCTTAAAGAGAGGGATAGGAGAAAGCAAAACTCTTGACGCGGGTGTTTATCTCATGGTTCGATTAACCACAAAGGCACACCTACATCCACATTGTCGTAGCACTCATTAAGAGTATTGCTACTCGGCCACCAAGTCTCTTCCGTGAACACAATCACAGTCACCTTGGCCCCGGGTTCCACTAAGGAGCTTCTCCACAAAGGATGGGGGTCTCCATGTCCCCCGCACAAAGTTGTCGTCGCCGCTCCACACCAAGTCGGAGGGTCGATGATGTGCCGGCGAGCCTTCAAAGCTCTAAGGTGCCGACGCACCAAAATCTTCTTTTGGTTCACTCAAAAACCACAGCACAAAGGCTCAAAGCCTTGTAATCTCACTCACTAAGAGCTAATCCTTTATACAACACTCTCAAAGTGTGCTAAGGGCTAAGGATATGAGTGCTGAGCTCTTGGATGGCTTGGAGATGTTCTTGGTTGTGTTTGTGACTTCTTTGAACTCCAGCGATCTTCAAATGGCCGGGGGATGGCATATATATAGGCCTTCAAATTGAAGTAGTCGTTTAGAGCCGTTACCCAACTTTCTGCGCACGCACCGGTGTATCCGAAGGTATAACACCGGTGCATCCGGTCACTCTGCGCCATGGGGTAGCCGTTGGGTCTCTGACAGCTCACGTGGTGTCACCGGTTAGAACGGTGCCTAGTCACCGGTGCATCCGGTGCTGCTATTCTCCTTTGCAACTGTCACGGCATTGCACCAGTGCTTCCTCTGGTGCACCACCGGTTCAACCGGTGCTGAAGAAAATCTTCTCGCCTACTTGACATGCTCTCTGGTGCATGACAATGTGCTTGCACCGACGCCTCAAAATAGTATCACCGGTGTAACCGGTGCTACTTGGACTTTTCCCCTTTGGCTGGGCATTGCCTGGCCCATTACACCAGTGGTATAGCACCGGTGTATCCGATGCCAACCGGTTAGACCGGTGCAGTGTCACCGGTGCATCCGGTGCCACTGTTTTCTGCTGAACTCATCCAATTCATTCTTTCTTTGAGTTCTTTCTTCGTGTTTTGTTTTGCTTGGCCTTTTTGCTTCATCCCTGGGATCTATTAACGTTCACTTGACACACTCATTAGTCTCATTGATTGTGTTGTTACTCAATCACCAAAATCACAAAACAATGGCCTAATGGGGCCATTTTCCTTACACGAAGGTTTGTTGGATTTTGGATCCAACTTTTGGCAAGCCTCGCACGTCTTGACAACTCTTTCTGCGTCTTTTAGTGCTGATGGCTAGAAAAATCCCTGCCTAAATGCTTTCGCTGCGAGAGGCCTGATTCTGATGTGAGATCCACAGATGCCGGAGTGAATCTCGTTAAGGAGTTCGACGCCTTGAGCTACTGGAATGCACTTGAGCCAAGGGGGCACTACCCTTGATTTGTATAGCTCACCTTGCGAGATGGCATAGCCTCTTTTTGACACCCTAGGTGTCTGCACAATAAAACTACATTTATTTTATGTGCTTCATGTGTGAAATTGTTTGAGTAAGGGCCTATTTTAAAATTTTAAGGACCTTTGTGTAATTATGATTTTATGCAAGGTCCACTTTATAGTTTTATTTGAATAGGTTGTGTGATTATAGCTTTTGTGGAGGGTTTATTTGAAAATTGTAGTGTAATCATTGCTTGGCAGGAAATCTTTCAATTCAGCCTAGATTTAAAGTGAATTTGCTTTGAAAAAGACAAAAGTCCTTTGAATTCAAATTCTCCTTATGTTTTCAAAAATAACTCTTTAACCTTTTATCAAATAAATTTTTGCACAACATCAAAATTGTAGATCTTGAAAAATTGAACAACTTTCATGTTGGGCACTTTTTCATTTGAGCCCTAGATTAAAAGTTATTGCTGGTTTACAGTTAGGTCCCTGGAATTTTCAGAAATTGCAAACTAGTCCTTTCTTCCACCTCCAGCCTGCCTGTCTGCTCTGCTCCTCTGGCCGCCGCCGTTGTGCAGTGCCGCCCGCCGCCGTGGAGGGCCAGCCCGGCCACCTCCTGCTTGCTGGGTAGTCCCACGCGTCGTGCTGAACCTCTCCACCGCTCGCTGCCCCTCGCGCTGGCGTTCTCCTCGCTCCGCCACGCGCCCAGTGGACCGCCGTCGGCTGCCACCTCGCCGCCGCCGTGGCCCGCGCAGCACATAGCCCCGGAGCTCTATCTCGCGCGCGCAACAGCACTACAAGAAGCCCCGCGACCCGTTCCCCTCACTCTTTCACTCTTTCCCCACTCCGACGCCCCAGAACGCCGCCGCCGCCGCACAGAGCTCCGCCGCCGCCTGTCCGCAGTGGAACTCATAGCTCCGCTCCTCCTCCGCCCGCGCTGACCCCGCCACTAGCTCCGCCTCGCCCTCGCGCAGCTAGTCGACCTCTTCTCGTCTCCTAATCCCCACCGGAGTGCCGTTCCCGTCGATCCAGTTCATCGGCGACCGCCGTGCTCTGCCGACCCGCCTCTTCCAGCCATCTCTTCGCGACCCAAGAGCACCCAAGGGTTCGCCTCGGTCCCCTTTAGCTCCTCCACCCCTATTCCTCGCCGCCGCCGACCCCTCTCGCCGGATTTGGCCGGTCAAACCACCCGCCCCTCTCTGACCACGGCTGAGGACCCCTCGGTTAGAATTCAAGAAAACCCAGGGGGTTATTTGAATAGCAGTAGACTCAAGTGAATAGTGCATTTAGGGACCCCTTTGTGATTTTTGCTGTAAACTTTGAAATTCCATAGAAATTTGTAGAAAAATCAGAAAAAGACAAATCTTGATGTTTTGGAATCCTCATGAAGAGATCTTTGCAGTAGAATCATAATATGTTTGGTGTTAGTTGAGAGTTTTTGCTGTAAAAATATATTTGTGTTACTAGTGTTTAAATGCTAGTTGTTTTTATCTTTTTCTTAACTGATGATTGAAACCATATATTACTGTGAAATTTTTATGGTGAGATGCTCATGTGACTCTAATATTATTATGAAAATTTTTGAGCTTCATAAGTATTGTGCTTTGTTCTGTAGAAGTCAATCTTCATCTAGGTGCTATCTGAATAATTGTTTTATTCTGTTTAATTGGCTGGATGTTTTGGAATGAAATTTGCAGGATAGCTCGCTCTATTTACCTTCAGTTTAATGTAATTTTTTCTGAATTTACTACTGAATGTGTGCTGAGTTAGGTAATTTTTAGCAAACCATGAATTGCAAGCTATAGGATTTCAACTACCACTTGTTTATGAAGTTAGTAAGCTTCTTTTGTGCCGTTGATCATGATGCCTTGTGTAGTTAGATATGTTAGTGATCTACTCTATAAATGATTGCTCATGTAATATGATTGTTTGCTATTTGTAGACTACAACTTTATCGTGAAATAAGTGTGATTGTAATTTCATCTATTGCATTAAATTTAGATACGACTGCTCTGTCGGACGGAACGTACGAGCTGATCCTGGATTCCGAAGGAGGTGATCTTGAAGCTCAAGTGAACACTGCTGTACTAACTGAAGCCCCGGACCAAAGTTCGGAAGAGCCCAGGGCTGAAATAGTTAGTGACTACCGAGAAGGCAAGCCCCGGACATAACCTATATTTCAAATTATTACCATTTATGTTTATTATTTACTTGTGCATTTACAGTTTTTAGGATTTGAATTGAAACCCTAGATGCATGATCCTAGGAACCTATGTACTGAACACTAGACCTGAGTTTGAATAATTGCTAAGCTTATAGGATCGGTAAAAGTCGAGTGATTGCCTGTCACTCACGAGCTCTATAGGAATTGCTTGTTTACTTTCTGTTATCAATATAAGGACGACGGACGGGGTTGTGTTCGATATCACGACCTTATATGAGACCTCGTCTGTGTTGATGAATTTGCTAAGGTCGCGGTGTGAGGTAGTGCTGGTTAAGTTTTTGAACGTACTAGCCACATGCCGTAAATATGGTACGGGGTAAGCCTAGTAGCCGATTGGACCGGGGAGTGGATATACCTCTCATTCTCTCTTAGGGATAGGTTTGATTTTTATGTTGCGCAACACTGCGGCTAGGAGGGACAAGGTTGGACCTTGGAGCCCTGTAGTCGGGGAGAGTGACTCTATCCACAAGCCGGAAAGAAAGGTAAACAGTTGTTTGGGAACGACCCGACGCTGTTCCAAACGTGTGTGTTAGGTTTGCCTGGCCAGGTTAACAAATTCGATTTGAATCGTCTACTTCCCACAGTTTGGGACTGCTTGATCTCTTTGCCACACAGAGTAATAAGAGCAACATTATTGTGATCAATCTTGATGTTTGCTTAAAGATCTACCATGGATGAATAGTAGTTGCTTACATAGAATGGTTAATCAACTAGAATCCTGAAAGCTAAAATTTGAAAGTAAGGACCTAATCTTTATTGCTTTTCAGCAAAAGGAAAACCAGAGCCTCACAGAACCCTGCATAGTCTAGTTAGGTGGGCTATGTATACCCGTTGACGGTTAAGTCTTGCTGAGTATTAGAATACTCAGCCTTGCTGTTGAAACCCTTTTTCAGGTATGAGTTTTGAGGACCAGATCGCTAGTTTGTCTTGGCCCTGCTCCTTGCCTCCTGGCTGGTCTGTAGAGTGGGATACGTCTTCGGCCGGCAATGACCCTAACGAGTGATACCATGCTTGGGCTAGCCTGGTATACTTTTGCGACGTGTTGTAGCCATCGTGTTCTTTTTCCGCTGCTTTTCAAACTCTGAACTTACAATTGTGGTTTGTATAATCTATTTTACAAGGTTTGGTTATGTAATAATGGTTTGAACTGGTTTGTAATCACTACTGAGCTTGTGTTGTAAAATATGTGGTTGTAATATCTCTGGACTCGCCTTCGTGCGGGGTATGCTTGTTCGATCCGAGAACCGGTGATTGTATCGGGACATTACCCGACAGACCAAGAATTGTTCCGGTTGAAGTGCGTTTGAACCGGTGTTGCCTTTATGGTGATGTCCTGCACACTTGAGCCGGGATAATTCAGGTGGTTCTGCCACACTCTTGCTCTTTGGGAGAGTCTTTTCTCTTCTGCTTGATCAGAAGGTTCGTAGTGGCCCTGAAGGTGCCATTATTGGCGCCCTCCAATCTTCGCTAAAGATTGCATTGATTCTGCTTTACTTTTGTGCCCTGGTTGAAGGTGTGGAGATTTCCTCAAAGAAAACATCTGGTGGGAGTTGTTGTTTCCTAGCAGCAGCTTTTGCGAGCCTGTCGGCTTCGTCGTTCTGGGCACGCGGGATGTGAGTGATGGTGAAGCCTTTGAAGTGTTTTTCGATTGCTCTTACCGTTTCCAAGTATTCGATGAGCTCGGGCTTCTTGGCCTTGGACTCTTTCTCTATGTGGTCGGTTATAACCTTAGAGTCTGTTTTGATGACGCAGTTTTGGTGTCCAAGTGCTTTCATTTTGCGAAGCCCAAGTAGGAGATCTTCATATTCAGTTGTGTTGTTTGTGGATGGTGCTGTCTGATCAAAGTTTAGACAAGCAGCGTATCTTACCTTGGCTCCCGAAGGTGACTCGAGGATTGCTGTGATGCCAACACCTTCGTTCTGCCAAGCTCTGTCACAGTGGATTGTCCATGTTTCTAAGGGCTCTTCCTCCTGAACTTCGGGGGATGTCCAATCTACTATGAAATCAGCAAGGACCTGGGATTTAATTACTATTCATTTTTCAAAATCAACTACCAGCTCTGAAAGCTCTGAAGCCCATTTGGCTATCCTTGGGGAAGCCTCTCTATTGTGAAACACGTTGTGCAGAGGTTGATTGGAGATGGCTATAATTTTGTGAGTTTTGAAATAGTGACAAAGCTTGCGGGAGGCCATGATAACTGCATAGGCTATTTTTTCAAGTTCTGAGTAATGCAACTTGGATCCTGCTAGAGCTTCGGATGCAAAGTAAACTGGTATTTGCTTGCGAGTGCCAACCATTTCTCTTTCAACAACTAATACAACACTGACGACTTTTTGAGAGGCTGATGTGTATAGCAGGAGTGTCTCCTTCGGGTCTGGAGAGGTTAGGTTAGCCATGAGCTGGAGGTATTCTTTGAGGGAGTTGAAAGCTTCTCTCTATTGATCGCCCCATTCAAATTTTTGTGAGCTTCGGAGCACCTTGAAGAAAGGCAAGCTTCGGTCTGCCAAGCGTGGGATGAATCTGTTCAGAGCAGCAATTCTTCCTGTGAGCCTTTGTACATCCCTGATTGATTGTGGCTCTTCCATGTTGCATAGAGCTGCAATTTTGTCTGGGTTTGCTTCAATGCCTTTGGTTGAGACCAAGCATCCTAAGATTTTTCCCCTATGTACCCCGAAGACACACTTTTCGGGATTAAGGCTTAGGTTCGCCTTCCATATGTTGGCGAAGGTTTCTGCCAGGTCTGCGATGTGATCTCAGCGTGCTGCACTGATGACGACAATGTCGTCAATGTAAGCTAGGATGTTTCTTTTTAACTGTGATTCCAAAACTTTTGGGGAAAATTGGATCCATACCATTGAAAGGAAAGTGGGTCATTTCAGATACCACAGTTTGGAGAATAATAAGAATTAAAACTACTACCTGCGCTAGGGGAAACGCGAAAGAAAAACCAGTTTAGATACAGATTTTAGAAAAATACCATCAAAAGATTCAGCTTTAGAAAAATAGCATTGAAAGGTTGCTCCGTTATTGATTTCTACCATTTCCGTGAGTTCAACGTTAACACCAGTTATCTGCCACCTCTCTCTCCCTATGACACCTTGGGTCCCACTCGTCATCCCTAACCTCTAGCAAGCATGGAAGGAGGGGGTTGTTTGCACTGATGGAGGCATGAACTTGACGCCTCCTAACAGGAGCAAGCAGGGAGGAGCAGAGATTCTTGGCTTGGTAGTTTAGGTGCTTCGTATGAAGAGAAGGAAGCAGGAGGTGGCGTATATAACTGCTTCCTGCTAATTTGTGTTCACGGAAAGAGAGAAATCAGTAGCTATAGACTTGGATTTTGTGAGGTATTTGCTGATTTTCTCTACTTGCTTTCGATTGAAGATGGGGTTACGGTGGACTGAATAGGGAGGAAGGGAAAAAAGGCTTGCAGCTTTTGCATCTCGGTGGGAAAAATAGAAAGGGATTGGAGGAGAGAGGAAAAGAGATTGGTGCTTGTAGGGGGATAAGCAGAGAGGAGTTTTGGTGTTGCTTGATGCTTGCTTGCTCGCCGAGAGGAGGGAGCCACCTTGGCGGACGTGCTTGGCAGGGCGACGATGCGTGGAGTTAGCCATGGTGGCTATGCTGCAAGGGAGAGAGAATTGGGCCGTGCTGCAGCCGAGTGCTCTCAGCATTTTTTTTCTTATCAACAGTTAACGACAAGTTCACGGAGATGGTACAAATCAGTAACGGAGCAACTTTCAATGCTAGTTTTCTAAAGTTGGATCTTTTGATGGTATTTTCCTAAACTCCGAATCTTTTAGTGGTATGAATCTAAATTTCCCAAACTTTTGAGGTCATCCTCGAAAATGACTGGCCTATATTTTTCAGACCTTCGGGCATTCTTACAAAACAGTATGTGCTGAAGGGAGTTAAAAAACTTGTTTTCTCTTCATCTTCCTTCCTCATCCAGATCTGGTGGTATCCTGAGAAGCAATCTAGGAGTGACATTAACTGGCTATTTGCAGCGTCGTCAACAATTTTGTCAATTCGTGGGAGAGGAAAATCATCCTTTGGACATGCTTTATTTAGATCTGTGAAATTTATACACATTCTTCACTTGCCGCTTTTCTTTTTTACAGGCACTGTGTTGGCAAGCCAAGTTGGATACTTGACTTCATGAATGACCTTCGCGTCCAGCAGGCGCTGGACCTCCGCTTTGACAGCGGCTGCCTTTTCATCGGACATTTTGCGCGGCCTTTGTTTTTTAGGTTTGGCACCGGGTCTATATCGAGGCGATGCTCAACTATATCCCTGCTAACTCCCTGAAGGTCGACTGCTGACCAAGAGAAGACATCTTTGTTCTTGTTAAAAAAATCAAGAAGTTCTTTTTCTTCTTCATTGGAAAGTGTTGCACTGATGGTCACAACTTTGTCAGGAAGGTGCTTGTCCAAGGGTACTCTCTTGACTTTGCAACCTTCTTCGAAGGCTATTATTTCTTTGTCACACTTTTCCGTGACTATGCTCCTCTCTGCTTCGAGGGCATGTACATTTCTTTGCCCTGGAGCTAAACCTCGTTCAATGTCTCGGGCAAGTTGCTGGTTGCCACATATAGTGATAATGCCCCTTGAAGCTGGCATTTTCATGCACAGATACAGTTGGTGTACTACAGCTTCGAACTTGTTGATGAGGCCTCGACCGAAGATGGTGAGGTAAGGGTAGTTCATTTCAACAACATCGAAGGTTATATGTTCTGTTCTTGGGTTGGTTGTGTCGCCAAAGGATACTGGCAATGAGATTTTTCTGAGAGCTTCGACCCTTTTTCCGCCGAATCCAATTAGAGGGATTTCAGCTGGCCGAAGAAGGTTTCTATCAATGTTCATTCTGTCGAAAGTGCTTGAGAAGATGATGTCTGCGGAGCCGCCAGTATCGACTAGTATTTTTCCCCAAACATTCTGTCGAAATGTCGTGGGCTTTTGGGGGGACCCACAGCCGGTTGGCGGAACGCACCCGCCTATTCCCCAAGGGGGAGTACTCGGGGAAGTGCTACGCTATTAGGCCGATCTAGCTTTGGGGTAAGAACGCTAGAACACACGGATTTAGAGTGGTTCGGGCCACCGGAGCGTAATACCATACATCCACTGTGTGGTGTATTGCACTAGGAATGAAATGAGTCTATCCTCTGCCCCCCAAGTCTCCCTTTGGACCTGAGAGCTTCTCTAACGGGCGTTCCCCTTTTATAGAGCAAGGAGGGCGCGTACATGGCCGTTGGACCCCGACAGGTGGGCCCAACAAGGATGTATACTATACTAAATAGACACTAATGGTGCTACAGTGATGGAGCATCTTTTGCCAGATACGCTTCATCGTCTTGTAGACTTCCTGACCGAGGGAGGTTTTCTCCTGTCCCATCGGCGAGGCGCCCGTTGAGGCAGTGTAGGTTGTGGCGTAGACTGTTGGGTCTACCGCATAGGCGTTATGATACTCCGTCGCCGAGTTGTCGTGTCTAACTGGCGTAGCAGGCTAACGCGCGTAGCGTGAGTGGTGCCAGCGGCTGTACTGTGCACCTTGGTAACACGCGACTAACAGCACAGCCTGGCAAAAGTCTCCTCGGGCTCTGCTGTGGCAGAGCGCACTTAACGCCTCCCGCATTGAATGCGGTAGCTGGGCAAGTCTTTCTGAGGGAGCTTGGTGGCCACACGCGTACCTACGCCTGCGGACACGTGGCGGCTTCGGACCCCCCAGGCGGGGTGTCTGTTCCCTCCCGGAGAGGGGTCCAGATAGTATATGGGGGTCCGGGACCCCGTGGGGGGTCCGGGGCCCCCGGTCGTTTTGGCCCTGAGCGCTTTCTTCTCCAGGACACGTGGTGACACCGGATCTATCCCGAGCGGGAAGCGGGTCCGGGGCTGTTGGTCCGGTGAGATGGAGCCGGACCCCAGAGATCCGGCTGCTCAGCTCCTTAGGGCGCAGTTACGGATAACTACACGAGTCTTGACATAGCAAGAGGGGGTACCCCAGTCCTGAGGTACCGACAGTCCAGCCTTGGATGTTGGCTTCGATCACCATTGCATCAGTGTGAGGGTAGCTGTTGAGGCTCATGTCCTCCTCTGAGAAGGTTATCGGCATGTGAGACCAAGGTGTTTTCTTTGCCGGGCCGTCAACTAGGATGCTGCTGACTTGCCTGAAGTAGTCTATGTGTTGTCTCTTGTTTTGGAACTCGAGGGTAGAGCCGCCCGTAATGGGCATGATCATGCCGAAGGATGGCAAAGCAACTGTCTGAGGAGGTTGGGAGCTTAGGGGCTCTTGCTTTGGGGGTTGCCCTGGGGGAGGTGGAGGTAATGCTTCCTGAGCCTGCTGCTGGCTCGAAGGTAGGGGAAGTGGTTTGAGATAAATTGGTGGTTGAGAGGGCCAGTTGTTTGGGTACGGGTTATAGGAAAAAGCAGGTGTGGGTTGAAAGGTTAGATTGCATAGCAGTGGTGCTGGTGGGAAGGGTGGTGCCAAAGGTCCTGACCACGCAGTGTGGCTGACCATTTTTTCCTTTTCTTCTTCTTCTATTCGTTCTAGTGTTTTCTTTTTTCAGGGCAGAAATCGGTTGTATGATCCGACTCATTTCCATGGAAATGACAAAAACTTTTTCGGACCGTGAGAAGGTCCGCGACCTTTTCCGCGACCACGTCCGCGGCCCCAGCCTCTGTGTCCTAAATGATTGTGGCCTTGGCTGTTTCGTTGATTTCCGGGGGACTTGTTTGGGGGAGTCATGAATGGGTCCTGATTGTGACACCCTAGGTGTCTGCACAGTAGTTGTGTATCTATTTTATGCATCATGTGCTTGATTTGCTTGAAAAAGGATCTTTTTGTAAATATAAAGGTTATATGTGTAATTATGATTTTATGCAAGGTCCTCTTTATAGTTTTATTTGAATAGGATGGGTGATTATAGCTTTTGTGGAGGGTGTTTTTGCAAAATATAGTGTAATCATTACTTGGCAGGAAATCTTTTATTTCAGCCTAGATTTGATGTGAAATTTCCTTGAAAAAGACAAAAGTCCATTAAATTCAAAATCTTTCCTATGTGTTCAAAATAACTCTTCAATCTTTTGTCAAATAATTTTTTGCACAATATCAAAGTTGTAGATCTTGAAAAATTGAACAACTTTCATGTTGGGCACTTTTTCATTTGAGCCCTAGATTAAAAGTTATTACTTGTTTACAGTCAGGTCCCTTGAATTTTCAGAAATTACAAACCAGCCCTTGTCTTCCACCTCATGCCTGCCTTCCTGCTTGCTCTGCCGCCGGCGCACTGCCGCGCCGCCCGCCGCTCTGGGCCGCCCCCGAGCCACCTCCTGCTTCGCGCTGGCTTCCACGCGTCAAACTCCTCTCCCCACCGCCATTTTTTCCACCCTTGCTGGCTGCTTGCGCTCGCGACACGCCGCCCGCGCAGAGCCACCTCGCTGGCCACCCACGGGAGCACGCCGTCGTCCCCGATTTTGCCTTCTCCCCGACCGAGCTCATCCCCGAGCCCTCTTCCTTGCTTATCCTTCCACTCTCGGCCTACAAATAGCTCAACAGAGCCTTGCTTCGGCATCCCACCGCCCCTTCCCTCCATTAGCGCCACCGCTCGCCAGCCGCAGTGGAGCCACCACCTCGAACCTCCACTTCCCCAGTTAGACCCTTGAATTGAACCCCTTGGTCCCCTGAGTCTCCTCGGCCCCACCCCTTCCACTCCCCCTCACCGGACCACCGCCAACGGCCACCACTCGCCGCCGGCGTGCTCTGGCCGCCGCGGACAGCCCGCTACGGGCTACCCCTACCCCCGACTTCGGGCACCTACTGGTGCGCCATGAGCTGTTCGACCCTCCGTCTGTGGTCTGCATCTGACCTGGCGTATTTTTCTGCTTCTGCATAAATGTCACTCAGTGTTCTGGTGGCTCTCTGGACAGGTGCAAAGCTAGCTGCCCGAGTAGTAAGACGGTGATGCACTTGGCGATCGCATCTCTCTCTGAGAAGTTCGGAATCAAGGCCTTTTTTTGGACGAACTTTCAAAAGTAGTCATAGAGTGGCTCTTTGTCTCCTTGCAGACATTGGAAATTTTCGATGGCGTTCGGGTCGAGTCGCCCGAAGCCTTGGAAGTCTTGCCTGAGCTTTGCCTTTAGCTGAGGCCAGCTTGAAATGGAGCCCGAGGGTAAGTAAGAGTACCAGTTAGCTACTGGATCTTCGCAGGCCATGATGAAGGATTTTGCCATGATGGGGCCATCGCCGCGTGCCGAAGCTATGGTGGCTTCGTAGGCCATGATGAACTGAGTGGGGTCCATAGAACCGTTGTACCTGGAAAGCTGTGTTGGTTTGTATCCCAGCGGCCATGGTGTGTGTTGCAAAGCTGCGGAGAGTGGCGAGCTTGGGTCGTATATGCCTGCCGAAGGTATAGTGCAGTGCTCTTGGAAGGTGTGATTGGTGTGAATGTTTTGGACCTCATTCTGATGAGAGGCCCCTATCGTAGGGTGCTGTGGGGGTTGTTCGTGATTGGTCTGAGTGCTTGCGCATTCTTGCTGCATTTTGTTAATTTCTGCTTGCATGGCTGCTACCTTGCGCTTGGCCTCGGCCAGTTGATTTGCTCGCTGCAGCGCGTTTTGTTGCGTGGCCAGCTTCTTGGCGTGGATGTCTTTTTGCTTTTCCAAGGCCAGGAGTTGGAGGCTCACGATGGTAAGCTCATCTTGGTTGGACCCCGAAGGTCCTGTGGCTTTGAGTGTGGTATTCAGTGGCTGGGTGCCCTGAGGTGGGAGCTTTGTAGATTGGCGTCCCTGGGAGCTTCACGAATCATTTTGGTTTTCCTCCGCAGGCGGATCTGTGGGCTTCCTATTTTGCAGTGCCATCGAGGGTTGATTTTCGAGCTGGGAACACGGTAGGCGCTCTTGTTGGGTTCTTGGCTTCCTTACAACCCAATCAATGAGCATACACGAAGGTTAGACAAGACAAAGTGGCAGAGTGTCGCCTTCGTATTAGCACGTGTCCAGTACAGATTGGTTGGGGGTATTTATACCCCTAACCTTTGTTACATAATGACTATAATGCCCTCACTAATCCGGAATATTCGTGGAATATTTCGGGCCAAAAGTCATTTCATACAGGTTGGAGTGTACAAATTGTCTACCCTATCCGATTCGTATGCGGGACGCTACTCCGAAGGTATCTCAGAACCTTCGGGCTTGCAGATCACCTTCGGGTCCTTTTGGAGACCTTCGGGTGCTTCTGGGACCTTCGGCCGATTCCGGGGACCTTCGGGTGCTCCTTGATACCTTCGGGTGTCTTCAAGTTACCTTCGGCTTGCTTGGTTCTTTCGCCTCGTAGTTTTGGGCAACTTCTGACTTGCGAGATGGTGATCCCGAACATGTGCTAAAATATATTGAAAAAAGAGCAAAAAGTAGAATACAGGTTAGGTTACAGAAATGCTCAAGAGGTCTGTATGACTATACTACTGCAGGGAGCTGCGTTTGCTATCTGCATTCGTAAAAGAATTAACGGGGAGAAGGAGAAATAACAGACACGGAGTCCTTGCTGTCCGATACTTACGGCTGCTGCTGATTCAGTTCAGGTGTTCCCCGGTTACCCCGTGGCTCCCGTGCGGCCGTGCCTACCGCTGTCCATGTATCATGTCCGCCGCATGAGTCGTGGCAGAGTGGATGCTTGCAAGTAGCAGCGCCCCACGCCCGACGTGCTGGCATGGCAGGAGCAGGGCGAAACAACACGTGCAGGGTTCTGGTGCGCGGTGTGGTGGATTGTGGAATGAGCGGCATAACCTACACGGGCCTCTTGATCTGCACGGTGGATGGAACCTGGGCTTTATGGGATCGCAGATCGACATGGGCTGCCCTCTCGTGTCTGCACAGTGTATCTTGTCCGATGCTACTCGTTTGATGGAGGGTGGTGGTGGCGAGGAGCTCAGGCTGATCTTCGTCATCCCTCTTTTTTTATAATACCAATCTGTATTTCTAGATAAAGAAAACATACAAGCAAACATACAAATACAGAGTCGTACGACAAGGATACAAGAACAGCTATCCCAGCCAAACTACGCTAAGGACCCGAAAGAAAATAAAAATTACACTAAAGTCCCTGGATCCAGAGCGAGCCGAAGACACTCGTCGTCCTCATCGCCGGCCGCCGCCACCGAAGAAGACGTCGGGCATCACCATGAGTAGGAAGAGTCCCATCGCCCACAGGCTTTGAAAGGAGCCGAAAAAGACACCCGTCGCGAAAGACGGGATGAAGCCATCAGCGGTCGCCCATCGACCGGGGCCGCGCCCCGACCCGTCCCACTCCTAGATCTGAACTCGCCATCGACGGAGCCCCCGCTGAGGGAAGACCGAGACAGATCCAGCCGGCCACCATCCACAACACCCGCAGCACAACCTGCATCCTTGAACCAAAAGGGCAGGAGCAACATCACCAGTAAGACGACGAAGATCCAAGCCCGGACTCCCGTACAGCAGTTCCCGACCTCGTCGGTGGCACCGGAGTGGAGCACCATCGGGACGAGGAGGAGGTGGAGCATTATTCCTCGCGACGCCGCCGTCTTCGCCTCGTCGACGCCGCCCTGGAACGCAAGCCGCAGAGGAACATCCCCCCGGCTAAACCTAGCTCTGCCGACGAGCAAACTCTAGACTTAGCTACTCTATGTCGGCGCTTCCCCCGGCCTCCACCCTCTCCGACTCCTCCCCGGCCGCGAGAGAAAAAGGAGGCCGGCGAAACCGCCGCTGGAAACGGCGGTCGTCCCCTTTTCGCGTCTCTAACTGTAGCAGAGGAAAAAGTGGAAGGGTCGAGAGACTACCCCCATCTTCGTCATCCTTCTGGTGCAAAGTCGCAAAAGTTTTCACTTCTTTCGAAACCGATACGGTGGGTGGTTGGCTTTTCATGGGAAATGGGCTACCTCCCTCTTCCACTTTTCCAGCCTATATTCTGTCCATGGCCTTGTTGCGGTGCGCACGGACCGTACCTGACATCCTTGATTCTTCGGCTTCAAAACCCAAGCTGCTAATGCTCAGGCTTACCATCGTCATCACGATTCACGCCCGACCGAATCCAAGAAACTAGAAAAGTGCCCAGATCCAATGGTACGTTAATAAGGATGGGGGTGGTGCGGTTCGATCCATTGGATCATCGAACTTATCCATGAAAATAATCCAAACGGGCTCCTAATGTAATATAGGAATTAGCTAACGGTTAGTGGATCGTGACCCATAGAACCAATGGGTCGACAGGTTCGATCCATCACGGCACCACCCCAAAGGCCACGACGCCTAGCGTGAGGCAGGCAGGTAGCGGCTGCGCCTTGCTGCGGGCTAGTCGTCGCACCCGTCTACATCTTGTCAAATGATTGAGCAGCCGGCAAGGGAGTAAGCGGCTACGAAGAGGAGTGAAGAGTGGCCACCTGCCGGAGGAGACATGAGCTCCGGAGTACATGGGACAGCCTATAGTCCATTAAGCACCAGTGCACTACGCTGTCGTAGACTCGCGATCTTCTTCGGCAAGTGAACGACCCACGTGAAGGGGCGCCGGTCGTTGCATGACATATAGTTAAGGATCGACCCACGCGATCCAATGAAGCACCGGGTCATAGCAGAAGAATATAATGGATCAGCCGGTGCTCCATGATGTCATTTGGATCGATGGATCGATTATGGTTCGCTCCACGGAGCAACCATCCCCATCTATATATGTTAAAATTGAAAAAAAAACAAGCATCTCGCATAAACAAATTTAAACGGTGCAAACACTTGAGTTATCCAACAAACATCGAGACCCTCGAGGATCCGGTGGCCTTCGAAAATCATTTACACTCAATTCAAATCTCTCTACTAGATTCAAATCTCCCTGGTGGCAATGGCTGGTGCGGATGCAATGCGACGAGCGTGGCGCGGGTCCCACTCGGCAGCCGGCACATCACATGCCTAGCAATTGAGCAAGCCAACCGGTTCTCTCCACTCCAACGGCTCAGCGCAGGCAGGCCCCACCTGTCATGGATCCACCCCCGTACGCAACGTACACCCAGCACAATCATTTTCAAACTCCTGGGGCCGGCCACCCCAGATGTCTTTGACCTGGGATCTCATCATCTCATCTCGCTCCCGCACAGGCGCACAGCACAGCGCCCCGTCGACTCCCTGGCCAAATGCCCAACCACAGGACGCCACGTCAGCGACCACAGTGTTTGCTGTTACGCGCCGTGCAGCGACAGCCTTTCTCGTACCGAGACAGCCCAACCACCGCCCCCGGCAGGACTCATCTCCTCCATCCATCTCGCGCGCAGCGGCGAAGCTAGAGCTGAATCGAGGGGGTGCCCCGTTTATAGTTGTACTACTAGCTCTATAATTTATGAAGTGAAAATTTGATGATTAACACTGAGTTTTTGTTTTGGCGTGGGTGCCCAGGCACCCCGCACACACAACCTAGCTCCGCCCCTGCTCGCGCGTCAAGATCCACGCAGCCTGTGCCCCCCTCGTGATGGATCGATCCTCCCCGGCACCCCCGCCTCGGACCGAATTTGAAATGCAGCGCTTAGACTGACTCCAATAAGCGATTGCAAAATAGGATAGTCATTCGTAGATATGCATTGTGCACGGAGGCCGACTCGGGCAGGCAAAAAGCTTCGTCTCCAATAGCAGGAAGGAAAAAGAGGCCGTCCTCGCTCTCCTCCGGTCCGCGCCGCCCCTCCCCTTCATCTCCGGCCGGAGCCTCTGCCGCTCCGCCCTACTCCTCCGCCGCCTCGACGCCGTGCTCAGAATCGCGGCGAGTGAGCTCGGATGGCCGGTAAAAAGAGGCCCAGACTGACCTCGCGGTGCCCGAGGCTGTTTCTTCCTCGGACGCCTCCCATGATGATGCTGCCGTCGCGGAGGCGCCGGCGAAGAAGAAGAAGATGGCCATGGAGAGGAAGAAGAAGATGGCCATGGAGAGAAAGAAGCAGAGGAAGGAGTCCGACGCCGCCAAGCCGCCGCGGGCGGCGCGCGGCGGCCGGTCTGCGGCGAGCTTGCACGGCGGCAGCCAAGGCGTGGAGCCAGCGAATCGGGCCGAGCGCTCACCGGAGCAACAGCACCCGCCGCAGCGTGCCGAGGAGGCGCGGCGTGCCCAGCGCTCGCCGCCGCTCCGCGCTCTCTCTTTCTCTCTCCGCGGATCCATGGCGGCCAGGCCATCCCTCTCCATGGAGGCCAGGCCGGCGGCGCCTCCCTCGCAACCACCAAGCGGCGGAGGGCGCGACCTTCTTCCCTCCCCAGCCTCCTCCACGACGAGCGGCGCGGCTACGGTGCGGCGGCGGCGGCAGCCCCCGCGGCGGGCACCTGTCTCCGCGAGCTCCAGCGGCCCGATGGCTTCCGCCCTGCTCCTTGCCCCTGGATCTGGCTGTCGAGGCGAGCCGGGGCAGTCGGCGTGCGGTGGCGAGGCCCGCGCGTGGCATTGCAGTCCGCGCCCGGCGGAGCTGCGACGAGGTGAAGCGGCGGCGGTGCGGAGCTGCAGCGAGGCGAAGCGGCGGCGCGCGCATGAGAGCAGCGACAGTGAAGGGGCGGGGGTGGCGCGGTGGAACGGCAGCAGCACGGCGCCGCCGTCGGAGCTCCGCTCCCCTCCCCTCCCGCGGCTCAAATGTCTTTGAGGAGAGAGGCGATGCAATTTGAGCAATTTGTCTCCCACGATGCTCCGTCTGTTAGAGGAGAAACCGAATATGCACAGTGACGAGTGCGAGGTAAAAAAAAGCTCGCGCTGTAAGCCTCGGTCTTAAAAAGAGCCGTTGCCTTTCCCCTCTTTCATCGTTTTCCCCACCCACCCTGCATCCACTCAGGGTTGCGCTCCGCCCACCGCCAGGCGGGCCCCGCGCCCGCTCCTGCCCCACGCGCCAGCCTCCTCTCCTGGTTGGACCGGACGGGCTCGGCGGGGCCCACCGCCGCCCCGAATTCGAAATCCACCATTTCTGGCGTGCGTTTTTAATACCACTCTCGGATCGACTCGCCCAGTAGCATAAATGCCCGGCCTTTAGTGGCCTCCCCGATCTGATGCTCCCGGTCGCCGCCGCCGCCTCTCTCTCCTCGCCGCCGCCGTCGCTGGTAGCCTCCGCGTCGTCCGCCCTGCGCGACCGCCTCGAGCTCGAGGCCACTTTGGTAAACCCGAAAGCGCCCGCTGTTCTCTCCCCCTCTCGATTAGCTTCGCGAGTAGACAAATGGTTTCGATAGGTGATGCCGTGATTTATCATAAGATTCGTGAGTTGATAGTCTGTTCCGCTCAAGCAGATTTGTTGTTTGATGCGTACCAGGCTGTATCGGTGATTTCTGTTTCTCGCGGGGATTGCCGCGGATCGAATGCTGAGGAGAGGAGCGGAGTTTTGATTGGGCGTAGAGAGTTTTAGGCCCGATGGGGTCGGAGAAGGGTGGAGCGAAGGTTATTGGCGGCGGCGGAGGTGCTGGTGGGATCTTCAACCTCTTCGATTGGAAGCGCAAGTCACGCAAGAAGCTGTTCTCCAACTCGCCAGGTAGGTGTTTGTAAGAAGGCCTCTCTCACTGAACCTTCCAGGCAGAGCTGCTGTCCCTCTGATTTATGCTTTCTTATCTTGTTCGTGTCATCTGTTCGCAGAGGGCGCCAAGCTGGTCAGGAGGAGTGAAGAAGCCTTGCCCTCCGGGCGTCTCCATTTGGTGAGTGTTATTTCTAGGTCTCGCTCGTTGCGAACGTTTCGATGATGTTGCGCTGGTGCAGGGGCTTATATTAACCTACGTTTGCTGGATATTTTAGGTTGATGACGACGAGGGGATTGGTGTCACAAGCTTCAAGGGGAGCAGCGACTACAGTTGTGCTTCTTCAGTGACAGATGAGGAAGGGCGTGAGATGAAGGCGCCTGGTGTGGTGGCCAGGCTCATGGGCTTGGACGCCCTGCCCACCTCAGGTATTCCAGAACCGTACTGCACACCATTCCGTGACACGAGATCGTTCAGGGACAGCCAAAGCCTCAAGAGGAGTCCTGAGTACTCCATGAATGACCAGTTCAGTCATGTTCCTCGAAGAGTTGATGGTTTTATGAGGAAGCCATTAGATCTCAGAGCACAGAAGATGCCAAGCAGCCCGATTGAAAGGTTCCAGATAGAAGCATTGCCACCAAGGTCCGCAAAGCCCCTACCAATGTCTCATCATAGACTGTTGTCCCCCATCAAGAATCCAGGTTTCAGTTCAGCGAGGAATGCTGCTCAGATCATGGAGGAAGCAGCCAAGATCCTTCAGCCAAGGGCTCAATCCAGTTCTAGGGAGAAAATCTGTTCATTCAGCCCAGCACGAATTCCTTTGAGGGTTTCGGAGCCAAGAGAAAGCATATCTGCTTCTCAAAGGACTGTATCGCAGAGAGCACAGTCATCTAGGAACACTCCTGAGCTGCCAGATGTCAGGTTCTCCAGAGGGCAGCAGATGAACCGGAGCTGGAACAGTGAAGAAGATATTGTCATATTCAGACCATCGATTGATTCATATGAGATTAACAATCCTAGTTGTTCAAAGATCAACAAGGGAAAGTCTATTTCTTTGGCAGTCCAAGCAAAGAACAATGTGCAGAAGAGGGAAGGTGTAAGTTCTGGGAGGAATTCAGGAGTACAGAAAGAGCATGATGACCATAGAACAAATCAACCTTTTAGGAGTCAGTCTAATCATCAGAGAAACAAGCAGCAAAAGAAGGCATCATCATCATCTGGCACTTCTTCCCCTGTCCTTCGGCAAAATAATCAGAAACAGAATTCTCTAGTGACCAGAGGCAAGGTAGCACCGAACAAATCTGTCTCAACGCAGCAAGGCAGAAAGGTGATGGCAGGAGATTCGTCTTCTGGGAAGATGAAGAATGGAAGCAAGGTATCTAAAGTAGGTGGCAGAAAAGACATCGTGGAAAGCATAAATGGCGATCGGGAAGGATCATCGTCAAACAACAAGGACTTCCCACAAAAGAAACGTTTGATTGAGAGGAACTCCACCAATGAGAAGGGTACATTTGTGCCTGAAAAACCAGTGGGTAAACTTCAGAAGCAGGTTCAACCTAATGTTGTTATGGATGGGCACATTAAGTGGGACAAGGAAAGTAAAGACACTACGGATGTTGTGTCATTTACCTTCACCTCACCCTTGGTCAAATCATCAGCAGGACCCTCCAGGTTGGCTGGTAAATGGGACTCAAGAAGCAATTTCAATCTGGATGCCGGATGTGATAAAGATGATTCAGATAGTAAGACAGAAGGGCCATCATCTGTGGGTCTGAACTTTGTAAATGGTGATGCATTGAGCCTTCTCCTAGAAAAGAAACTGAAGGAGCTAACATCAAAAATTGATCCATCCATCACCTTCACAAGGGGTGACACATTTGTGCCTGCTACTTTTACCTTGGCAGAACCACCAACCTCTTCCTGCAGCAATTGGGGCTCAGAAAGCGGAGTATTCGACTGTAGCCCTTCTGAAGTTAAACCTTCTCAATATGATTATTGCCCATCAGCCCAGTCATCAACTAAAGGCCAAATTTTTCGTGGCAGTAAATTAAAGGTAAATATCTGTTTGAGTTACCAATTATCTTTTGTAAATAACATGATTGCACAACTATAGTCCACACATATTATTTATTTCTGTAGTGGAGCTCGAAAAGTATTTTATGTCGTAATAGAATAGTATACCTCACGTACTTGCTCACTGCACATTATTTTTTTTGCAAAATGTTATTACTAAAACCTTGTAATGTCAACCTCAATTAGCTGGAATTAGATTTCATCAACATGTTGTGTTTGACATAATCATGACATGGCACCAAGCTTCATGAATTTTAAGTTCCTGTTATGTTGCACTTTCTGATGGTTGGGATAGTATAATCTTTTTTTTTTTGTGACTCTTATGTTTTAGCTTCTGTGAACAATGTTTATAAGAAATATGCATGAGATGCCCTCTGTTGATTCCAGCAACGAGGAAAGAATAATATGTGAAATGATAAAAATGGCAGGGAGCCCTCAGTTTACTTTCTTTTATGGTTGGACATGCTAAAGGTTTCTTGGTAACATTGGACTTGTACTGTGGCAAGTAATCAGTTTTAGCGTTCTCTTAGTAGCATGACTCCTCATGTGCCACATTCCAGCGTAGTTGCTGTTCTAATGCAGATTTCCCTTCGATTTAGGTGGAGGAAGCAGAAGGATACAGCAGCATAAGTGATGCAAGGAAGGAACAGGAGCATGAAGATCTGAGTCCCCTCTCCGTGCTTGAGCCTACCTTTCTAAGCGAGAGTTGCTGGTCTTCCGAGTGTTCAGGCAGCAGCGATGGTAATACTTTACCCCAGCATGAAATTCTGCAATTTCTAATTGAACTGTTGACATTTATTTACCCCTGAGTATTCATATTTTCGCTACAGGGAGTAAGGTGGCGTATTCATCTTCTTCTGAAGTTAAGACTATCCCAGGAAATTTCTTGATGAATCCACCATCAGTTGACATTGAGGCAAAGACTACAGACTCAGCCTCTTCCGCATCGGTTGATACTTCAGATATCTCAGATGTCACCCAATGTTCGAAGCAATCAAGACAAACAGAGCTGGAATATGTTGAAGATGTGCTAAGCAATGTCAACTTGACAACAGATGAACTAGGGTCACTCTTTATCAATCAGGACAGAGCAGCTTTGGACCCACTCCTCTTTGAGAAATTGGAGAATATGCATGTATATACACAAGGGAAAGAGCATTTGGGCCGTCGAGGCTACCGGCGGCTGTTGTTCGACTGCGTAAATGAGTGCCTGGAGGCAAGACGCAGCACCTTCTTCCGGGCAGGATATGCAGCATGGAGCAAAGGGGTTGCAGCGCTGAGCAAGGGCGTAGAGACCGAAGTCTGCAAGGAGATCACCAGCTGGAAGAGCATGGGGGAATGGGTGGAGGATGAGCTTGTCGACAAGGACATGAGCAGCGGGCTGGGCACGTGGGTCGATTTCCGCGTGGAGGCGTTTGAGGCCGGCGAGGAGGTGGAGAGCGAGATACTGAGCTCCCTGCTTGACGAGGTGATCGGCGGCATGGTGGTGAGACAACGGCAGGAGTGTAAATTTGTAATTTGAGATGGTGTAGCTTTTACCCTGTAATTTTGTTTCGTTCAGTTGTTACATATCCCCTCCCCCCATTTATTCTGTCAACCCAGACCCTGTTGTTCAAATCAGTGATAAATGTTATTATTTACCCTGTTGCATAGGCAGTTCGTGGATTGCATTCAGCTCGATTACTGAATGTGCTTGCCCTGCTTGGCATGGCTTCTGAAGATTTTTACTCTGTCATCCGTAACTCCGTGACCATTTCGCCGGCGTATGCTGCAACCATTGCGCCTCCCACGGTGTGGCGCATTGCGGTGGAGGTGTAGGTGTCAGAATAATGTGGCCTGCATAACTTGGGCGTTGCATTATAGCGAGATGAGATCTTTCATGGGTTCGCCGACAGTTCGGGCTGGAGGCGTCCGAGTGAGGCCGGGGTCTACGGGGTCTAGTAGCCGCTGGAAGCCATCATGTATCGCCCTGCATTATTTTTGCTCGGACTCCCAGGATCCGTGCATTATTTGATGATACGAGTGTTCTTGACAAGTGATACACTATTACATGCGTGGCCTCTTACCTTGTTTCAGACGTCTTAAACAGTTGGCACCTGTGGAGCTGCGTATACGGTCGACGTGTACCGTCCCAGGCCATGAGGACGTGCTTCTTACAGGCACCAGAGTAACTAACTGTTCGCGAGTCAGAGTAGCGCGATGGAAACACGTTGGCTTCTCCGGTGAGCTGGCGTCGTAGTGCATGTACAAAGGCCGGCCGGCACCGGCATGATTGTTCAGCATAACCAGGATCCCGGTTCTACGAGGGCGACACAATGATTGGTCTCGCATACGATCGACCCAACTTCTCGGTGCATTGCAACTCAATGTCTGAATGCCATCAGCGCCAGTCCCCCAGCCACACTGTGCTATCCCTGTCGTAATTGGTCTAAGACCGTCCACAGCGATAGGAGGAAATGGAGGAGTAAATCTACTGTTTGACACTGTAGATGTACTGTTTGGCACTGTAGACAGAGAGGGCGTGGGAAACGAGGCAAGAGCAAATTTGCTCTTGCTCTTGCCATTGTGGACAGCCTAATGGATGATCCTCCCAGCTTCTGAGTTCTGACGCATCGCCACTCAATCCGGCCAAGCATTTGCGCACCGTTCCAAAATTACCGGATGAGTGGTGCTGGGGAGATTTCAGACACCTCTTGAGGCATTTCAGACTCTTCCTAAATGCCGAGCCCTGATGAGCAAATTTCGACTGAGGCCGTGTTTGGATCCTAACTTTTTTCAGAAGTCCCTATCACATCAAAAGGAATCTTACTATTTTATAGTATTAAATAAAATCTGTTTATAAATGTTTTTTGACAACTGAGTGTTTTTTTGCGAGACGAATCTAATGAGCCTAATTAATTCATAATTTGCTACAGTGATGCTACAGTAACCATTCGCTAATCATGGATTAAGATACCTCATTAGATTCGTCTCGCAGTTTAGCCCCAAGGTTCTGCAGTTAGTTTTATAATTAACATTTATTTAATACTTCTAAATACTAAAAAATCTCTGGGACTTTTTTGAAGTCCCTGTTCCAAAACACCCCCTGACGCGCTAGCGCTCCTATTTCCATTGCAACAGTAGCTCCCCCTATTGCAAGGCACGCCGCCCAAGCAGACGTAACTCCTTGCAGTAACAAACCCAATCCGGGCTTAGTTAACTGGCGTGTAAACGCGAAATTTTTTTCGATGAAATCTTGCTAATTTAAAGTACTAAATGAAGTTTATTTACAAAATTTTTTATACAGATGTGTTGTAAATCGCGAGACGAATCTAATGATGCTAATTAATCTATGATTAATCAATAATTAGCGAATGGTTACTGTAGCATCACTGTTGCAAATTATGGATTAAGTAGACTCATTAGATTCGTCTCGCGATTTACAGCCCATCTATAAAAAAAAATTTGTAAATAAACTTCATTTCGCAAAATTTTGCGTTTTTTATTTA